>NC_060145.1:95445507-95755298 GCF_021461385.2 Schistocerca piceifrons | reverse complement strand
ATTTCTTTCATAACTTCCGAAATGCCCTGTGTTATTATTTTGCGGCTTTTCCGTGTTTCTAAGTCCCTCTTCCCGTGTTGGAGCGCGAGTGTCCTCTGAAATACGTAATTCTTGTATTACCTGTGTCAGCTGATCTTGTACTTCCCGGATTTCTCTTTGGTGTTGCGTATTAATTTGATCCTGATTTTGTTTGAATTTCCTAATTTGTTCGCACTCTTCTGTGTCATTAAAGACTAACGGTTTTGTGTCGTTCAGATTATCATCTACCTTCGTAGATAAGTTAGTGAACTGATCCGAAAGTTCGGCTACTTTCTTCGATAGTGAACACATTTCCTCAATGTGTTTTTCTGAACCAAGTTTCAGATTGTCCATTTGTGTTGAAATCGAATCTACTGTGTTCTTTAAGTTTTCCTGAGTTTTTGCAAGTTGCGTAACCGAATCGGTAGATGCAACTGAGTCAAATTTAGCTTGCAAGGTCTCATGATTTTCATGAACAATAATTTGCAGTTCTTTTATGGCTGCTTCGTGATTCTGTAATGCCTTTTCATGCCGCGAAAAAATAGGTTGAAAATGCTCACAAATTTGAGTTTTTACGTCATTACAGACTTTTTGACATTTCGATTCAATGTGATGTAACTCAGCAGTTAAATCCTCACGTGTTCGTTCAAGAGTTTGCTCCAATGAGTCTAACTTTTTAAGATTTTGTTCCATTGTGTCTAACTTTTTGAGATTTTGTTCCACTGTGTCTAACTTTTCAAGCTTTTGCTGTGTTTGTCTCTGATTTTGTTCCATTTGTTGCATTAATTGCAATAATAATGTATTAGTGTCTGGAATCTGTTTCTCTACGCTTTTCGGCAGTGCATTTGCACCGGCAACATTCACATTTTGACAAGCAGAAAATGCGTCTTGACTTATTTGAGAAAACGGTGATAACCCAAAACCTGAATCTACAGTATTTGCGAAATTGTGTCCTGTCATTTCGGATTCCTGAGACGAGCTGTTGCCGACCGATCGATCGATAATGCTTCCCTCTTCACTAATTGTTTCACTGTCCGTGCCATTGTTTGCCGCCCGCTCCATTTCCCTATGCACGATTACCAAATTACTACTTTGAACATCAGTTAATTCATTACTCTGCGGCGCTAACACACTGCCTTCGTCTTCACTGTCATTTCTCAGTTTACTTTGGAGCCTAGTATTACGTTTTTCACACGCCATTATTGTCACAGTATTTCACACGACAACACAGAAAAACACAATTTGAAGATCAAAAATAAGAGAACACATTAACATAGCACTGAAAATAATATCTAGTTACTTGCAAGCGCAGCTGCGAAATACTTGGTGCAAATCTACATGCATGCCACAACTGTTTTACTATACAACAATGAAAGGCTGCAACTACAAAGGAGATTCTCTCTACAATTACGCGCTAGCAATAAACAAAAGCTACACTAATTACACAAACTACAAGAAAAAATCAGAAGATTCCAGTGAGGTATCCTAGGCTAAGGGTCGACATATGAAACATCCCCTTTCAACAATTTTACACGACTGTGCTTAACCTGACACACAATATTTTGTTAGCGCAACGCAATCTGACTTTCAAAAATCTCTACAAAAGAATGGCCCTGACTAACATTAAACTATACCTTTCACAAATCACTTACCTCACAAAAATCTTCGCTGCTCAAGCTACTGCAATGCAGCTAGCGCCACTACTGCCAGCTAAATAAAAGATTCAAACTACTGAAGG
This sequence comes from Schistocerca piceifrons, assembly GCF_021461385.2. Taxonomy (NCBI): domain Eukaryota; kingdom Metazoa; phylum Arthropoda; class Insecta; order Orthoptera; family Acrididae; genus Schistocerca; species Schistocerca piceifrons. The sequence continues at coordinate 95,753,542 of NC_060145.1, read as the reverse complement.
CACTAACTACTGATAGGGATAGTTAGCAAATGAAAGATATTAATAGAGAACAAACAATGTATTTACCTTGATATCATCATATATAAATATATCAGTTCATGAAAAATTACAAAACTCCGCCATCTCTCTCCCCACATCCACCACTGCTGGCGGCTCACCTCCAACTGCGCAACGCTACGCGCTGTTCACAGCCAGCTGCCGCTGCCCAACACTACAATGGCAGACAACAATGCAAACTAGCCACAGACTGCACACAGCACAGCCAGTGATTTTCATATTGAGCGCTACGTAACGTTGCCAATAAGAAAACATAAACAGCCTACTTACATAGAGAAAACATAAACAGCCTACTTACATAGAGAAAACATAAACAGCCTACTTACATAGAGAAAACATAAACAGCCTACTTACATAGAGAAAACATAAACAGCCTACTTACAGATGTTGTACACTCCTACATTCTCTGAGATGAAGTGTCTTTCTCCTTTTTTGCACAAAATGTAGCTAGTTCTATCAGTGCCGGAATCTCGGTAGCCAGTCGCATTATACATTCTGAGTTCCCAACAATGAAATTTTTGATAAATGGAACAATTTCCCTTCTCCTAACGAAACTCTCGTGGTTCACCAATACTGCTCAGTTCTGTCTTAGAGTGGGTCCGTGCACGGAAATTCTTCCCACTTTGCGATGTTTTTGCATTTCGCCCAATGGAAATGCTTGACATATGCACTCATACGTCTCATCCCTGTAACCAAGTAATTACTGTGAGCCAATCATGGCCTTCCTTATAGAACTGAAACATAAACACCTGTTACCTCCTTTGGCCCACAACGGCTGTCTCCCATGCTGAGCATGTCGTATTTTTCTCCTGCTGTAGCAGAGTTCATCTTTTCTAAGCACATTAAGCTTCTCGCTTTCTGAAAGTTTACAATCTGCTCCACATTCTCTCATGCCCTACCGCCTACTCAACAACCAATTGGTGTTTTCACATCTGAAAAAAAAGGGCTCTGTTTCCGGACCATACGGCCAGTATCTGGCTGACTCCTGGCTTTCAGCGAAAATAATTTTATTGTATGCCTGCCTCATTCTGCCTTGGAGCCCTTGCCCAGTCTCATATCCAGCTGGCCATCCTGAAGTTACTGAAAAACAAACACTAAGGACCCACCACAGTACAGAGTTAAAGAAAATATTATTATTTCTGTAGTGACGTAACAAGACTGTTACGCCACTGGAGGTAGCCGAAGGAAAGGCACGCGTACACACACGCCAACGGGCGTCAAGTCTGGAACAGGCTACGTAATTAATGCTATGAAGAAAAGTACGTAGCTGGATTAATACTTATCTTTAATCAATCATTGTGGTACATCGCTCTTGACTATACACAGGAGACTTTAATTACAATCACTGTAAGGCTAATGGCGCCTTGCTAGTTCGTAGCCATTAACTTAGCTGAAGGCTATTCTGTCTCTCGGCTAATGAGAGAGAAAGGCTGCGTACATCTAGTCGCTAGCTAGGTCGTCCGTCCAACTGGGGCGAGTGCTTGTTCGTATCACGAGACCTGCCTTGTGGTGGCGCTAGATCTGCGATTACACAGTGGCGACACGCGGGTCCGACATGTACTAAATGGACCGCGGCCGATTTAATCTACCACCTAGCAAGTGTGGTGTCTGGCGGTGACACCACAATTTCTATCTGCTATGACTGGTGTGAGATTCAGTTGCATGCATATGTTCATATAGCATTGATAATTTAAATGAATTTAGCATCCTCAACTGAGTAACAGTTTATTAATAAGTTTCTGGGGCAGTCTGGGAAAAAACTGTCCCCTAACATTGGCCATCGATTGGCCATCCAGGGGTCTTGAGCCTGCGAACTATTCTGCCGTGGTCCTCTGTGACAACATGGACTGCCCATTGCAAATGTATCGCTTTGAAGATTTTCACTACTGAGGCTTGGTCAGCTAGCTTAACTACACTGAAGAGCCAAAGAAACTGGTACACCTGCCTAATATCGTGTAGGGTCCCCGCGAGCGCGCAGAAGTGCCGCAACACGACGTGGCATGGCCTCGACTGCTGTCTGAAGTAGTGCTGGAGGGAACTGACACCATGAATCCTGCAGGGCTCTCCATAAATCCGTAAGAGTATGAGGAGGTGGAGATCTCTTCTGAACAGCACGTTGCAAGGCATCCTAGGTATGCTCAATAATGTTCACGTCTGGGGAGTTTGGTGGGCAGCGGGAGTGTTTAAGCTCAGTAGAGTGTTCCTGGAGCCACTCTGTAGCAATTCTGGACGTGTGGGCTGTCGCATCGTCCTGCTGGAATTTCTCAAGTCCGTCGGCATGCACAATGGACATGTATGGATGCAGGTGATCAGACAGGATGCTTACGTGCGTGTCACTTGTCAGAGTCGTATCTAGACGTATCAGGGGTCCCATATCACTCCAACTGCACACGCTTCACACCGTTACAGATCCTCCACCAGCTCGAACAGTCCCCTGCTGACAAGCAGGCTCCATAGATTCATGAGTTTGTCTCCATACCCGTACACGTCCATCCGCTCGATACAATTTGAAGCGAGACTCGCCCGACCAAGCAATATGTTTCGAGTCATCAACAGTCTAATGTTCAAAAAATGGTTCAAATGGCACTGAGCACTATGGGGCTTAACATCTGAGGTCATTGGTCCCCTAGAACTTAGACCTACTTAAACATAACTATCCTAAGGACATCACACACATCCATGCCCGAGGCAGGATTCGAACCTGTGACCGTAGCACTCGCGCGGTTCCGAACTGAAGCGCCTAGAACCTCTCGGCCACCACGACCGGCAGACCAATGTTGACGACGGGCCCAGGCGAAGCGTAAAGTTCTGTGCCGTGCAGTCGTCAAGGATATACGAGTGGGCCTTCGGCTCCGAAAGCTCATATCGATGATGTATCGTTGAATGGTTCGCACACTGACACTTGTTGATGGCCCAGCATTGAAATCTACAGCAATTTGCGGAAGGGTTGCTCTTCTGTCACGTTGAACGATTCTCTTCAGTCGTCGTTGGTCCCATTCTTGCTGGATCTTTTACCGGCCGCAGTAATGTCGGAGATTTGATGTTTTACCGCATTCCTGATGTTCCTAGTACACTCTTGAAATGGTCGTACGGGAAAATCCCCTCTTTATCGCTACCTCGCAGATGCTATGTCCCATCGCTCATGCACCTACTATAACACCACGTTCAAACTCACTTAAATGTCGATAACCTGCCATTGTAGCAGCAGTACGCGGTCTAGCAACTGCGCGAGACACTTGCTATCTTATATAGGCATTGCCGACCGCAACGCCGTGTTCTGCCTGTTTACATATATCTGTATTTGAATACGCATGCCTATACCAGTTTCTCTGGCGTATAGTTCTTCGTTGGCTCTCCAAACCCACCTCTGTGCCGCCTGGTCAAACGTCAGCCTAAAAAATTTTCTATATACTTTATTTTCGAAGGCTGAGAGTTGGTGCTCATACCTTTTCTTCGCATTCTATCTTTCCGTCCCATGTATCAGTACTGGTGTGGTGATTGTGTTGTAGATTTTCAGCTAGCCTTTTCTGTCAGGAGTTTGCATGACAGACGTTTTATAGTGAAAAGGTAAACTTTTATTTGTATTCCATAGTCTAATTTGATATTCGACTTGACTTCTAAAGGTGTTAGTTATATTTACACCAACGTATTCAAAGTTAAAAGTCTACTTGAAAGTACAATGTTCCATAAGAAGGTCATCACGTTCTTCTGTAGTCATGTTCTTGCTTTGTATGATCACATACTCTGTTTTTCCTTCACTTATTTTATAAACTTAATTTTATGGTGGTTTCATTTAGTTTGTTGATCAGTCTTTCACTTTCACGGCTGTTATTTGCTGCTAAAACTATTTCATCTGCGCAGGCCAGTACAGTTGGTTGCTTATCTGCGACGTTTCCACTTGTTGCTTGTTTGGCTTTTGTGACTATTTTTTCCAGGACAGTGTTGAAGATAAGTGGGGATAGTACGTCACTTTGCTTGAGTCTAGTTTTTTGTTCTCAAAACAGCCCGCTAACGAGTTGCAGTTTGTCACTCCATTGGGTGCCTTATCCACCCACATTCTGACCAAGCTGATGAATTTCTTAGGTATTCCACATTTTGCCACGATTTTTCCATATCGTTTCTTTGGTACACCGAACTGTAGGCCCTCTGGAAGTCAATGAACAGGTAAGGGTTGTTGTGTTTTTGCTGTGCCATGCTTTTCCATTGATTGTCTTGATGCAAAGTATGCTGTCTGTTGTTGATATGCTTTTCCGAAAACTATGTCCGCGGTATAGGGAGTGTCTTTGCAAGTCAGTAATTTGTATGCTGTTACTAGTAGGGAAAATCTACTGTAATTCTTGCATTTTTTATATCTCCTTCCCTATGTTTGGAGAGATTGCTTCCTTCCATTTCTCCGGTATTTTTTCGCTTCTCGTCATGTTTTTGGAATAAGAGGAAACCATTTCTCATCTAGTTTATGAGTGGGTTAGACGCGCGGTTTAGGGCGCTTTGCCACGGTCCGCGCAGCTCCCTCCGTCGGAGGTTCGAGTCCTCCCTCGGGCATGGGTGTGTGTGTGTTGTCCTTAGTGTAAGTTAGTTTAAGTTAAATTAAGTAGTGGCTAAGCTTAGGGACTGATGACCTCTGCAGTTTGGTCCCATAAGACCTTACCACAAATTTCCAACTTTTCCAGCCGCTGTTTGGTTTTTCAGTTTTTTCAAACTTCTGGTTACCTCTCCGTATGTTGGTTCACTTACTAGAGATTTCATTGTAGAAGGACAAGGTTTCAGTTTCTTTTGCGGTTCAGCGAAGTTTAGTAAGTCGTCAAAATATTCTTTTCAAGTTTGTAACATATCATGTGATTTAGCGTTAATGTTGCAACACAGGTAGCGTCTTGCATTAATCCACATGCTGCTAAGGTTCAGACTAAAAGACCCTCACGGTCTCGTGCTTGCTCCTACCGCCTTCCACTAATTTCATGGTCCGTCCATTGCTCCGAGGCGATTCACACGCGCACATCTGCCTGTGTTTTTGTGGGAATGTCACAAGCAAGCAGCATAGCTGGAACAACAGCGCCTGACGGGCTAATATGGCGTGATTTGTAGTTACTTTACTTTACCTGTTAGGTTAATAGCAGTTCAGGAGGAGACTTTGTCCTGTGTGGGAGCAGGCAGTGACGTAACATTCCTCAGAACTTCCTAGTCATCATGATGAATAATTCTGCAGCAACTTCCTTTCTTGGCATTTACCGCTCCAGTCACGTACGTAGAGATGGGAATCCCAATTTTTGAAAGGGAAGGAACGATAGGGTTGGCCCCACCAAAAATGAGGTCATTAGAGATGGAGCACAGATTCCGAGTGGAGGGGGATGGCGACGAAATTGGCCTCTCAGTTTTCCAAGGCTTTTCCCGCAAGCAACGTAGAGGAACCACGGAAAACCTACATGATGGTGGCCGAACTGGGATTTGAATCCAGCTGCATCTGAATGCGATGTTGCAATTCAGAGTTTTCAGTGCATGGATTAAGGAATGTGTTGTTGCAGTCTTCAGTCCAAAGACTGGTTTGTTGCGACTCTCCACACTATTCTGCGCAAGCCTCTCTATCTCTGCATAACCACTGGAACGAACAGTGATTTGAACCTTACCATAACCACATCTCGGTCTCCCTTTACAAATTTTAGCCCTCCACACACCAGCTATACAAAACTGATATTCTTTTATGTTTCAGCACGTAGCTTGTCAGCTAATACTTCGTTTTAGTCCAACTGTCCCATAAAGCGTAGCGTTTCCTCTCCTACACCGCCCAAATATGATGGCTGAAAAAAGTGAAGCAACACCCACAAAAAAAATATATACACTCGTGTCCAAAATTAAAGCAACAAACCGCTGTTTCCCCGTCCTGTGTCTAATTCACGATATAATCATACAAACTGTCAACAGACGTCCGTACGGTCGTGTTCAGCACTGAATATGGCATTTCGGTCAGCAGACAACCATGCCAACGACGACCTCATGACACCTATCAAGAGGGTAACTGTTGCCGGATAGTCCAAGCTCCACAGTCACTGATTACACAGTCACAGATGGTGCAGAATGGCACAGAGTAGACACCAACTAGACACTCTGCAGTGGAGGGCCAGAGGAAGAATGGAAGCAGGACAGTCGCAAACTGATGTAGCGTATTGGCTTAATGCGAATCGTTCCGTAGTTTCTCGGATGTGGCGACAGTTTGTAGAGACCGTAACTGTATCCCGAAGACCATGGCAGGGACGACCACGTCTCACATCCGAAAGAGAGAACCGTTATTTGGCTGTAAGGACACGACTGTATCGCGTTGATACTGCACGGCAACTGGCATCTGACCTCGCAGTATCCAATGGACGTGTTGTAGCGAGGCAAACGGTGTACAGACGGCTTCGGCAGAGTGGTCTTTATTGTCAGAGACCTGCTGTGTGTGTATCTCTGACGCGTCCTCACAGAAGGTAACGTCTAAAGTGGAGTCGTCGACATGCCAACTCGATAGTCGAACAGTGGGCCGATGTTCTTTTCGCAGACAAGCCCCGAGTTTGTCTGGATAGTGATTCTTGACGGATTCGCTTCTGGAGGGAACGTGGAACACGATTTCGGGGCCCAAACTTTGTGGAAAGAGACATATCTTGAATGGTTCAAGTGGCTCTGACAAGGGAACCTCCCCATCGCACCCCCCCCCCCCCCCTCAGATTTAGTTATATGTTGGCACAGTGGATAGGCTTTGAAAAACTGAACACAGATCAATCGAGAAAACAGGAAGAAGTTATGTGGAACTATGAACAAAAAAATAAGAAAAATATGCAAATTGGGTAGTTCATGCGCAAGATAAGCAACATCAAGGGCTCTCTGAGCTGAGTAGCGCCGCCGTGGTCCCGTGGTTAGCGTGAGCAGCTGCGGAACGAGATGTCCTTGGCTCAAGTCTTCCCTCGAGTGAAAAGTTTACTTTCTTTATTTTCGCAAAGTTAGGATCTGTCCGTTCATTCATTGACGTCTGTGTTCACTGTAATAAGTTTAGTGTCTGTGTTTTGCGACCACACCGCAAAACCGTGCGATTAGTAGACGAAAGGACCCGCCTCTTCAATGGGAACCGACAACATTTGATTTCAAGGTCATAGGTCAACCGATTCCTCCACAGGAAAACACGTCTGATTTATTCTATACGACACTGGTGACGGCATGTGCGTCACATGACAGGAATATGTTGTCGACCCACCTAACTTGCACACTTGGCGAATGGGTAAAAAGATTCTTCTACCTTGCCCGATTTAGGTTTTCTTGTGAGTGTGATAATCACTCCCAAAAAGTGATGAAAACATAAGAGTTTGTCACATAAACTGCAACAAATGAATGCAACAGTTTCACAGTCGCACAGTTTTCCCTGTGCTCTGTCAAAACATATGTTCTTTACGTTATCAAATGTTTCCGTGTGTAGACCGTCAAATCCTGCATATGTCCAAGCAAATCTGAACATGACCTGCAATTTTGGATAGCGAAGTTGCTTATGTGTGAGTGCCTGAACTTTGATAATTGTCTGAAAATAAAAAATTAAACTTTTCACTCGAGAGAAGACTTGAACCAAGGACCTCTCATTCTGCAGCTGCTCACGCTAAGCACGGGACCACGGCGCTCTTGCGCATACACTATCCTTAATGTTGCTTATCTTGCACATGGACTACTCAGTTTGTATATTTTGCTTATTTTTTTCATAGTTCCACACAACTCCTTCCTGTTTTCTCGATTGGTCTGTGTTCAGTTTTTCAAGGCCTATCCCTGTGCCAACGTATAACTAAATCTGAGGGGGTTGCGATGGGGAGGTTCCCTTGTGAGCACTATGGGACTTAACATCTGAGGTCATCAGTCCCCTAGAACGTAGAACTATTTAAACCTAACTAACCTAAGGACATCAGTCACATCCATGCGCGAGGCACGATTCGAACCTGCGACCGTATCGGTCGCGCGGTTCCAGACTGAAGCGCCTAGAACCGTTTGGCCACAACGGCCGGCACGGATGTCGAGAAGGTCCCCTAATGGTGTGGGCAATGATTATGTGGACCACTCGAACACCCCTTCATGAAATTGTACGGATGAATCGGCAAGGTTTAATTGCTGTCAGGTATCGTGCAGAGATGTTGTAAGTAGGCTGTTTAGGTTTTTATGTTGGTAACACCACGTAGCGCTCTGTATGAAAATCACTGACTGTGCTGTGTGCAGTCTGTGGCTGGTTGGCATTGTTGAAATATTCGCTATTGTAGCGTTGGGCAGTTGGATGTGAACGGCGCATAGCGTTGCGCGGTTGGAGGTGAGCCGGAAGCAGTGGTGGATGTGGAGAGAGAGATTGCGGAGTTTTGAGAGCGGATGATCTGGACGTGTGTCCATCAGAGACAGTAAATTTGTAAGACTGGATGTCATGAACTGATATATTACGACTTTTGAACACTATTGAGGTAAATACAGTGTTTGTTCTCTATCAAAAATCTTTCATTTGCTAAGTATGCCTTCAGTAGTTAGAATCTTTTATTTAGCTGACAAAAAAATGGTTCAAATGGCTCTGAGCACTATGGGACTCAACTGCTGAGGTCATTAGTCCCCTAGAACTTAGAACTAGTTAAACCTAACTAACCTAAGGACATCACAAACATCCATGCCCGAGGCAGGATTCGAACCTGCGACCGTAGCGGTCTTGCGGTTCCAGACTGTAGCGCCTTTAACCGCACGGCCACTTAGGCCGGCTATTTAGCTGACAGTATTGGCGCTTGCTGTATTGCAGTAGTTCGAGTAACGAAGATTTTTGTGAGGTAAATGATTCATGAAAGGTATAGGTTATTGTGTTCGCTCTCCCGAATTGACTCCCGTAGAACATATCTGGGAGGCATTTCGGTGACGGGCTGCATCATCTCAGCATCCACCAACCGCTCTCCAAGATTTCTGAGCAGCTCTGCTTGAAGAATGGGCGTTATTGCATCAACATGAGATTGATGACATCATTCACAGCATGCCACGTCTTTTTCAAGTCTGTATCGTTGCCAGAGGTGGTCACATCCCACACTGTGCACATTAATCAGTTGTCAGAATGTGTGTGCATATCCGTTAAGTTGGAAAAAAGCGATGGACATTTTTGTCCATCGTTATGCATGTTGCAGTTATTTACGTTCTTCACTCTTTACATTACTTCTATTTTACTATCAGCTCTTTATAATGTCTTGCGCCAAAATAAACGCAGTCTCCCAAATTTTCCGTTTGCTGCTTTGATTTTGGACACCAGTGTAGTTATATTTCAACGTAATTTGTACAAACCACTGACTGGCATGTAAGTGAATAGAATTGGAATTTTCTGTGACAGATAGGAAGGCCACCGGAGTGGATTTGTGTTTTTCGTGTTTAGTATTGTTAGTGCTGCTGGTCAAACTCTTGGTACCATTTCACTACGACTGGAAGTTACATTGCATTTGGTCCATACATCGCCCAAAATGTCTCGGTGAACCCGTGTGCAATTTAGACGTTTTGCCCACAAGAATCGTACTGTACCTCGTACTTCAATGATTTTGGGGTTCGTTTTCAGTTGCAGCACCATTCCGTTCCCACACTTCTATGGACCAGTTATCTCTACCACAGTAGAATACGTCTGCAGGAGACCTGACAATGGGTCGCTCTTGTTGAGCAATCAGTTTATGATTTTAGCGGGGGACTGCACGTGTAACTTAGTTTTTGAATTCACCCGTAGTATGAAACACAGGCCTTAATATGAGGAAAAAATTTCTCAAAAAGTACAGCGCGTATCAAAAAGAATCATCCGATTTGCCACTTCTGTATTTCTGAAACTCTTAAACATATACAGTGAGTTTTGTTTTTTGATGAACGGGAAACTGATTTTTTTTTCATATCCAGTATGCCCCCCGTGACATGCACGGCATATGCCAATGAGGTATGCAAATTGTCCCCACATTGCAGCGAGCATGTCTGGAGTTACAGCTTCCACAGCTGCTGTTATGCGATGTCTCAGTTCATTCATTGTTGTTGGTAACGGAAGCACATAAACACAGTCTTTTATGAACCTCCACAAGAAATAATCACATACAGTCAGGTCCGGTGACCTTGGAGGCCAGTAATGTAAGGTTGAATCATTTGGTTCAGTGCGACCGATCCGTCGTTCAGTAATACTTTGATTTAAAAATTCCCGCACTTCCAGATGACAGTGTGGCAGTGCCCCATCCTGTCGGAAAATGAAGTCGTTCGAATCAGTCTCCAACTGTGGGAAAAGAAAGTTCTCAAGGATATGGAGATACACTCCTGGAAATTGAAATAAGAACACCGTGAATTCATTGTCCCAGGAAGGGGAAACTTTATTGACACATTCCTGGGGTCAGATACATCACATGATCACACTGACAGAACCACAGGCACATAGACACAGGCAACAGAGCATGCACAATGTCGGCACTAGTACAGTGTATATCCACCTTTCGCAGCAATGCAGAATGCTATTCTCCCATGGAGACGATCGTAGAGATGCTGGATGTAGTCCTGTGGAACGGCTTGCCATGCCATTTCCACCTGGCGCCTCAGTTGGACCAGCGTTCGTGCTGGACGTGCAGACCGCGTGAGACGACGCTTCATCCAGTCCCAAACATGCTCAATGGGGGACAGATCCGGAGATCTTGGTGGCCAGGGTAGTTGACTTACACCTTCTAGAGCACGTTGGGTGGCACGGGATACATGCGGACGTGCATTGTCCTGTTGGAACAGCAAGTTGCCTTGCCGGTCTAGGAATGGTAGAACGATGGGTTCGATGACGGTTTGGATGTACCGTGCACTATTCAGTGTCCCCTCGACGATCACCAGTGGTGTACGGCCAGTGTAGGAGATCGCTCCCCACACCATGATGCCGGGTGTTGGCCCTGTGTGCCTCGGTCGTATGCAGTCCTGATTGTGGCGCTCACCTGCACGGCGCCAAACACGCATACGACCATCATTGGCACCAAGGCAGAAGCGACTCTCATCGCTGAAGACGACACGTCTCCATTCGTCCCTCCATTCACGCCTGTCGCGACACCACTGGAGGCGGGCTGCACGATGTTGGGGCGTGAGCGGAAGACGGCCTAACGGTGTGCGGGACCGTAGCCCAGCTTCATGGAGACGGTTGCGAATGGTCCTCGCCGATACCCCAGGAGCAACAGTGTCCCTAATTTGCTGGGAAGTGGCGGTGCGGTCCCCTACGGCACTGCGTAGGATCCTACGGTCTTGGCGTGCATCCGTGCGTCGCTGCGGTCCGGTCCCAGGTCGACGGGCACGTGCACCTTCCGCCGACCACTGGCGACAACATCGATGTACTGTGGAGACCTCACGCCCCACGTGTTGAGCAATTCGGCGGTACGTCCACCTGGCCTCCCGCATGCCCACTATACGCTCTCGCTCAAAGTCCGTCAACTGCACATACGGTTCACGTCCACGCTGTCGCGGCATGCTACCAGTGTTAAAGACTGCGATGGAGCTCCGTATGCCACGGCAAACTGGCTGACACTGACGGCGGCGGTGCACAAATGCTGCGCAGCTAGCGCCATTCGACGGCCAACACTGCGGTTCCTGGTGTGTCCGCTGTGCCGTGCGTGTGATCATTGCTTGTACAGCCCTCTCGCAGTGTCCGGAGCAAGTATGGTGGGTCTGACACACCGGTGTCAATGTGTTCTTTTTTCCATTTCCAGGAGTGTATGTGCTTCGTGTAAAAGTGGCGGATCCATTCGACCCTGTGTCAGACAATCGGGGACGGCCCGGCGATTTGCATTCACATAAACAACCTGTTTCCCGGAATTGTTCATACCATCGTCTAATGCTCTGTGATGTAGGGAGATCCACACTATATCTAGTACGAAAGTCACACTAAACAGTTATTACTGACCCGCACTGCACAAGACGTAAAACACAAAACCCATTCTGTTTTCCCGACACCATTTTTACTAGAACTGAAGGGAGCGCACACTGCTGCTGCCTAGCGGGAACCATGTAAAACTCGAGAGTTTGCTCTTTCCAACAGTATGTTGTTCACGCACATATCTGAAACAACATTATAGTTATGATTTTTTTTTAAATCGGGTGATTCTTTTTGATACACCATGTATTTCTGGAGCACCGCACTGCATGGAAGTAAATCACGAAGTGGGGGAAAAAAGGCACCAAATGGCTCTAAGCACTATGGGACTTAACATCTGAGGTCATCAGTCCCCTAGACTTAGAACTACTTAAACCTAACTAACCTAAGGACATCACACACATCCAAGCCCGATGCAGGATTCGAACCTGCGACCGTAGCAGCAGCGTGGTTCCGGACTGAAGCGCCTAGAACATCTCGACCACAGTGGACTGCGGAAAAAAGGAAAATAGGAGATTCGAAGCATTTGAGATATGGCATTGCAGAAGGATATTGACAAACAAGTGGACTCATAAGGTAAGAAATGTGGAGGCTCTCCGCAGAATCGTTGAGGAAAAAAATGTGCGGAAAATACTAAATAGCATAAGGGATAGAATGATAGGACACGTGTTAAGGCATCAGGGAATAACTACCATGGTACTAGAGGGAGCCTTAGACGGCAAAAATTGTAAGGGAAGACGGAGACTTAAACATGTAAACAACAAATAGTGAACATTGGATGTAAATGCTAGTCTCAGATGAAGAGATATGCGGAATTTCACATCCAAGGGTGAAAAGAACGAACATGGCACCTGTTGCTTGAGCATTTGTTTGTTTACAGATTGCTTGCTGACTAATTAGATCATCATCAGCTATCTACTGAAGAGGACCCACATAGACGCTAGCATGCAAGTGAACCAAATCTTGAAAACTGAAAATATTATATTACTCACAAAATCATTAGTCGATAGGCACAAAAAGACGTGTTTATAAAAGTGCTAACTAAGACAACGTGTAGAGCTATGAATCAATTTTCTACTGCTTCTTAGTATTTAGTTGTTATGGTCTATTGTTCAGTTACTGCTTATACAGTATATTCTCATGCTTACACAGATGTCCCTGCCTTGGCTTTTCTTTGTAAGAAGGTAGCCAGTAATCGGTAGTGGAAATTTTTGCGGTCCCCGCCCATGGTGCATATTTCATGCACTCGACGTTTGCTAGTATCTCATCTTTGAACTTCTCTCTTTCTATTCTATTATTCTTGTTTAAATCCATCGCATCTTAACAAACTATGCCAATGTACCTACAGTTTTTTTTGACGAGGCCAATTTTCACTTTATTTTGCTTTTTAATTAGTTTGTAGAAAACGGAGCAGAAACAGTAAAAAAATCACGAAAGTTATAAAAAGTTAAATGCGAAATGATATACTGTGTTAGGTTTGCAGATGATATTGAAGTCTTAGAAGACTCAGAAAAAGTAAATTAAAATAATAATCGGTGTCAGTCGCGTTTATCTTCCACGACACATTTTTTGGATTTACACTCTCGTCTTCAGGCTGCGAAAAAACACCAGAATAGGGAACAAGCGCCTGAAACAGAGATGAGGACAGGAACAAAACAGACATGAAAAGAAGAATCGCAGTGACCAAACAAGCCTTCAGAAATAGCAGTGATCTTTTAACGAAAAGCAGTCTTTGTATAGAAAGAAGTATAAATATTTTTTCATTTATCTCAGTTTGAAGGTATGACGGTGAACAGCAAGCTCTTGGAAAGCAACTAAGGAACAGGTTAGAAGCAATAGAGATGTGGTTATGAAGGACCGTGATAGAAGTAGTCTTGGCTGAAAGACAAACTAATGAGGCAATATTAAAAGAAATCAGTGACAAAAAGGCATAGTTAGATACTAAATAAAAAAGAAAACCAAGCTGGTTGGGGATATGAAGTAGACAGTGACTTCTTAAAGGTGGTCATCGAAGAAAGAGTCCTGTTGATGATATCGAGAGGGAGACCCAGAAAATCATTGTTGCTGAGTGTTGCCAGTGCAGCCAACTGCAAGAACCACAACCGCTTGGTGCAGCTGGGAAGAAACAGAAAAATGGCTGCATCAGTAGTGCATTGCCTTTCCTAGATGATAATGATTTTGCACAATGGTGAGCGTAAAGTTTTGGAGATAATTTGCACTGTTCTTAGAAAATACGGAGGAAGAAAAGTTATTCTCGTGTTGGACAGAAATCAGGCTGCAGTTATCAGTCAGAAGGGGGGCAGAAACGACTGAGACAGAGTTGTACATAGAACAAGCAGTCAAAGAAACTGAGGAGGAGTCTGGGAAACGAATTAGACTTCAGTAGGAAGGTATAGGCAAACCTATGTTTCTAGCATTTGTAGACTTAGAGAAAGCTTTTGACAATGTTCACTGGAATACTCTCTTTCAAATTCTGAAGGTGGCAGGGGTAAAATACCGGGAGCGAAAGGCTATTTACAATTTGTACAGAAACCAGATGGCAGTTATAAGAGTCGAGGGACATGAAAGGGAAGCAGTGGTTGGGAAGGGAGTAAGACAGGGTTGTAGCCTCTCCCCGATGTTGTTCAATCTGTATATTGAGCAAGCAGTAAAGGAAACAAAAGAAAAATTCGGAGTAGGTATTAAAATTCATGGAGAAGAAATAAAAACTTTGAGGTTCGCCGATGACATTGTAATTCTGTCAGAGACAGCAAAGGACTTGGAAGAGCAGTTGAATGGAATGGACAGTGTCTTGAAAGGAGGATATAAGACGAACATCAACAAAAGCAAAACAAGGATAATGGAATGTAGTCTAATTAAGTCGGGTGATGCTGAGGGGATTAGATTAGGAAATGAGGCACTTAAAGTAGTAAAGGAGTTTTGCTATTTGGGGAGCAAAATAACGGATGATGGTCGAAGTAGAGAGGATATAAAATGTAGGCTGGCAATGGCAAGGAAAGCGTTTCTGAAGAAGAGAAATTTGTTAACATCCAGTATTGATTTAAGTGTCAGGAAGTCATTTCTGAAAGTATTCGTATGGAGTGTAGCTATGTATGGAAGTGAAACATGGACGATAAGTAGTTTGGACAAGAAGAGAATAGAAGCTTTCGAAATGTGGTGCTACAGAAGAATGCTGAAGATTAGATGGGTAGATCACATGACTAATGAGGAAGTATTGAATAGAATTGGGGAGAAGAGAAGTTTGTTGCACAACTTGACCAGAAGAAGGGATCGGTTGGTAGAACATGTTCTGAGGCATGAAGGGATCACCAATTTAGTAGTGGAGGGCAGCGTGGAGGGTAAAAATCGTAGAGGGAGACCAAGAGATGAATACACTAAGCAGATTCAGAAGGATGTAGGTTGCAGTAGGTACTGGGAGATGAAAAAGCTTGCACAGGATAGAGTAGCATGGAGAGCTGCATCAAACCAGTCTCAGGACTGAAGACCACAACAACAACAACAACAAGAAGGTATAAAAATTTTACTGAACCAGTGGTAAAGGGAGACAATATCGGTTGACTGAAGTGTATAGTGGCTTGAAAAATGGTTATAAGATGGACATTACTAAAAGTGAAACAAGTACAATGGAGTGTTGTGGCTTTAAACCAGGTGATGCGTCGGCCGGAGTGGCCGTGCGGTTATAGGCACTACAGTCTGGAACCGGGCGACTGCTACGGTCGCAGGTTCGAATCCTGCCTCGGGCGTGGATATGTGTGATGTCCTTAGGTTAGTTAGGTTTAATTACTTCTAAGTTCTAGGCGACTGATGACCTCAGAAGTTAAGTCGCATAGTGTTCAGAGCCATTTGAACCATTTTGAACCAGGTGATGCTGTGGGAAAGTCCACCTGTGTAGATGAGGGGTAAGCATCGATGGCTGCCATGCGGACAACAAAGGTTTCATTCCTGGTACTGCCAGGAATTTTTCCTTTGTAGCAGGTCTGGTACGGGGTGCACTCAGCCTCGTGATGACAATTGAGGAACTACCTGACCGGCTCCACGGTCTGGAAAGTGGGCAAAACGGCGTTGAGAGCGGTGTTCCGACTACAAGTCACTCCATATGACGCCGCGATGCAGAGTGTGGCACGGCGGCCGGCCGACATCCCTTGGGCCCTCATGGCCCACTTAATGAACTTATGATGCTGAGAGGAACAGACTAGGAAATGAGATGCTTAATTTAGGAGTTAATTTTGCAGTTTTGGCAACAGAAGCAGAGAGGATATAAAATGCATAGTGATGATAGCAAGAAAATCGTTTTTGAGAAAATAAATATGTTGACACAGAATAGCACTGAAAGACCTGAGTCGAAACAGGGCCCCAGGAGTAGACAACATTCCAATCGAACTACTGACAGCCTTGGGAGAGACAGTCCTGACAAAACTCTACCGTCTGGTGAGCAAGATGAATGAGACAGGCGAAATTCCCTCAGACTTCAAGAAGAATATAATAATTCTAATCCCAAAGAAAGCAGGTGTTGACAGATGTGAAAATTACGGAACTATCAATTTAATAAGTCACGGCTGCAAAAGACTAACGCGAATTCTTTACAGACGAATGGAAAAACTGGTAGAAGCCGACCTCGGGGAAGATCAGTTTCGATTCCGTAGAAATATTGGAACACGTGAGTCAATACTGACCCTACGACTTATCTCAGAAAATAGATTAAGGAAAGGCAAACCTACGTTTCTTGTATTTGTAGACTTAGAGAAAGCTTTTTGACAATGTTGACTGGAACACTCTCTTTCAAATTCTGAAGGTGGCAGGGGCAAAATACAGGGAGCGAAAGGCTATTTACATTTTGTACAGAAACCATATGGCAGTTATAAGAATCGAAGGGCATGAAAGGGAAGCAGTGGTTGGGAAGGGAGTGAGACAGGGTTGTAGCCTCTCCCCGATGTTATTCAATCTGTATATTGAGCAAGTAGAAAAGGAAACAAAAGTAAAATTCGGAGTAGGTATTAAAATCCATGGAGAACAAATAAAAACTTTGTGGTTTGCCGACAACATTGTAATTCTGTCAGAGACAGCAAAGGACTTGAAAGAACAGTTGAAAGGAATGGACAGTGCCTTGAAAGGAGGATATAAGATGAACATCAACAAAAGCAAAACAAGGATAATGGAATGTAGTCGAATTAAATCGGGTGATGCTGAGGGAATTAGATTAGGAAATGAGACACTTAAAGTAGTAAAGGAGTTTTTCTATTTGGGGAGCAAAATAACCGATGATGGTCGAAGTAGAGAGGATATAAAATGTAGACTGGCAATGGCAGGGAAAGCGTTCCTGAAAAAGAGAAATTTGTTAACATCGAGTATGGATATAAGTGTCAGGAAGTCGTTTGTGAAAGTATTTGTATGGAGTGTAGCCATGTATGGAAGTGAAACATGGACGATAAATAGTTTGGACAAGACGAGAATAGAAGCTTTCGAAATGTGGTGCTACAGAAGAATGCTGAAGATTAGATGGGTAGATCACATAACTAATGAGGAGGTATTGAATAGGATTGGGGAGAAGAGGAGTTTGTGGCACAACTTGACTGGAAGAAGGGATCGGTTGGTAGGACATGTTCTGAGGCATCAAGAGATCACCAGTTTAGTATTGAATGGCAGTGTGGAGGGTAAAACTCATAGAGGAAGACCAAGAGATGAATACACTAAGCAGATTCAGAAGGATGTAGGTTGCAGTAGGTACTGGGAGACGAAGGAGCTTGCACAGGATAGAGTAGTATGGAGAGGTGCATCAAACCAGTCTCAGGACTGAAGACCACAACAACAACAACAACACAGAATATTAGTGTTCGAATACGTTTTGCAAAAGAATTCGTGTGCAGTGTAGCGTTACGTGACAGTGCAACGTGGACGATAAAGGATAAAGACAAGAAGAGGACAGAAACATTATAAATGTGGTGTTAAAGAAGAATCCTGAAGATTTGGTGGGTAGACAGCGCAACTAAGGAAAAGTGCTTAATCTACATTATCTGATAAATACATTGAATCACGCAGAAGGAATGGAGGAAGAGGATATGAAACTTCACCGGTTGAGAGCGTATGTGGCGTTATCTCAATGATTACAAAATCGAGTCAGGTTTATAAAGAACTTGGCAGTATGAGCCTGATTATGACGTTGCACCCCCCTCTGGTCTCGATTCGTGGACTTATTCGGCTGCGAAGTATGTCATAAAGCCATTGCACCCTCTCCTGAGGGAAGCTGCCCCCTACTGTTGTAATCGGTCCTTAATCTCTTGGATACGGGCACTCGGATGGAATTGACATTCTAGCTGGTTCCACACATGCTACCTCAGGGACAGATGTGAGGACCTTACTGGTTTTGAAGTATCTCAGTATCACGAGGACGGTCTATACAGACAACAGCCCTGCGTGGCCGAGCATTGTGCTGTTGAAATATGGCACCACGATTCTGTCGCATGAAAGGTAACAAACAAGGACACAGAATGTTCGTGACGTACCATTGTTGTGTCAGAGTTCTCTCAGTCGCTACCAGCCGTGAGCTGAAGTCACACCCAATGGCTGCCCACGCCATGACAGGATTAAAACACTACTGTGCATCTATCTCTACCCAGAATGCCCCCAAACTTGTCGACGATGGCCATCCGACGTAGTGCAGAACCGTGATTCATCGCTGAACAACATGCGATGCCATTCGTCAACATTCCTTGCTTCCCAGCCACAACACTACAGATACAGATCATTTGTGTTGCGGTGTTAACAACAGCCTGCATATGGGACTCCAATTCCATCGCCCGGCTGTTGCTAGTTCATGATTTACTTACGTGCAATGCTGGGCTCCAGAAGTACGTTCTGAAAAATTCCTCCCTCATGTTAAGGCCTATTTTTGATACTGCGAGGGACTAAGTTACCCATGTCATCCCACGCTAAGAACATCCCGCAATAGGAGTGATGTACTGAGAGTACGAGGTGTGTTCAGTCAGTAAGATGACTTTATATTTTTAAGAACAAATATTTATTTCTTCATCAATATTCATGTTGTCCCCTTCAAAGTAATCCTCCTCCGACAGAATACACTTGTGCCAACACTCCTTCCAATCCTCGAAGCACTTTTTGGTACAGCCTTGAGTAATTCCAGCGATGCAGTTTTTATTTCCTCAGTCACTGAAAATCTTCGTCGTTTCGAAGGTCTCTTCAGTTTTGGAAACAGGAAAAAGTCGCAGGGGGCCAAATCTGGTGAATATGGTGTCTGAGGTGTGATTGTCGTGTTGTTTTTGGCCAAAAAATCTCTCACAGGGAACGACGAATGAGCAGGTACATTGTCGTGATGAAAAAGCGATAAATTCCGGACGTTTTTTGCATATTGCTTTTCGCAAATGGCGGTTAACGTCAAGGTAATACTCCTTATTGACCTACGACATTGAGGCAAAAATTCATGATACACTACGCCTCGGTCGTGGCTCCCTGGGATGCTTCCACTGGACCGATATGCGGATATCCTCAGCGACTTCTCTAACAGTAATTCGATGATTTTCCAAAACAATTTTCTTCACAGCTCCGACGTTATCATCTGTTGTTGATGTTGTAAGAGGTACGCGATGTATGCGCTGCCTGCAATAGGCAAGGCAGAGGAGAGTCTCTGACCAGAGAGCAGTATGTAGTTAGTTGTTGCTTGTCGCTAGTCGGCAGTAGTCTGCATTAGTCTGCGTGAGTCGTTAGTAGTCGGCAGTAGTCTGCAGGAGTCTGTGCTAGTGTATAGTAGTGTGCAGTAGTCTGCGCGTGTCTGCGCTTGTCTGCAGTCTGCTCTGGTCAGGACTCTGGAGGATGGGTATTATTGTAGAAGGTAAAGAAGCAGCCTTGGGCATATCTAGTAATGTATGTGAACTGTCATCCAATTTCTTTTAAAAATGCTCCAATTATAATTTTTATAATATAAAGTAATTTCTTTTTTAAAAAAAGCATTCATTTCAATTGAAAGAATTTATCGAATGCATGATCATTCCTTTCACGAATCAGAAAAGTATAGGCCAGCATTGCACGGAACTGTGCCAAAAAAAAAAAAAAAAAAAAAAAAAAAGTAAGAGCAGATATATTCGCGGTTTTTATTGAGGTAAGAATTTTTTGCTTTTTTATTCAGAATACAGGGCCGAGGCGCAGCGGTGCTGTCGTCCTAAAATTTACCAGGTTACTGAATTTTTTTTATTTTTGTGGTTTAGGAATTTTTCTGTTTCGAACTTAACATTAAATGAGAAAAGAATTTGGTGGGTACATTAAATATGAATGCATTTCTGCACAGAGATTATGAATGGGAACCAAATTTTCTTCAGAGATTACAATAATTAAAATTCATTTTTTTTTATTATTTCTGTGGGGAGGTTACAATGTTCTAGGGCGTCCAGAGTGAAGTTCGTCATTGGCATTTTCTCTGCCATCTTGGAAGAGCTTGTATCATTTGTAAACATTCTTTGTACTTAGAGCAGACTCACCGTATACCATTGTCAATATTTCACGTGTTTTAGAGCACCTGATTCCACTTTTCGCACAAAATTTGATGCAAATTATTTGCTCCATTTTTTATAATAATCGGAAATCGCCGAGCACACTAAAACACGCCTAAACTTTCTAGCTGTCCAAAGCAAACGAAGTATGGTGTATACTTGAAACTCTGAACGTATGTTCGGGACATGTGTACCAACAGAACAAACAAAGGATCGATAATCGAACGTACGTTGTCCGCCCAATTTGAAGAGTCACCTTACTTTTTGAACAGCTCTCGTACATGTTCTGGGTGTAAGGTGATTACGTCATTTTGAGTTTTGTATGTTATCGATGTACACGTCAGAGAGAGACAGCAAGCTACGTTACTGTTAAACAAACTTTGGTTTTCTCGTGGCACAGTCTATGTCTCTGCGCAGTCTGAACATTCTTAGTTAAAGTGTGGCAGGTGATGGAAGTTCTAAGCATTGCTGTGTTGACTTGTGACTGTACCTGGCAGATGAAGAAAGATGGACTGTGAAGCACAGCAAGGATGAATAAGATGTATAAATTAGAAAGTGAAGAGAATATAAATTTTGAATAATGTTGTTATGTTTAGAAGAGAAGAAGTTTGAAGTAAGACTGCAGCACTGCGCATGTAATTTGTAGAAATGATTATGGGGAACTTGTTAACTTCGTTCACTTGGTCTGAGCTGAGAGAAAGACCACCCCACTTCCCTAAGTCATGTATTAACATGTTAATTGATTAAACTGTTTGGTTTTTATAGAAATTCTCTGTTAACATTTTATCTTCTTTAAATCACTGTTCACTTTGTTAAGCGTTGCATTGTACAGACCTATGCTATGTGTGAAGATCACTCGAAGTTTTACTCTGTCTTTTTGAATGTATACCTACTTTTATGTACACTACTGGCCATTAAAATTGCTACACCAAGAAGAAATGCAGATGATAAACGGGTATTCATTGGACAAATATATTATATTAGAACTGACATTTGATTACATTTTCACGCAATTTAGGTGACCGAGATGTGTAACCAGTGGCACCCCATACCATCACGCCGGTTGACACGCCAGTATGGCGATGACGAATACACGCTTCCAATGTGCATTCACCGCGATGTCGCCAAACACGGATGCGACCATCATGATGATGTAAACAGAACCTGGATTCATCCGGAAAAACGACGTTTTGCCATTCGTGCACCCAGGTTCGTCGTTGAGCACACCATCGCAGGCGCCCCTGTCTGTGATGCAGCGTCAAGGGTAATCGCAGCCATGGTCTCCGAGCTGATAGTCCATGCTGTCGCAAACGTCGTCGAACTGTTCGTGCAGATGGTTTTTGTCTTGCAAACGTCCCCATCTGTTGACTGAGGGATCTAGACGTGGTTGCACGATCCGTTACAGTCATGCGGATAAGATGCCTGTCATCTCGACTGCTAGTGATACGAGGACGTTGGGATCCAGCACGGCGTTCCGTATTACCCTCCTGAATCCACCGATTCCATATTCTGCTAAGAGTCATTGGATCTCGACCAACGCGAGCAGCAATGTCGCGATACGATAAACCGCAATCGCAATAGGCTACAATCCGACCTCTATCAAAGTCGGAAGCGTTATGGTACGCATTTCTCCTCCTTGGAGGCATCACAACAACGTTTCACCAGGCGACACCGGTCAACTGCTGTTTTGTGTATGAGAAATCGGTTGGAAACTTTCCTCATGTCAGCACGTTGTAGGTGTCGCCACCAGCGCCAACCTTGTGTGAATGCTCGGAAAAGCTAATTATTTGCATATCACAGCATCTTCTTCCTGTCGGTTAAATTTCGCGTCTGTAGCACGTCATCATCACGGTGTAGCAATTTTAATGGCCAGTAGTGTATCTTTTAATGTAACAATAACATCGTTGGAGCGAACGCGTTTGGTCGTGGAGGCAAAATGGAGAGCTCCGAATCATCTGTGGCGGGGTACGGACGTTGCGCACCAATGCGAAATGGCGATTGTTCTGGTTTAGTAATATGTGGCATGGCAATATATATATATATATATATATATATATATATATATATATATATATATATATATATAAGTCAGCGAGTACGTGCACGCTCACAGCACATGGTAATCTGCTCTCTATGATGAAGAGCCTCTTGCCAATAATGGATACCATAAAAAGCATTACGTCGCACCACGTACAACTCGTTGCAAAGTAAGGTCAAGCTAGTTATTTTGCAGTCATGTATTAGGCTTGGTAGTGAAATAGGTAACTTTTTGAGCATTATAGTGTTGTTTAATCAAATCATAAACTTGCCAATAAGTAAAGCTAATTAACGCAAGTCATTAATCATCAGCGGGTCCCATCTTTTCAACAATACTTCCGTGACAGTTACAAGTGAAAGAGATAATTAAAAGAAGATAAATCCAAATAATTTTACAGTTACATTTCATTCACATTATTACTGGAATGAGAGGCAGTATTAATAGCAGTTCTTCATACATTGTAACACTACTGCTGCAAACAACCAATCAAACTAAAATTTATTTAAAAGCAATTTATATTTTAATGACAAAAATTTGTTGACATTATTGCAGCCAAAGTAATTTTATTATCTTATGTTGTGTTTTACGAATAATTTCATATGCTTATACGCTCGTAACGTTGGTATTTCCAAATGGGTGTTGCTATAAATGAAACCCTTTACGATCTTAATTTGAGAAGTAACCGTTAAAGAAAAGCAATTAGTTTTGGTCAGGTTTTTGCAAATTTTCAAACAGACAGCATTCTGGAGAATTAATGTAGTCCACTACAGTTTCAATAAAGTGTTGCTGGTCATAACGTATTATTAGTTAATATCAGTATATTCTAAATTAGCATCATTCTGTTCGTGTTACACGTGTCTTTAACATCTAAGCTGGTGCATTTTGTTTAGGTGCCACATTATTATTCACTCCCAGTTATTACGTGATTTCCAAAACACGTCAATCATTAACCAAATTTAAATTCTGCTCGTTTTTGAGCTGGCAATCGTTATTATTCTCTCATTTAAATTTATTCAACTAATTAATCAAAATTATTGCTATTTACAGCGAATCATTAACTCATTATCATTTTTATACTCCGATCGCTGATGTACAGAACGAAACCGTATGCGGCAACGATCAGGATATAACTATCTGTATTCTTTCGTTAAAAATTGCTCTTCGGAACTGATGCCTTGTTTCAATTAACTGTAGAGCATTAGGTACACGTATCAGAAAATCTTTTATACTACGGAGAGTGTATGTGCGTTATAATCTGTCCAGTGCTGCGCTAACATGGAATCACGTCCGCAGAACGTACGTAGTCGGCGCGAGAGACTCATGAGAAATCTCATCTAAATGAGAGCGAATTAAATCAGATTCATCCTTTCATTACAACGGTCCCCTCCACAGCGTCCCGGTGCCAACACAGCTGCCGAATAGCAGAGGACGGAACGCTTGTTTCTTTCTGAAGGGACAACGGGGTGAGTCTGCTTTCTCTACTTGTAGATACAAAAAATAGATAAGTGGCTGCGGAGGCGTATTCGTTAGGGGGGCTATGCGTCACTTCTTTCTAACGGAAATCTGCTTGCAGATTCCTTCTGTAAGAATTAAATTTTAACTTGTATTTCGTGTTTATAGGACTTTGATCTAATTATTCAATTTTGTTATGGAAACTAGTAGCTGAAAGAACATTCTAGTGCCGCGCTTAGTGGCCAAGCGGTTAGAGGCGCCATGTTACGAATCGCACGGCCCCTCCCGCCCGCCGGAAACTCGAGTGCTCCCTCGGATATGGCCGTGCGTGTTGTCCTTAGCGTAAGCTAGTTTAAGTTAATTTAAGTAGTGTGTAAGTCTAGGAATCGATGACCTCAGTAGTTTGGTCCCTTAGGATTTCACACACATTTGAACATTTTTGAGCATTCTTGTAATAGTCAATGTGTCACTGTTTCTGGAACTGGGGTTGAGCGTTTTCTCAGATCAAAGCATTTGTCTGCAAAACTACATACATTATACACAAACGCTGAAATCATTTTACCAAAGAAACCCCTGAAGTAATAACTTTGTGATTAAAATATGAAATGCAATCATTGCTAAGAAATAAAAGATGATCTATTGTTATATAAAAGTTGTAAGAGATTACAAATTGTATTTAAGGCAGAAGACCCCATTTAATTTCTAGAAACTCTTGATGTATGTAATTTTTTATGAAACATCAACTTGTCATTATTGTAAATGAATTAATTCATAGTGTTTCTGGATTTTTAACTAATACAGAACTTCTCCAGAGTGCACACTTGTCTTATATATATATATATATATATATATATATATATATATATATATATATATATATTAGACAAGTGAGGGGTCCAAAAAAATGTATTCACTGTTTAAAAGACCATAACTTGCAAACTAATTGACGTAGTTGTCTCATTTTTGGTGAAAGTCTATCTTAAAGTCCAACTTAAAGATATCACTGTAGGTGTTCGAAATGGTCACCGTTAACATCCACACACAAACGATGCCGCCGAACTGCAGCACGAACTACTGACTGCAACGTGTTCAGTTGGATATTTGCTCATGAATGTACGATGGATTCTCGAAGTTCATCCAATGTGCGTGGCTTTAGTCGATAAACGACTCGTTTAGTGTTCCCCACAGGTAAAAGTCCAGAGGAGTTGGGTCTGGTAGATTTTCATCGAGATACGCCCTAACACGATTTTGGTAGTGGACTGGGGCACCATCTTGTTGAAAGTAAACTCTTCCGTCTCCATACAAGTCTCGGATGGCAGGTAAAGTGGATGTCTGAAGCTTCTGAAGGTACACCTCACTGGTAACTGTGCCGTCAAAGAAGAATGGCCCAATCAAGCCCCGGTAAGACAACCCACACCACACATTTACTCCTGGCAAATTCACGGCTTTGTCTACATGGACGTTCGGATTTTCGGCAGCCCAGTAGATGCAATACTGGCGATTTACTGTACCACTGAGTTTGAACTGTGCCTCATCAGACCACACAATCATCTCTGCAAACCCTTCATCGTTGCGCACCATGTTAGTAAACCACTCGCAGTACTCCATTCTACGATCTGGGTCGTCCTCGTTCAGTCGTGGAATGTAGCACTTCCACTTTGCTGTCTTCAAAATTCGCCGAACACTTGAGCGACTCACTCCAGTTTCACGGGCACACTGTCTCACAGACTTCTGTGGTGAGCGAGTGAATTGTTGTAACACACGACGGGAGTTAGCCGGACTTGTTACTGTTACAGATCGTCCAGATTCTTGTTTGTGTACATCTTTAACACAGCCTTCGGCTTCAAATTTGTCTCGAATGCAACGAATCGTTAAACGTGTCGGTGGCTCTGTTTGATACTCATTTCGCTATTTCCGTTCAACCTCATTAATGTTTTCGTACTTAAAATACCACTTCAAAACTGACTTCTTTTCATCGAATGTAAGCCTTGCGCCAGCCGTGTTTACTCGAGTAACTAGGTGCAACTAAGAACAAAACACTGACTATCAGGTGACTGTCATCTGACAAAACAAAACAACGCAATACAACGCTTGTATGGCGATTGCCGGAACTACAAACTATTACACTACCAAAGATGAGACAACTCCGTCAGTTAGTTTGCCAGTTACGTACTTTTAGACAGTGGATACGTTTTTTGGACCCCCCCCCCTCTCTCTCTCTCTCTCTCTCTCTCTCTCTCTCTATATATATATATATATATATATATATATATATATATATATGTGTGTGTGTGTGTGTGTGTGTGTGCACTCTGGAGAAGTTCTTTGTTGGTTCAAATGGCTCTGAGCACTATGGGACTTAACTTCTGAGGTCATCAGTCCCTTAGAACTTAGAACTACTTAAACCTAACTAACCTATGGACATCACACATATCCATGCCCGGGGCAGGATTCGAACCTGCGACCGTAGTGGTCGCGCGGTTCCAGACTGAAGTGCCTAGAACCGCTCGGCCACTCCGGTCGGCAGTTCTTTGTTGTAGGGTGTCTGTGACCAAGTCAGTTTGTGAGTTCTGTATTAGTTAAAATAAGTTTGTTCCAGTCTTTTTCGGTACTTGTAAACATCAATGCACTTCCTGGTTTATGTCAGTATAATTCGCGGCGTACTTGTGTACGTAATTTTTCCGTGTTCTGAAATGCAAGTTCAAAATGTCCAAATGTCTGTGAAATCTTATGGGACTGAACTGCTAAGGTCATCAGTCCCTAAGCTTACACACTACTTAACCTAAATTATGCTAAGGATAAACACACACACCCATGCCCGAGGGAGAACTCGAACCTCCGCCGGGATCATCCGCACAGTCCATGACTGCAGCGCCTAAGGAAATGCAAGTATTTTTGCCATTTAAAACGTTTTAGCTGCTGAAAAGTATAAACAGAAAGGACTTTTATAAGATCGTATAGGTCGTCGTTTCACCCGGCCAGAAGGGCGTGCTGCGCCATCTGCGAACCTTACTTGGTATCTGTTCCCCTTCAGCTTCTATTTCTCTTTTGGGATCTCCTTTGACTTCCTTACTACACCGTGCGAGGTGGCGCAGTGGTTTGCACACTGGACTCGCATTCGGGAGGACGACGGTTCAAACTCGCGTCCGACCAACCTGATTTAGGTTTTCCGCGATTTCCCTAAATCGCTTCAGGCAGATGCCGGGATGGTTCATTCGAAAGGGCACGGCCGATTTCCTTCTGAATCCTTCTTTAATCCTGTGAGACCGATGACGTCGCTGTTTGGTCCCCTCCTCCAAAACTAACCAACCAATGCTTACTACAAGTTCAACAGAAGTGGCGATAAGCTCAAAACCTTGAACCCATCTCACCACGCTCTTGTCTTGTTGATCTTGACCTTGGACTTTTATTACTAGAATTTGGGGCTTCGTTGGTGTTGCAGATAACTCAGCAGAGTCTGAAACTTATCCATAATCTACTGAGGGCTGTAAACATATTGTTCCATATCACGTTGTCCAAGTCTTTCGGTAGACCTCTCGGGATACCCTTTCAGTCGTGAGCGTGCCGCGGCTGTGTCCCGCTCAGAAGTCTGGAAGCCAGCCGTGGGCCTGACAGACGCGGACTCCGCGCCAGACTATCGATTGAGGCGCCTCGGCGTGGGGTGCTTGCCCTACTGGCGTCCTGTGCGGAGTGTAGGGGGTGGGGGTGGGGGTGGCCACCCTCACGAGACAGGGGTACCAGGTGAGGTGAGGGCGCACGTGCGCCGAGACGCTGACGTCGACTGCGCCACAAGGCGGCGTCCCCCAGCACAGTCGATACGCGCGCACGTGGCCCTTCTTATCTCCACGTGGGTGTACAGTGAGCTCAATATCTCGTGTTAGCAAGTCACGGATGACAACTTCTTGGATGAACACATTCACTACTCTTGCAGTTATTTTAGGCATACCATGTGGTGCTGTTGTGACTTCGTGGGCATCAGTGCCCTGAATTACGTACTTGCCTGTACCTTCCTAGACTTAATCTACGTCGACCAAACGGGAGGTTAGATCAGGAGATAAATGTGTACACAGTGGAGGGGTGGAGGCTCTGAGAAGCGTATTAAGTGGTTGCAAATCAGAGTAGCAAATACTCTAGAAGTACACTACTGGCCATTAAAATTGCTACACCAAGGAGAAATGCAGATGATAAACGGGTATTCATTGGACAAATATATTATACTAGAACTGACATGTGATTACATTTTCACGCAATTTGGGTGCATAGATCTTGAGAAATCACTACCCAGAACAACGACCTCTGGCCGTAATAACGGCCTTGACACGCCTGGGCATTGAGTCAAACAGAGCTTGGATGGCGTGTACAGGTACAGCTGCCCATGCAGCTTCAACTCGATACCACAGTTTATCAAGAATAGTGACTGGCGTATTGTGACGAACCAGTTGCTCGGCCACCATTGAACAGACGTTTTCAGTTGGTGAGACATCTGGAGAATGTGCTGGCCAGGGGAGCAGTCGAACATTTTCAGTATCCATAAAGGCTCGTAGAGGACCGGCAACATGCGGTCGTGCATTCTCCTTCTGAAATGTAGGGTTTCGCAGGGATCGAATAAAGGGTAGAGCCACGGGTCGTCACACATCTGAAATGTAACGTCCACTGTTCAAAGTGCCGTCAGTGCGAACAAGAGGTGACCGAGACGTGTAACCAATGGCACCCCATACCATCACGGCGGTTGATACACCAGTATGGCGATGACGAATACATGCTTCGAATGTGTGTTTACCAAGATGTCGCCAAACACGGATGCGACCATCATGATGCTGTAAACAGAACCTGGAATCATCCGAAAAAAATGACGATTTGCCATTCGTGCACCCAGGTTCGTCGTTTAGTACACCATCGCAGGAGCTCCTGACTGTGATGCAGCGTCAAGGGTAATCGCAGCCATGGTGTATGAGTTGATAGTCCATGCTGCCGTAAACGTCGTCGAACTGTTCGTGCAGATGGTTGTTGTCTTGCAAACGTCCCCATGTGTTGACTCAGGGATCGAGACGTGGCTGCACGATCCGTTACAGCCACGGGGATAAGATGCCCGTCATCTCGACTGCTAGTGATACGAGGCCGTTGGGATCCAGCACAGCGTTCCGTATTACCCTCCTGAATCCACCTATTCCATATTCTACTAACAGTAATTGGATCTCGACCAACGCAAGCAGCAATGTCGCAATACGATAAACCGCAATCGCAATAGGCTACAATCCGACCTTTATCAAAGTCGGTAACGTGTTGGTACGCATTTCTCCTCCTTACACGAGGCATCACAACAACGTTTCACCAGGCAACGTCCGGTCAACTGCTGTTTGTGTATGAGAAATCGGTTGGAAACTTTCCTCATGTGTTGTAGGTGTCGTCACCGGCGCCAACCTTGTGTGAATGCTCTGAAAAGCTTATCATTTGCATATCACAGCATCTTCTTCCTGTCGGTTAAATTTCGCGTCTGTAGCTCGTCATCTTCGTGGTGTAGCAATTGTAATGGCCAGTAGTGTATATTTATTGGAAAATACGCAAGTGTAACATGGCAGCTAAGTCCTCATAACAAGAAAATTGAATATAGCAAAGATGGCCACCAGAGTGCTGGCTCTGGGCACTATGGCTCTGAGCACTATGGTACTTAACATCTGAAGTCATCAGTCCCCTAGAACTTAGAACTACTTAAACCTAAGTAACTTAAGGACATCACACACATCCATGCCCGAGGCACGATTCGAACCTGCGACCGTAGCGGTCGCGCGGTTCCTGACTGAAGCGCCTAGAACCGCCCGGCCACACCGGCCGGCACCAGATTGCTGAAAAAGGCACCAGCACAAATAATAAGTTACACTGAACACAAGCTCGCATAAGCTCACCTAGAAAGATGTAGTCTGGCCTTGTGATCTTGTGAACTGATGCGTGAAGTATCAACAAAAAAAAAAAAAAAAAAAAAAAAAATCCGAAAGTGGCGTCAGCCACCATATGCATTAGTTCAGTATTAATCATCCGGTAAGCTGATGTAAACAATACAGACAAAATGTTTCTCACTCCCAGCAGACATGACGCTGTTCCAAATAGTCTCAGATATTTTTATCGGTCTGAGACTGAGTGATTTATTGCGCTACTCGAGGTGCAATGGGGTGTCTGAATGTTCCTCAGACAAGCAACATAAACACTGATGTGACATGTATGGCAACCTCCTAATATCGTGTCGGACCTCCTTTTGGACGGCATAGTGCAGCAACTCGACGTGGCATGGTTTCAGCAAGTCGCTGGAAGTCCCGTGCAGAAATACTGAGCCAAGCTGCCTATACAGACGGCCATATTTGCGAAAGTGTTGCTGGTGCAGGATTTGCTGCACAAACTGACCTCTTGGTTATGCCAATAAGTGTTTGGTGGGATTCATGTTGTGCGATGTGCCTACTCAAATCATTCGTTCGAAATGTCCAGTACGTTCTTCAAACCAATTGCGAACAATTGTGACCTGGTGACATGGTATAGTGTCATGTATAAAAAATTCCATCGTTGTTTGGGTAGTTGGAATTCGCGAGTAGTCGGACATAACCATTTTCAGTTATTGATCGGTTCAAGTTGGACCAGAGGACCCAGTCCATTCCATGTAAACACAGCCCACACCATTATGGAGCCATCACGAGCTTCCCCAGTGCCTTGTTCACAACTTAGGTCTATGGCTTCGTGGGGTCTGTGCCGCACTCGAAGCCTACCCTCTTACCAACTGAATTTGTGACTCATCTGATCAAGCCATGGTTTTTCAGTCGTCTATGGTCCAACCGACATGGTCACGAGCGCTGGTCAACGACTCGCCTATGGCCGGCCTTGGTAGCCGAGCGGTTCTAGGCGCTTCCGTCCGGAACCGCGCCACTGCTACGGTCGCAGGTCCGAATCCTGCCTCGGGCATGGATGTGTGTAATGTCCTTAGTTTAGTTAGGTCTAAGTAGTTCTAAGTTCTAGGGGACTGATGACATCAGACGTTAAGTACTATAGTGCCCGGAGCCATTTGAACCATTTTTTGACTCGCCTATGGGTAGACGTATCTTGCCCCCCGCCGCCTTGCCCCCACCCCCCCTCCATCCACAATCCCAACTTTCTACCACCGCTTCAATCTCATTTTGATTTTTCCTGCCTCAGCATTTAATCATATATGCACTCATATCCCTATTGTCATTTTTCTCAGCCCCCCTCCCCATCCCCTGCATATACCCACCTCTAACATTGCTTTTTCGACTTCGCAATCTCGTTATTGTCTTTTGACATTGCTGCATCCCCCCGCCCCCCTCGCCGCCCTGCATTGATTCTCTCTCTGTTAATAACACTGTTAGCCGGCCGTCTTAATGTTATAAGTCTTGGCTTAACAATGTATATTCCTGTATGTCACTCGTCCCTCTTCATCCACCATCCATTTGCCCTTCCCCTCCCCCCACCCACACTGCCATGTTAGCTCCTATTGTTAACTTTCGTATTTTGTGTTATTAGTGGCACTTACTATGTTCTTATATGTAATTTACTATCTTTGAAATTTATTTCGGTTTGTTCCTTTTAGACTTTAGTTCCTCATCCGACTTATTGTAGGATCACTTATAGCTGTTGAAGAGCTGATGTATACATGCTTATTGCAAAAATGATGGTATACAGTGCCACCCTAAACATAAATATGTATAGTCTAAAGAGACGTAACATTAAGAGTCATATATCTATAACATTTTGTCATTTTAATATTCAGTTGTTCTATTACTCATATTCTCTGATTTCTGTATCATTACGTTCTAATGACATGTGCTCGTCTTTTATTTACTAACGTAAGCCTGTTTTTACTAAATATGACGTGCGCCCACTGTTGTTTACTGACCTGTAACAAGATGTTGATGTCATATCTGGCATTTCGTGGGGAGCCAATATAGTTCTTAATTTATAGCCAGCTTTGAGCTTGACAACATGTTAAGTGTCCTGCAATGTATGTTAAAGACATAAAATGTTAGTACATATATCGTAGTTGTCAAATTACAGTTTCTCAACTAAGAAACTCGCGATTAGATTATTTCTCACGATCGTTCCTCGACAAAATCCGTGCATTGTGTTTCTGACTCTCGATTCTGCGAACAGATTCTCGATAGATTTATCTATGCGTGAAGACAGCCAGATAGCATTCTTCATTGACATGACAGGAGTATACTGGAGCACATTTGTATGTGGCACCCGAATATGATTTTATAAACGATGTCTGTCTTTGATAGGTTTTATATCGCTGGCTGTGAAAGACCCAGAGATACTGCCAGCGTCGGAGTGAGAGAGCGCTTGGCACACAGTTGTAGATAGCTGTCGGTGAGGGAAAGATGATGGAATAGGCAGTTTTCGTGGTGTGCTGTGTGAAGCCACCAAATGTTAGATTTTTCTAGGTATGTCAGTATTGTTCAATTTGAAAGCAGAAGTCTTCTTGCATGCAAGGTAAAGATGTTAAATAATTATGATTTCTGTTTTTGCCAGCGCGTTAGTATAGATGAGTTGGCTGATAATTTGTGCACTACTGGCCATTATAATTGCTACACCAAGAAGAAATGCAGATGATAAACGGGTATTCATTGGACAAATATATTATACTAGAACTGACATGTGATTACATTTTCACGCAATTTGGGTGCATAGATCTGAAGAATGTGCTGGCCAGGGCAGCAGTCGAATATTTTATGTATCCAGAAAGGCCCGTACGGGACCTGCAACATACGCTC
This sequence comes from Schistocerca piceifrons, assembly GCF_021461385.2. Classification (NCBI taxonomy): domain Eukaryota; kingdom Metazoa; phylum Arthropoda; class Insecta; order Orthoptera; family Acrididae; genus Schistocerca; species Schistocerca piceifrons. Next base: position 95,720,857 of record NC_060145.1, on the reverse strand, counting down.
GTGCATTATCCTGCTGAAATGTAGGGTTTTTCAGGGATCGAGTGAAGGGTAGAGCCATGGATCGTAACACATCTGAAATGTAACGTCCACTGTTTAAAGTGCTATCAGTGCGAACAAGAGGTGACCGAGACGTGTAACCAGTGGCACTCCATACCATCACGCCGGGTGATACGTCAGTATGGCGATGACGAATACACGCTTCCAATGTGCGTTCACCGCAATGACGCCAAACACGGATGCGACCATCATGATGCTGTAAACAGAACCTGGATTCATCCGAAAAAATGACATTTTGCCATTCGTACACCCAGGTTTGTCGTTGAGTACACCATTGCAGGCGCTCCTGTCTGTGATGCAGCGTCAAAGGTAACCGCAGCCATGGTTTCCGAGCTGATAGTCCATGCTGCTCCAAACTTCGTGCAGATGGTTGTTGTCTTGCAAACGTCCCCATCTGTTGACTCAGGGATCGAGACGTGGCTGCACGATCCGTCACAGCCATGCTGATAAGATGCCTGTCATCTCGACTGCTAGTGACACGAGGCCGTTGGGATCCAGCACGGCGTTTGGTATTACCCTCCTGAACCCACCAATTCCATATTCTGCTAACAGTCATTGGATCTCAACCAACGCGAGCAGCAATGTCGCAATACGATAAACCGCAATCGCGATAGGCTACAATCTGACCTTTATCAAAGTCGGAAACGTGATGTTACGCATTTCTCCTTCTTACACGAGGCATCACAACAACGTTTCACCAGCAAACGCCGGTCAACTGATATTTGTGTATGAGAAATTGGTTGCAAACTTTCCTGATGTCAGCACGTTGTAGGTGTCGCCACTGGCGCCAGCCTTGTGTGAAAAGCTAATCATTTGCATATCACAGCATCTTCTTCCTGTCGGTTAAATTTCGCGTCTGTAGTACGTCATCTTCGTGGTGTAGCAATTCTAATAGCCAGTAGTGTAATTGTTGAGTAACCCCAGAATGCACCTAAACCGTTTTGATAAAAAGGCTAGTTTAGACATTTCACTTTGTAATGTTTCTAAGTTTTGTTAATAGACCTACACTTAATTTGATGATTTGCGTTTATGTTGGGTTAATGAAGTTAGGTAATACTTGCTATTTAAGTCTCATTGTTTGTGAATCAATTGTAAGTAATGTAACTTCAGTTGTTAGATGTTTCTGAAAAGACAAACTTAACTTGCAATATAATTTTGCTAGAAAAAATCAGTGTTAGTAATTCACCACAATCAGTACCGCCTTCCTGTCCAGGTCATACATTTTTTTTAAAGAAGTTGGATTTTCTTGAATGTTGTCGTTTATCAGCCAAAAGATTTTCATGTGCATTTTAAAGTATTGTGGCCACAATGCACGCCGCTGAACCTCTAGCCAGCATATTTGTATTTTTTTTTATGAGAGATCAGAATATATCGCGTTCCACCGTTGCTGCTTTAGAGGTAAGACAATTTAATTTATTTGCTATGTGCACAGGGACCAAAGTTATCAGTTTTGAACAGAACCAGGTGATTCAGTGCCTAAGGGGCTGAATGTATTTTGCAGTGACTGTATTTCTTTGTTAGTATTGGGAGTTGCATTGCCCAATCAGTTCGTATAATATTTTGCTAACAATAACACAGAGTAAGCACATCGCTTGCACTCACAACACGCAATACGACAATTCGAGTTCAGTACTCATTCCGCAGATCAGAGATTCATTCAACGTAATCGTGAAGATTATTATATCATTTTTAAAAGAAAGTTACAGATATACAGTTCCAGTACCTTGCGTGACCTGAAATAGTGTGTCATTGATACACAACACGATCGTCTTTGGGTCGTACAGTCGGTAGTTTGAAAATGGGTTGCAACATTTTTGATTAATTAACACTGGTGGCTGAGCCCTATCTTCAAAGGGAAGAATATTAGGGTATAGCGTTTCGTCGGCAAGAAGGCCGTTAGAGACGGAGCACAAGCTCGAACTCTTTTATTAGGGATGGGAAAAGAAATCGGCTGCGACCTTTTCGAGGAACCACCACGGAATTTTCCCGGAATTATTTATAGGAACCACGGAAAACCTAAATCTGGATAGCCGGACGCGGGTCTGAACTGCTGTCCACTCGAAAGCGAGTCCATTGTGCTAACCAATAGCCACCTCACCTGGCCCCTGTCTTCGAGATTAGGAAAAGCGCAGTAACGAGATATCTAAGGGTATTTGAAGACGACTTTCGTAACTTTGCACATCATACAGAGGGAGTACGCAGGAAAGGTGCAAACGTGATAAATAAAATAATAACCAATGCAAATAGGCAATTATGGCTTCCCTTTATACCAATCAGAGCATGTCGCCAATCTATATCAGCACCAGTTGCAGGATATGGTATGAGCATTTGGGCTCATAGATTACAGTTAATGAAGCCAGACTCATTAGTGAGAAGAGTTCAACGAGGAGTACTACTAAAATTAACGGGCGCCTACTGCACCACCACGAATTATGCTTTGTTAGGTTTTTAGGAATATGCCCACTGGACTTGGAAAATACGGAAAGAGGAGCACTTATTAGTTAAAGAAAGGCAATTAAGTGTAAGTGCGGAGCATGCTTGGAAATGAGGCCAATACGAAAAAGATAATAAGAGATCGCATATTACAACTGTGGCAAAATGAATGGGACACTTCCGGCACAGCTCGGAGAACGTACGAATTTCTCTCCAACATCAGGGAGGGACTAAAACTGAGATTTCTTAAACTGGCCACTGGACTGATAGATCACCTAACTGGCCATGGCCCGTATGCTACGTATCTGTACAAAATCAGAAGATAGATGAATGATAGCTGCTCTTGCGGCAGTATGGGCACGCCAGAACACACATTGTGGGACTGTTTGCTCTATGAAGATGTGGTGGGTAATGGACGTCAGGTATTAAGGGTATGGGATCCCAAAGCAGCACTAAAGAGCGAGTGAACCTGGCGCATCTTGGATGATACTTTAGTCGCAGTATCCAGGAAGGCCAAGGAATACATCACGAGGCATTCAGTCACACGTCAGCATGTTGCCATCCCGGCTAGACAACATACTCTGCAGATGGACGGAACACAACTGAGGTTGGCGACCACCACATGAAACAGTTTCTAAAACGATTTGCATTGCGTCGGTGCAAGTGATCATGGAAGTGTGGACTTCAAAATGTGATCAGTGGAACTGCTTGTTATAGAGCAAACACTGCTGAGGTGCTGCCCGACACCCAAGGAATCCAGCAGACAATGGCTGTTGACCAATGTAGGCAGATCGAGTAACGGAAAAACCAAAAACCATCTACAGGTCAAATGCACCAAAATGAATGAAAAAAAAAACCAGAACAGATTCAGTAGGTATTAGTAGTTGGGTGACTGGTTAAGGGTTTTATTGTAGTTTTGTAGCAATAGAAGTAGTTGTAATATTACAGAAAATTAATTATCAGAAATAAATACTTAACATACAAATTTATTTCAGCTTTTCAGACAACAGGTCGTAATTTTGAAAAATAAATAAGTAAATAAAAAAGTCTAGTAACAGTTTCCTTCAACAAGATAATGCAAGACCATATGTTGCCCACGTTATCCTGGCTTACGTAGATACAGGGAATCGACTGTTGACCTGATCAGCATGTTCTCCAGAACTCTAATGCTCTGAAAACGTGTGGTCAAAATTGCAGATTGCTACACCACCTCTCGCCAGTCACTACAATTGTTGAACTCTTGCATAGACCCGCAAGCAGCTGGGAATGACCTAGCCGTATCTCTCTCATCCCATGTAAGTTCGATTCGACGCCCACCCAGGTTAAAACCACTATTGCTGCCATAGTTGGTAGCCCTGTGTACTACATTTCGCACCATGTATACTGTGAACACATTGCTAATTCCGTGTGGTATTATCTTTTTCTTTTCTGTACACTGCAGTACAGGAACATTATACGTTTCTTTGCCCCCGTTTATCCGTTTATTCTGTAGTAAAATGCAAAGCCAATAAACCTGAAGATAACTAACGAGATCTCAATACCGACCTAAGTGGACTATCAAAATGGGCGCAGGACATAGGGTTAAAGTACAACCCATCCAAAAACACAAGCTGTACTGGTTGGTCATTCTAGGCTCATTAGCCCGAACTATCGGGAATCCCTACCATCTTTAATCTAGGCTCTTTAGCCTGAACTACCGGGAATCCCTACCATGTTTAGTCATAAATGGGACAAATATGAACTTCTCTCCTTTAGCAAAGAGCCTAGAAATATAAATTGAATTGAGCACGTAACTGCAAGAAGGCATCAGCATCTCTACATGGACTAAAAAAATACAAAAAGCTCTTCGCTCTTGACCTGCAAAACAAGGTTGTACAAACACTTATACTTCCAGTTATTGATTACACTCCATCTTCAGGCCACGAGTGGACTACCGGGACCACCCAAACGCCGTGTCATCCTCAGAGGAGGATGCGGATAGGAGGGGCGTGGGGTCAGCACACCGCTCTTCCGGTCGTTATGATGGTATTCTTGACCGAAGCCGCTACTATTCGGTCGAGTAGCTCCTCAATTGGCATCACGAGGCTGAGTGCACCCCGAAAAACGGCAACAGCGCAAGGCGGCCTGGATGATCGCCCATCCAAGTGACGACCACGCCCGACAGCGCTTAACTTCGATGATCTCACGGGAACCGGTGTATCCACTGCGGCAAGGCCAGTTATTGATTACAGCGAAGTTTCCTTGTGAGGCCTTTCTCAGGAAAGATCACGGCGCCTGCAACTGATTCTGAATGCCTGTGTTCCCTATATCTGTGATGCTCGACCCTTTGATCACATTTCGCCGTCATACACAAAGCTATCTTGGCAGCGTGCAAACAAACGCAGAGATTTCCGCAGCCTCTTTCTTCTCTACTGTCTTATGAACGTACACTCTCCCCCACATCTCCCCTCGACCTGAACAGTTTTGTCAGAACAACATGGCAGAAACACTTGCTCCCATCAGAGCAAAATCTTTTCTCTTCCACTGCATCGATCAGCCACTTTCTCGAAGTCCTTCTCAGTAGCAGGCAACTGATGCTGGAGTAACCTCCCGCATTATACACTACTGGCCATTAAAATTGCTACACCACGAAGTTGGCGTGCTACAGACGCGGAATTTAATCGACAGGAAGAAGATGCTGTGATATGCAAATGATTAGCTTCTCAGAGCATTCACACAAGGTTGGCGCCAGTGGCGACACCTACAACAAATGGGGACGTTTGCAAGACAAAAACCATCTGCACGAACAGTTCGACGAAGTTTGCAGCAGCATGGACCATCAGCTCGGAGACCGTGGCTCCGGTTACCCTTGACGCTGCATCACAGACAGGAGCGCCTGCGATGGTGTACTCAACTACGTACCTGGGTGCACGAATGGCAAAACGTCATTTTTCCGGATGAATCCAGGTTCTGTTTACAGCATCATGATGGTCGCATCCGTGTTTGGCGGCATCGCGGTGAACGCACATTGGAAGTGTGTACTCGTCATCGCCAGACTGGCGTATCACCCGGCGAGATGGTATGGGGTGTCATGGGTTACACGTCTTGGTCACCTTTCGTCCACATTGACGGTACTTTGAACCGTGGACGTTACATTTCAGATGTCTTACGACCCGTGGCTCTACCCTTCATTCGATCCCTGCGAAACCCTACATTTCAGCAGGATAATGCACGACCGCATATTGCAGGTCCTCTACGGGCCTTTCTGGATACAGAAAATGTTCGACTGCTGCCCTGGGCAGCACATGCTCCAGATCTCTCACCAATTGAAAACGTCTGGTCAATGGTGTCCGAGCAACTGGCTCGTCACAATACGCCAGTCACTACTCTTGATGAACTGTGGGATCGTGTTGAAGGTGCATGGGCAGGTGTACCTATACAAGCAATCCAAGCTCTGTTTGACTCAAGGCCCAGGCGTATCAAGGCCGTTATTACGGCCAGAGGTGGTTGTTCTGGGTTCTGATTTCTCAGGATCTATGCACCCAAATTGCGTGAAAATGTAATCACCTGTCAGTCTAGTATAATATATTTGTTCAATGAATACCCGGTTATCATCTGCAATTCTTCTTGGTGTAGCAATTTTAATGGCCAGTAGTGTATTAGAGAAGCGAATAACATCTCCATCTTCAGAAGACAGTTAATGACGTATCTACTAAAGCAACAATAATGATCACCATTGTAACTGTACGCACTCGTTATCCCTGTACATCCTTCTGTCCAACCAGATCTTCTTCATTTCCCGGCATTCTTAGCTGGTGCAATCTCCTTAAATTTCCGTTCCACAGAACTCGCTAATCAGAAAACATCTACTTTGTACGTCTACAAATCCATTTATATCTGTTACTATTGTCTCTATTATTGTCATTATTATTACTGTTACTATTATCACACTTACTGCCAGTAGAAGTAATATTAAAGTACTGCCAGTATTAACTTTATTAGTTCTTAGTCAGTATTATTTACTCACATTGGCAGTATAAACAGCCAATTCATTTTAATACTAGTTGTCATATTGAAATTGTTATTTCTTAGGTAACTGTGACGTACAAAAAGATATTGTGTGTGTGAAATCAAAGTCCAATGTAAGAGAAGGCCTGATGGCCCTAATCAGATCAGTTTAGTTAAATAAATGAATAAAAAAGAATAATAAATAAACTGTGTACACTTTTATTGTTTTAGGATACTTATTTATTATTAATACTTTTATTTTTGTGAGTGTAGCTATTATTACTATTATTATTATTATTGTACATTTTTATCCTTGAGACGGTTTTTTGACTTCGACGTTACATGATTATTAAATTTTTTCTTTTTTCTTTCTTCTTTTTCCCCTCCCAGTATCTCTTCATCCTTTAAAGTGTTCCGGTTTTCTTTGTGATGTCCACATTTTGTCACTTTCCTTCTTTTCTCTTATTTCAGATTTCATGATCAGAAATTTGTTTCTGAATTTGTCTCTTTCATTTATCATTCCTGCAATTTTTACGTCTTCTTCTGTTTCTTCCAGCCAGTTGGTTTGATTGACCTGTTTACTATATCAAAAATCATCTTTGTTGATCTGTTGTTCATTTCATTTATGTGCCTACAGAATGTTAGTCGGCGTTTTCTGATGGCGTCTATGAGTTTGTGAGCTCGTGCAATTCTTTGTTTGGTCTCTTAACCCATATATATATATATATATGAGATTTCGGGTGAACGCAGTGGTAGTAGCCAGTCGGTGCCATATCCGAATGAAAAGTATGCCAAGTGCTATCGAACACTTCAATTTAGAATACTGTATTAGCTTAACAGTACTATGAATATTGTGCGAAGAAAGTATCAGACTGATTCGAATTGTGTAGGCCTCGCGAAACGCTTAGATTATGTTGACAATGTATGCGGGGGTAAGCCGAGATTGTTGCTTCGCTGGGCTGATTTCGCTGGTGTGGCGTGGCAAAAACTGATGTCATCTGTAATTTTCATTTGCAAATTAATACGGCTTTGTGCGCGGTAAGACAGCGGAAGAGTTAATGAAAATAGTTACATAGTTTTCGATATGAGCAATGAATATTTAATGTCAGGCTGCCAGTTCACGGATGTGACTCGTGTGGCAGAAATGGACGAACTGAGTTTCCATATTACGAGAATTGACGTGATTCTGCACGCTTCAAATATTGTGAACCTGAAATGCTAATTCTGTCATATGGTACAATGTTACCACAGTGCATATAGCATCTAAATGAAGTGCAGTATTAGTTGTTTCCGACCAAGGAAAGTCGCGGAAGAATATTGTCGTCGCCAAACGGCTTATGCTTGCGTCAAAAGTCTCTAAATGCTGTAATTTCTCGTTAATAGACCCGCTACAACTTCGCTGCCACCACCACACCACCACTCAGCTATTAACGGCAACCGATGGCATCATCCATCACGTACAGATAAGCAACATAATAATTTTGAAATATTTTCTTCAGGCGGCCATCAACAGCAGTGATATGTTTTGAAAATTACAGGACACAATGGTAAACTGTACGAGTCATTTATTCTTACTACCCGTTTCGGTCATATACTGTCATCTTGGTATAAAAGAATGAACAGTACTACTCACATGTCACTCAAACTGAGGCATGGAAGCACATGTACTGGTCTATTCATTCCAACTGTGCACATCTAACAAAGCGAAAATTCATAACTCTGAAGCTAAGACTCATTCATTAGCAACAGAGAAACTCAAAGCAGTTAAATATCTGTAGCTCCGCAGTAACCAAGTCCAAAAATTTATGCTCTCATTGTTAGCCAAATTATTTCCCAAATTATTTCTCATTCTCATCCACTGCTGCTCATCGACTTTGCCTTCCTTGCTTTTGTGTGGCGTTGTAAGCATCGTTACGTATCTTTTGGGAGATATGTTGCGGCATATACGTGTTCAGTGACGTTGTTAGGCAATTTTACGTGATTGTAGGTAATATTCCGTAAACTGTGCATTAGCTGTGACGACCACCATTTTGTTTCTGGCTCCAGCCAATCAGAATAAAATATTTACTCGTATTTCTCGTTGGTGAAAGGTGTAAATTAATTGAGAATTTTAAATCTGACAGCATTACAATGACAGGAATTTATGTTTATCTTCTGCAACTCGACGAACTGCAACGTTCCAAAAATTGTGAGTGAGCTTGCTTACTGCTTCAATTATCTTTCAGTTATATTACGTTTTTTAGAATATTTTACGAAGTAACTATGGGGATTTTGTAATTTACATTTTTTGATTGTGGTGTACTAATTGTGAACGTGATTTTTACAGTAACTTTGGCACCGAAACAGATTTCTGCATTTCTCATGTGCTTAAGCGTTACTTCATTGCGGTTCTGAATTAAATGTCTAAGAACGTTCAGGATCAAAATTCAGTAGTTTCCTCAATACAGTGTACAGTTTCGTTACAGAAGGTTCTTGAATGACAAGACTTGAAGTTTAATCTCGCCAGAGGCAGTTTCGTTACAATACATACAAAACACCTAAAAATTTAATCATGCACTTTTTGCACTGTGCTGCGTATGAACAATACGTAAGATTTAGTTATTTGCTACCATTCTCTGTATAATAATTTTAATGGGAAGCTATGTATTTTCTTCATGTTCCTTTGAAGAGGGAAGCGAAAGATATACCACTGAATTCCTTGAGTGTCCGCCTGCTTTTCAGCATAATTAGATCTGTGAAGTCACAGAGGTATAGTCGTTAACATTTTCTTAAAGATGGCAGACAAACGCAATAATGGACCCCCCTTTCCTGCCAGCGCAAAAATACGGCACTCAAGAGCTTTTGGTGTTGAGAAGACCTGACGAGCATCAAAATGAGGATGGTTTGCTGTATTTCCAGAGCCACCGTTAGCCTAGGGATCAGTTTTCCTGGCGCCCAGTTTACTGTATGTAGTACATTTAGTAGCCCCTGCTACCCCCCTTCTCCCTCTGAGGTTTCAGTAGGGCCCAATCCTAGCGTATTTAACGGGCACTGACGGCCTGCACGCTCTCAAATGTCCAGGTGCCGTCAGATGCCGAGCAAGCTGCAGTACCTCTGTCTCTTGTAACCTATGCTTCTATGCAGTCTGAGCACGTGAACGAGTAATCTCTTCAAAGTGCGGCCCTCCTCTACCAGTTCAATTTTGGTGAAATTTATCATCCGCTGTCGTTCTGCCTAACTGTCAATTCTTTTTCAGTTTCAGTGAAATGCTCCTTTCAATCTTTCATTTTGATTTTGCTCACGGCTACTGACAAAGAGCTACAGTATTCGGAAACCTATTGCGTGTATTTGTTTATTGTCCGTTTATTTTCGTTCCCTAGTCTTACAGTATTTCAGGCCCAAATGTATTCGGCCTGGAGGATCACTCCATTCTTCGATTTACTTCATAATCGTGACTGAGCCATTTCTGCTACTCTCAAGTGATAACTCACCTTGAAGAGCATAATTAAGTATCCTTAATTGCTGAGAGGAAACATGAAAATATGATGAGGCAGGAGGATGGTCTCTTTCTAACAGTGAGGAATATGTATTGAACACTTCTTGTTGAGTCATGACTTCAGAAAAGCAACAAAGTAAGCAAAGGGCTTTGTCATTACATTCGTCGATTTCAGGGCAGCATGTGACAGTATAAATTGAGAATCTGTCTTCAGAGTACTAGCTGAATTTGGATTAGATCAAAAGGCAACAAACATCTCAAAGGAAACACTCACAGAGCCAAAGTCAAGAGTAAAATTTATGGAGAACTGAGCAAAGAAATTAAAATGGACATGGAAGTATGAGAAGGGGATGGGCTATCTTCAGTACTATTCAGCTGTGCCACTGAAAAAATATTGTCAGCAATATGCAATGTCTGCTGCTTGTCCCTCCGAAAATACGAGGCTGGAACTGTGGAAGGAGATATCACATAAAGTCTGCAGACGGCTGACTGGCAAGCAGCTGCACAGTGGACACATCAATTGGTATACAAGTAGAAGCTGCTGAGCAGGTTAGGATATGGAGTGCGAAGGTCCGAGGAAAGTGTGGAGAAAAGAGGCTTTAATGTTGATAAGACGAATTGTGACTATGGACTAGATCAAACAACAAGCCACATGTTTTAATACCTCCTGTGCCCAACATTCTGAACAGAGGTTGATATCAGTTTTAGGAGACTGGTGGAATTGGGATGTGGGGGGATGTTTGTGCAGTACTAGTAGTTCGAAGAAAGTGTGGAGAAAAGAGGCTTTAATGCTGATAACACGAATTGTGACTATGGACTAGATCGAACAACAAGCCACATGTTTTAGTGCCTGCTGTGCCCAACAACCTGACCAAAGGTTGATATCATTTTTAGGAGACTGGTGGCTTTCGCATGTGGGGGGATGTTGTGCAGCACCAGCAGTCCTGTGTTATCTTTGTTATGGCTCCCTAGCAGGGTTCTGTACAGGCAACAGCATCTTGGCTGAGGCGTCCAGTACCTCCCACTATGTGTCATCGAGCAACATTGGCAAGAGTGCAACGCGGTCGTGCGTCACACCTCCCCAGGCCTACTCGCCCCACAGTGTTGCAGTCGCTGTGTTGTATTCTGTGAGGCATAACATCAGTGCTTGGGTGTGGCTGACGCTGCTGCAGTCAACTTCCTACTCCGAAAAATATGGTCGATGCACCACACATTCAAGAAAAACTGAGTCCAAAAAAATGGCTCTGAGCACTACGGGATTCAACTGCTGTGGTCATAAGTCCCCTAGAACTTAGAACTACTTAAACCTAACTAACCTAAGGACATCACACACATCCATGCCCGAGGCAGGATTCGAACCTGCGACCGTAGCGGTCGTGCGGTTCCAGACTGTAGCGCCTTTAACCGCTCGGCCAGCCTGGCCGGCAACTGAGTCCATTGGGGGTTCTGAAATATGGGTACACTGATCAGCCAGAACATTATGACTGCCGACATACTACCGATATAAACCAGTCCAGGCGATAGTAGCATCACTTGGGGTGGAATGACTGCTAGTCAGAATATACACGGTGGACATTGTATCAGTGTGCATGCTGTCCATGCGTAGAATGGAGAAGTTGCGCGATTTATCTGAGATAGAGCAAGGGCAGATTGTAATCCCCCAGAGGCTCGGCACGAGGATTTCGTAAATCGGGTGTTCGAGGAATGCTGTGGTGAGTGTCTTCAACACGTGGCGAAACCAAGGTGAAACCACGACCAGACGTTATGGGGTTGGGTGGCCACCCCTCTCATTACAGATGTCGGACATTGTAGGCTGGGCAGACTGGTAAAACAGGATGGTGGCGTACTGTTTCGGTACTTACATCAGACTTTAATGCTGGGCAGAATACAAGAGTGTCTGAACACACAGCACTCCAAACACTCCTAACGCTGGGCCTCTGCAACCTACGACTCATGCATGTGCCAATGTTAAGACCATGACATCGCAACTACGATTTAAGAGGGCACGTGACCATTGGCACTGGAGTTTGGCGCAGTGTCAGAGCCTTGAATGGTCTGATGAATCCTGATACCTCCTTCATTGTGCAGATGAGAGGGCGCGAATCCGTCGACTTCCAGCGGAACATCTCCTTGACACCTTTACTGCGGGGCAGAGACAAGCTGGCAATGGCTCCATTATGCTCTGGGGAACATGCACGTGGACATGCATGGGTCCAGTGAAGTTCGTGCAAGGCACCATGATGACCAAGCAGTATCGTACACTGGTTTTAGATCACGTACATCCCTTCAATAAGATGATGCGCCATATCATATGGCCAGGAGCATGATGGAGTGGTTTGAGGAACAGAGTGACGAGTTGTAATTGATGTGCTGGTGTCCCAACTAGCCAGATTTGAACCCAATCAAATACATCTGGGATGTGATTGAATGTGGCGTCAGAGCTCATCGCTCCCCTCCCCGGAATTTACGGGAATTAGGCAACTTGTGTGTGCAGATGTGGTGCCAGCTCTCTCCAGCGACCTACCAAGGCGTCTTTGCTTCCATGACACGACATGTCACCGCTGTTATCTTTGCCAATGGTGGACATACCGGCAATTAGGTAGGCGGTCATAATGCTTTGGCTGATAGTGTACATGTGATATGAAGATACAATTGCACCACATGTGTTGTATTTTCCCAGAATGGTTATCCAATTTTCTGATCAGATTCTCAGTCTGTGTATTTCTATGTTTCTGCCTCGAGAATGAACAAATAAACTGTAATGTCAGATATGTGACCGGACGCTTTGAAATCAGGGATAAGGAAATACCCATTGTTCATTGCCATCTTTGCGAGGAAGTTCACATACTCGTTTTGTTGGACGTGTTGGTCCTATGGTGTCCTCAGAAAGTTCGACCAAGTTCCTCATGCAGTAGCTCAGCCACTATGTAATCATGTGAAGAACGTTATAGTCTGTCCATTTTACGGGCGTGGGGGTTGGGAATAGGAGAACAGAAAAGTTATTTTCTTAATTTTTGAAAAATGTATTTGTGAAGACATTGTTCTTTTTGTGTATTTTTCTTTAAGGATCCTTTAAAAATAATTTAGAGCTCAGAGACTCACCGAGGCTTCAAAACTGGTGTAGTTATTAAGTATGGACGTAAAATGTTCAGTGTGCCCCGTCGAGGCAGAGTGCAACACAAACTAAGGTACAGTGTAATGAGCGGAAAAACTACATTCCTGTTGGGGTATCTTGTATTATTCAACTGCTTTAGAATACAACCTAAAATTAAATGCTAGACAAAATTAATGTTTAGAACCTTTGTAAATAATTTCCATTTTTTTGCAATATTCGTTGAACATTAAAAATGTTAGATTTATATGAAATTTAAGGCGTCCCTGTTGCCTTTTAGTTTTCAACAAGCAAACCGGTTGCGATAAAACCATTCCTAAAATGTAAACCTTCACATCCAGAAATGTCACTCTTATTAAAACAGTTGTCGGTTGAAAAAAATGGCTCTGAGCACTATGGGACTTAACATCTGAGGTCATCAGTCCCCTAGAACTTAGAACTACTTAAACCTAACTAACCTAAGGACATGACACACATCCATGCCCGAGGCAGGATTCGAACCTGCGACCGTAGCGAGCGCGCGTGTCAGATGAATTTCTTGTGGAAAAGCAGCAGGAAAAAATCATCTGACCATGGTATAATAGGCCAGCATAATATACTAGAAACTGTTGCTACAGTTTATTTTGACACTTACGTTGTATCAGAGGTGTGAGGATATATAAACGACTTAGGATTTTTGGTCCCGCTGTGGAGAAGTACCACTTCATAGTCACCACCATCATCTTTATTCCTGATCACTTTACCAATACAGTGATTTGACTTCTTGCCAGGGAACCCTACTAAAACGTAATCATCTTGAACAACTAGCTTAACGTTTTCTTCTTGCTCTCATTTTGGTTTTTTAATATCTTCATTGTCTGAGTAATGTAAAGGGTCACACACTTTGTCTTTCATTATATTCATTGGAAAATAGATTTCTCTTGTTCGCTTTTATTTCCTTTTCCTTGTTCACCACCCACAGTCTCGAGTCATCTCGTCCGCAGCTCGTGGCCTAGTGACTAGCGTTGCTGCCTATGGACCACAGGGTCCCGGGTTCGATTCCCGGCCGGATTGGGGATTTTCTCCACCTGGGGACTGTGTGTTTGTGTTGTCCTCATCATTTCATCATCATTCATGGAAGCGGCGAGACTGGATTGAGTAAGGATTGGGACTTTGTACGGACGCTGATACCCACGCAGTTGGATGTCCCACAGACCAAACATCATCACCTTCGAACACTTTTTATGTGACTTATCCTCAACTCATTCCCCTCTTTCCATTTTTTCAGTTGCTCGTTCCTCCGTCATCTTTAAAGGGAACATCGAAAATGTCAGTACGAGCTAAATACTGTCATGGTCCATCTTCCTCAGTTGCTTCATTACATGGAACGGTTTTCCTGTGACTCACCCTGATCTTCACCATTGCCGGGGGCTCCGAGAACAGGGGCTGCACTCTTTACGCCACTGTAACAGTGTTACACTGTGCCCCATATTAAACTGTTACACTGTGCGCCATGGAACAGATTTATATAATTTTGTAAGTTTCGAAAAATGTGCAGATTGTTATGAATTTTTCGCAACGCAGTATGATAGACTAGTATAAGAATGTGGCCATAATGCTCAGAATTACAGCAATTTCTCATCGCTGTAAACAACGCAAGGGATATTGTAGTATGATAAAAATTTACTTCATATGCCTTAAAACAATTTTAATTACTTCCAAAGTAGGCTGGTCAAAAGTGGTCATATATGTCAATTGCAAAAATGTTAAAGACGAGGTTACTACGATGATAATTTACACACAAATCCAAAAGTTACACTGTGCCCCATGTTACACTATATCCAACCTTCCCCCGCACTTAAAAAGAGTAAGATTTGAACGATATTTATTTCAGTAACATGTTCTCAGCAGGATGGTCAGTTATTTCCGAATAATCCGTCGTGACCGCTCTGCATGAGCAGGGCCCTATTGTGTGTCCGTACTTCGTGCGGGTTCACGAAAAAGGCAGCCACCGACTTCGTCCGTAGTTCGTACACCCTATCAAAGGGAACTGCAATCTTTTTTCTTTTTTGTTGGAGTGTGAAGACTAAATGGGTTTCTGGACAACAATTTACGTGCTATATGCATCGAGGAACGGAGCCTTCTAACAATGGGGACTGGGAAAGTCAGTGGTAAAGAACTTCGTTACGAAACTATTCTGTTATCCCCTCCGCGTTAGGCAGAGCGGAAACCAAACCAGATTAAAATTTACAACAATCTATTCTATTTGGAGCTCAGTTATCACTGTGCTCTGTTTCTACGTAAACAGAGGCTCAGGTATAGCAGAATGCAGTTCTTCCACTCCGCAAATACCGCAATGGTGTAGAGTTCAACAGAGATATCGCTCGCACACTCCCCCCCCCCCCCCCGCCCCCCTCCGAAAAGCGCCAGGCAGCTATTCCTCTGCAAATGTCCGCTGCGTGAGCGCAATACGAAGAGTTGGCCCACGCACGCGCTTCGTGCGGCGTTTACCGAACGCGGCAAAATGCAAATTTCTTTTCGTCTCTGCTGTGTCCAGACGCCCTTTTCTTTTTTGGTTCTCTTTGAGCAGCAGCGTTTTTCCAGCGAACATCATTTTCTTTTCGGTATTTTTGGCTGAGTTATTTTCTTTCTCTCTTACCCTCCCCCTCCCCACTATGTCTTGGAGCAGAGGGAACAAAGCGTGTGGTCTGTATTCGTACCACGTGCGCACGCCCGGCGCTGCAAATATGTTTGCTTAGGGCCGAGCGCTAATGAACACGTGGCTGCCTCGTGTGAAGTGGAAAACCCTGTGAGCGGCAAAACACCGCAGTCATTCGCATCCGTTCCTTTAGAAAATTTGCGCTGATACACGTTACTTAATTAATAGCACCCTTTTTATTTCTAGTTGCCGTACTGATAGTCGCCTTCTTCGTTTTCGATGTTTACGTAGAGCATGTTTTCAGAAAAGCTTTTTGTCGTCGGTGTTTACGACGAAAGCTGCCGCAAGATATGCGCAGCTATTTCTACGTGTAGAAGGTAGTGCTAGCGAAGCTTTGTGCCACGAAAAGGTCTTATCAGATTCAAGGTATCCGCGCACCTGCCGCGAAACGATTTGTAAACATTGATGTCACCTGTAGTCTACATAACACAAGCCAGAGACAAGCAAGAAGATAAATTTCTATAGATGAATGGTAGAAAATTGTGAGTATTGGGGTAAGGGACCAGTTAACAATGTGGTTAAAATTATGGAGCAGAAGACTGTGGTGAAATGCATGAAGAGCTGCAGAGGATCAGTGATTACCAAAATCACTGACGGTTGAGACTCAACGTAAAAAAAGTGTTGCGCATAAACAAGAAAGAAGACCCATCATTGTTCGATTACGCTTTGGCGAAAATCAATGCCAACAATAACAACAGTAATGTAGCTATGAGCAACTATCCGCTGCAACATAAAGAAGAAAAGAGCAGATACCAGTTCGAAGTTCTTTGTGAAGAATCTTAAGGAAATGCAGTTCGTCAACAAAACAAGTATCTTACAAAACACTTGTTAGACCGATTCCTGAGTGTTGCTCATGAGTCCATACCAGGATGAATTAACAGAAGAGACTGAGAAGATCCAACATTGAGCGTCACGTTTCGTTACGGAATCATTTAGCACGTGACTGCGCGTTACGGAGGTCCTCAACGAACTCTAGCGGGACGCTGCAAGAAATAAACGGAGAAATCAATGTGGGACGTATGACGAACGTATCCGTTAGGTTAGTGAGGCGAAATGTGGCGTTAATGGTCTGTGGTAGCAGACGAACGACGCAAGTACCTTTGCTAACAGCACGATCTCGTCTGCAGCGCGTCTCTTAAGCTTGTAACCCTATCGGTTTGACACTAGACGATTGGTTTTGAAGGAACATTCGGCACAATTCGAGTGAATGATTTGGTTACCCAGCTCGTCCGACATGAATCCAATCGAGCATTTATAGGATATAATTGAGAGGTCAGGTCGTTCACAACATCCTGCCCCGGCAACACATTTGTAATTACGGACGGCTACAGAGGCAGCATGGCTCAATATTTCTGCAGGAGGCTTCTAACGATTTGTTGAGTCGATACCATATCGAGTTGCTGTTCTAAGCCAGGCAAAAGACGGTCTGACACGGTATTTGGAGGTATCCCGTGACTTCTGTCACCACATTGTTGAGTACATATGTGCACAGGTTCGTGAAAGCAACATGTTGTCCTAGCATGTGTTAGCTTCTCGCTTATAGCAATCAGCTATGCTGTGGTGCAGTTTTCTCAGTTGCGTAGCCATAAGTTCGGAGAGCAGAACTTAGTTAACTATATGGAAAATCATGTAATTGAGCTCCACTACCTCTCGTATATACGAATGGTGAGAGTTAAGCGACACAGTCCCACAACACGGGACATACCAACGTGCAGTGATGCAGCCATATACGTCGTCTTACCTTATTTGATTCCTGAAAACTAGCTATCATGCAAAGACACTATACTTAACACTATTGTCAAACTCCAACCGTGCCCCATACTCTGTAATTTTAATCATGAGAATGACTGTCACTTCAGCGGCTGCTTTACATGAAACCACAAAAATAAGATTGCGGTTCCCCACTTGAGTCACATTTAAACAAAGAAGGAATAAACGGAGGTATATTTCTGGTACATGAGATGGCGATTAATGTTGTTAATAATTGAAATAGCCACGATTAAAACATTTATAACCACATGACGATAGTTCTATCGACATTACTCATTGCAAAACCATGATTCGATTGTCGTAAAAATAATGCAAAGTCATCGATACAAAAATAGCTTTGGTCTCTGGTATTCCCGAACGAAATGAAGTTAAAAGGAATGTAGTAACCAGCCTCAAGTATTTATTAATTCGTAACCCCTCTGAGCCTACATGACTGCAAGTAACACACGGAAGGATATTAGTGTGCGGACCAGTACAAATGAACAACCCGACTAACCTTGCACTGTAAACTGTATTCCAGCACTAAATGTAAATTGAATTAATCTTACGAAGCATCTCCTACAGTGTAAAGACGGTTCAAAACCGTGGATCCCCACCAAATCAGGAGATCATGTTTCCTCAAATATGGCCTATGAACCAGAGGTGTCTTAACACTGCAAGCTACTGTGGAAATAAATGAGCCAACTAACAGGCGCGTTTGATTATAAAGTCAGGGAAAGCAGAAGAAACTACACATATACCCGAACATTTTTGAAAATAGTTACATCACTAAGGAAGGACCATTAAGTTTAGCGTCACATTGATGATGCGAGAAAGCGCTCGTGTCGAAGGCTGGGTCCACTCCAGTCAGAAAGGGTTTTCTCCTTCTGCACGCTCGACACGCCTTCCCTCACAGTGTGGGAGTGTTGCCTTTTAAGTGTATCCGTCGCAGGTACGAGATTGTAATTGGAGTTCGTACAGCGCCCAAAATCCACATGGTGGCTGTATTCCCAACAACTTAAAATTAATTGCGGGCAAGCCGCTCCCTCAAGATCTACCCTTTAAATTACAATTGTGTGCAATGTTTAGTGGGTATCATCAAATGACGGCCTTCGGAATAGGTCTTAAAGTCGGGAATTTTCACAAACATGAATGTGATTGACATTATAACACTATTTGTTTATGGTTCATCTAAATTTTTATAATTTTTCGCTTTAAAATTTTCGCATATTGGTACTATATTTTCTGTATATATAAATTAAAGTGCGCTATACTGGAGGCTGAAGTTCTTTGCTTTTATTTGAGTAATGTATGTAAAATACTATGTAAATTTTTTATTACATTAAATAATTTTGTATTTAAAAATATTTGTGTGTATAAACTGTTCATATTGATGTAAATTTGACGGTTGTAAGAAATAGTCACGCTTAGGAACAATGTAAGAAATAGGTGCTATGTAAAAGCCAGTGTGCTTTTCTTGGAAACGAAAGTGTCTCGAGGGAGTGGAAAAAGTGGGAAGGGCGAATTGGCGCGCTACCCAGAGGAAGCGCAGAAAGTAAGTCAAAAAATCTTTAGGCAGCAACGATTGAGGCAACAGCCTCGTGGAGCAGGAGAAGCTTTGCCTGCAAATTTTTCACAAAAAAGACTGTAAACGGCTTAGGCATAGCTGCGAGTTGTTGGGGTACTGTACGTAAAATTAAACGACGCCAAGAAGAGAAACTGAGTCCATACAGCAAGAGACTTGCAGGCCGTACTGTGGGTAGTGTAGCCGTCATAATTATTCGCCACACCCAAGCATACAGCCACCAGATAAGATTTTTTTCTATTTCTACTTTTGTACAGCGTGAACCATTAATTTAAACTGTGTTTTATTAGTGAATAATCATTCTTGAACTTTAAAGAAACTGGTCCACCCTGTTATTTAATCGTAATCATACACCTACGTAGGGTTCCTTCCTGGTGTTTGATTAATCCGAGTATCCTGTTTTAGAGACTTATGAAGTTGCAAGTTAATATAAAGAGGCACCATTTAAATTGTTTTTGTGTAAAAAGTTAAAAGGTATCTTTACAATTAGTCTGACTATGGGGGGTAAAGTGTGGCCCCAAACAACTGTTGTACAGACGGAATGCAGTACGATGTGCCGTATTTCAGAACTGGATGAAGCATGGAGTGGAATTTTAGCAGTGAGAGCGTAAACAAAAATTCTGGAAAAACAACATTTATTAGATCGGTAAATTACACACATGAACGAGTATAATGACTAATATGATGGCTGCTGTTGCCTGCAATCTATTACGTCGCATATTAATTAACCCTAGAACTTTACTTCGGAGTCCCCTGCAAGGTCTATGATCTATAGAAGAGGAATGATCAAAGGATGGTTTAATTACGAACACTTACATTCACATACACTTGAGAGACTAACAGGAAGGAAAAGAACTAAAAACCTTCGCCACAGCACACGTGGGTAGCAAGAGGGACTGTTCCCTTGATTTTAACATGCGGGATAAATGAATAAAATTTCTGTTAAAATGAATTGCTATAAAAATGAAGCATACGAAAGAATCACAATTGATTCAAATATTCCACAGCGGTAGATCACTGTGGCCTTGGCACTCTAGACTTTCTCATTAGATTAAGACCACGTCGTCCTCACAAACAAACGTGTGCACAAAGAAAGCTATCAAGTGAGACGAATAGCACATAATTCAGTCATAAAATCACGAAAATCATACGCAATATTTACGCTCTCCCGAAAGGGATACTGAACAAAATGAACTGAATCACAATAAACCCAACACGGGTCCACGTGTTTGATTAACAGTTCAACTGAACAATGGCCTACACCGCCCCTGGATTTTAACGCATTTAACACTCGCGAACAGGCAAATAAAATTTGTCGTACAGGATGATAAACTATCAACGATGAAAGAATCATTTACTTCGAATAGCTTTGAAAGACTTGCATTAAACCCAACATTAACTGTGGTATCAACGTTCGATATCACACTTGTTAGGGGTTGCAGCTATCGACCGCGGTCCGCATTAGTATCGTTGGACCCGCGAGTCGCGACCAGTGCCTCTCCGGGGCTTGAATCAAGTTTCTAGAGAGCCCTCGTCCTCTCTTGCTCGGGACGTCAAGTAGTAAAGTAGCAGAGCCTTCAGCTGATAGGAAGCAACCTCTAACAAGGCACTAGTATGGCCTAAGTGAGGCTTCAATAGCTATTTGTTTATAAACTACTGGCCATTAAAATTGCTACACCAAGAAGAAATGCAGATGATAAATGGGTATTGGACAAATGTATTATACTAGAATTGACATGTGATTACATTTTCACGCAATTTGGGTGCATAGATTATGAGAAATCAGTACCCAGAACAACCACCTCTGGCCGTAATAACGGCCTTGATACGCCTGGGCATTGAGTCAAACACAGCTTGGATAGCGTGTACAATTACAGCTGCCCATGCAGCTTCAACACGACACCACAGTTCATCAAGAGAAGTGACTGGCGTCTTGTGACGAGCCAGTTGCTCGGCTACCATTGACCAGACGTTTTCAATTGGTGAGAGATCTGGAGAATGTGCTGGCCAGGGCAGCAATCGAACATTTTCTGTATCCAGAAAGGCCCGTACAGGACCTGTAACACGAGGTCGTGCATTATCCTGCTGAAATGTAGGGTTTCGCAGGGATCGAATGAAGGGTAGAGCCACAGGTCGTAACACATCTGAAATGTAACGTCCACTGTTCAAAGTGCCGTCAATGCGAACAAGAGGTGACCGAGACGTGTAACCAATGGCACCCCATACCATCACGCTGGGTGATACGGCAGTATGGCGATGACGAATACACGCTTCCAATGTGCGTTCACCGCGATGTCGCCAAACACGGATGCGACTATCATTATGCTGTAAACAGAACCTGGATTCATCCGATAAAATGACGTTTAGCTATTCGTGCACCCAGGTTCGTCGTTGTGTACACCACCGCAGGCGCTCCTGTCTGTGATGCAGCGTCAAGGGTAACTGCAGCCATGGTCTCCGAGCTGCTGCAAACTTCATCGAACTGTTCGTACAGATGGTTGTTGTCTTGCAAACGTCCCCATCTGTGGACTCTGGGATCGAGACGTGGCTGCACGATCCGTTTCAGCCACGCGGATAAGATGCCTGTCAACTCGACTGCTAGCGATACGAGGCCGTTGGGATCCAGCACAGCGTTCCGTATTACCCTCCTGAACCCACCGATTCCATATTCTGCTAACACTCATTGGATCTCTACCAACGCAAGCAGCAAAGTCGCGATACGATAAACCGCAGTCGCGATAGGATACAATCCGACCTTTATCAAAGTCGGAAACGAGATGGTACGCATTTCTCCTCGTTACACGAGGCATCACAACAACATTTCACCAGGCAACGCCGGTCAACTGCTGTTTGTGTATGAGAAATCGGTTGTAAACTTTCCTCATGTCAGCATGTTGTAGGTGTCGCCACCGGCGGCAACCTTGTGTGAATGCTCTGAAAAGCTAATCATTTGCATATCACAGCATCTTCTTCTGTCGGTTAAATTTCACGTCTGTAGCAAGTCATCTTCGTGGTGTAGCAATTTTAAAGGCCAGTAGTGTAATTAAATCTATGCAGCCAAGAAGAATCTTGTACAACCAGTTAAGTACAATATATATTATTTTTTACGAAAGACTTCTAATTATTTTAGTCGTTGCGGGTCCAGACCAAGCAGTCAGCACCTTATCGACGTTACTGACAAACCTGCTATGATTTATATGTTTCTATTTAGCATTGGCCACCAGTCAACAATGGCCGTCGCCACTCGTTCGACGTCATCATAACATTAACTTCTCATCGAAAAGGCACAGTTACCGGCAGTACGTCTCATCCATCTAGCGTCCCACGGAACACTCCTCGAGCATTCGCTCTCCCAACAAAGCCGTCCCCGTACCTACGGAAGAGGCCAGAGGAACCCCTACTGTGGTGACAACCTATACAAAATGTTCGTCCAGGCAAACAGAAACGTCTTTGCTACCTGGTGCGTGTTTCCTACAGTTAGCTGTTCTGACACAGTGGCAGACTACTACACTTCCACGGATCTACACACTGAAATCCTTGCACACTCTCATTTGTATATTCAAGTGATCGAACAAGAAGAGGAAAGAATAGATACATTGAAATATGGCACTTAAATGTGTCAAACATGCGTGTGGGGATCCGACAAGTACCAATAACCTAATGAAATGTTTAAAACTAAATGTGGATAGTATACTGTGGCCACCACATACACACTCAGCTGCTCAGTGTTTTCCCTTTTCTTCTTTACATCTGGGGTAACAGACCATTTGCACCAACAACTGAGGTGCCAGAGACAAACAGATGAAGCTGGGTGGTGTGGCAAAATCATGAAGAGGCTCATGGAGAGACCCTTCAAAGTTTTCTTAGTTGTTTCACTGAAAGACGTAATGAGAATTTAGTTAGAGTAATAACAGGTCCATGCGTTAGTACACTACAGAGAAATAAATTCAAACTATTCTTGTTTTAAAAGTATTCTTAACTACTGCAAAGTGTTATAGTAAAAGTATGCTTACGTAAAATTCAGAGTGAAGCCAAGTTACTAGAATCTGTTAAATGACTATACAGAGTTAGTTCAAAGGGTAAGAGCTTTTGAAAGTAAACTCCAATAAGAAAGAGGTTTTCATGAAGTGAAATGTTCAGTATAAAAAGTGTGTGCCTTAGTATCTAAGAATTGTAGTATTTAAGTTTTTTGATTATGGAAAGTGCTTTTCTAAAGTTCCCCCCTCGCCAAATTTTTTTAGTGCCCTTCATGTTATCTACTGCGCTTTTTCTCTTTTAAAAACGTAACGTATAAGGGTGTAGTCCAACACTGTTCACGTGGAGTAATATTTATTTGAAGAGGCAACTTAAACAGTAGCAAGAAAGTAGCCAAAATTCATACTTCTGCTTTTACAATACTTCACTCTTTCATTGCCTGGATAGACTGGCGATCGTTAGTACATATTTATTGTCCTAGCTTCAATACAATACTATTCATACTGCGTTTCTTTCTAATCCCTGGGTAAGATCGTAGGCAAAGAACTGAAGAGTCTGATTTACTTATCCATTAGACACAACACACGGTCAAATCCTGTAAAAAGGGTAACCCTATTGATTAGCTTTTCCTATTAACAGGACCATCCTCCCACAGTGTACTTTATTTGGAAACTAAACTAAATTTGGTAAGAGGGTTAGACGTAGCAACATAGAGACAAGATTTTCTGTTATTTAGGTAAAAGCATAGTAAGTTACAATAGTAATGGTGTGGTCATACGCTGACTGGAATAATTTATTTGCATATGAAATGGAAATAAAATGGAAATGATCGTATGGCACTGTTGGCCGGGAGGCCCCATACGGGGGGAGCTCGGCCGCCGTATTGCAAGTCCTTTTTAGTTGACGCCACTTCGGCGACTTGCGAGTCAATGATGATGGACCACAACACCCACTCCCCTGGCGGGAATCAAACCCGATCTACCTGCGTGGTAGGCGGAAACGCTAAGGAGGCGGACTGCATATGATTTACTATGATTGAAAGTATCTCTCTGAACACTGGTTATTGTATCTAGACTTATTGATTAGTTAAATACCCGAATTTATTCACAAACGAATCAATTAATAACATTCGTCTATTGAAAAGTTTAAGTGGATACCATTATTACTTGCCCATCTATGAATTTACCGATTGCCCACTTGAGAATTTACAGTCAAAGTACAACGATAATTCCACTCTACATAACACTGCAGATTGCTGACTGGAACGGTGACTGGAAGTTAGTGACTGTCTCCAAAAGTCCACACATTCATGCAGGTGCGATGAACGTGAGACTGGCGACCGCCATGCATTCCACAAGTGTGAAATCGAATTGAACTACTCTGACGGCACTGCGAATTATGTTCACCGTGACTGTGGCGGTGTAGGGGCCCGCTGTACGTTGCAGAAGTGCTGGCCCTTCATGAAGACGAGGTCGTCAGTACCCTGTCTTAATGTGAAGGCGTTGCAAGCCCAAGCACGATGCACGATGCGCCGTACTCTATAGCTACTATCCATGGGTTCGATCCGGACACCGCCGCCACCAAAGCGCAAGATGATGCGGACACCTCTGCATCCAAATGGCTGGAGCCTTCTCTCGTGGCTCCCACTTACATCCTCCTAATGGCTTCCCACCAAGACAGTGCTAGTTGCCAACTGCAAAAACTAAGAAGCTCTGCTGTAAGAGGTCCGAGCAGATGTAATTTCGATGTATTGCTCATGCGCTGCCTGCAATAGGCAAGGTATAAGAGTATCTCTGACCAGAGAGCAGTGTTGACTGCAGTAGGAACTGTGTAGCTGTAGCAGTAAGTTGTTGCTGATCTGGAGTCTGCTCTGGTCTGGTATGGTGTATCGTGTTGGCTGGCCCGGTCGCGGTGCAGCGATGTCGGAGCCTGAGTATTATTGCATAAGGTAAAAAGCAGTCTCGCGCATATGTAGTAATGTTATCCCAAGTCGCATGTAAATGTTTTAAAACTCTCGTCATAATAATTTTCCTTATAAAAAGTAACTATTAACGACCATTCATTTCAATTTAAAGGATTTACTAATTTATCCCATCCATGTTCATCCCGATTATTGCAATAGAAAAATCAGTTGCTTCCTTTCACAAATGAGAGATATATCGGCCAGCATTGCACAGAGCTGTGCCGGAAAAATTTATTGTAAGAGCAGATATATCCGGCGACTTTATTGAGGTAAGAATGTTTCCCTTTTTTTATTCAGAATGATCTTTCAGGACCATGACGCAGCACTGCTGTCGTCCAAAATTTACCGGGTTAAATTCACAGTGAATTATCGAAAAGTCATAAGTGAGCGACAATTTAATTGAGAGGTTAGTTACATTGTTTTATTACTAGGTTACTGAATTTATTTTTTTATTGGGACATTACACTGAATGTGAACGACATAATTATAATTTTTTCTGTTGTGAGGTTACGCTAAGTGTGAATGAATTTTGAGCTTAGATTAAATCAGAAAGAATTTTGTGTGGGAGGTCAAAAGAGAAAGAATTTTGTGGGGAGGTTACACTAAATTAGAATCGTACTCATATTATTATTTATTTAAATTTTGTGGGGAGGTTACACTGCGCCCAATTACGAGGATTCTATCGAACTAGAGATTCCCATCAAAACAGCACGTCTCCTTCAGAAGCCAAACCCAATAAACTACCCATAAACACATACTTCAGAGCTGCGCTCTTGACGTCACACAGTATCACGCCAACCGCTCATTCTCTTGCCTATGCCGTTAGCCTCGCCCCTCATGGTTCGAGAAATAAAAGACCTTGTTTCCTACTGCAGCCCACGCTTTCTACAACCAGTGGATGTCTATCTACGTAGGAGGTCCGTAAAACACGGAGAGCCGGCCCTACCTCCTGCATTCAGTTCTGCGCTGCTCGCCGACCGAATATCAGCCTGTGAAGTGATATAGGTGGACAACAGCTTGCACCCTACGCTAAGGGCGTATCGGCCTCCATTCTAAGAATTCACCACCCAAGAGCCTGCTCCTCGCCCCCAGCCAGTCCCATTTGGCTGTCGTGTTCTCTGCTCACCGCTTTGAAATCGGCGTGCTGTTTATTCGAATGTGCACCACGAACTTCCACAAAGCAGTGAGCCCATCACCATGTTAATAAGGAAAGAAATCACAATTACGTAGAGTCCTGTACTGCCAGTCACCATGATTCCATCTTATCAATAAACATTCTCATACCGACTCACCCTGTAGTCTCAGAATTAGAAAATCACACTCTAATTTTGATGGAAAAGGCATTCAGAATTGATGCTGCGTTTCAAACGTCGTGTCTTGTTCTCGTTGTGTGATGGTGAGCGGAGGGAGAGGACGAAGCTCACTGCCTGTGCACAGACTGCTCCTCCCTAACAACATCAAGGTGCCCTCCTGTCTTAGCAGCGCCATCCGACAGACGGATCACCACCAACAGCAAGTCCTCACTTCATGAGATACAGCGGAGAGGTTTGCAATTTAATTCAGGCCACTGGCACAAAGTCTTATGATCAGGAACCAGACTCCACCACCTCTTCTCCCCTTGTCGGCCAAACTCTGGCAGTGAAGAGTTCTTCCTGCAGGAAGATTCGAACTGGCTGCCACTCAGCACCACCTCAAAGGCGTTGTTGAAGGCGTAGACTATGGGCGCATCACACAAGAGAGACCGTAGTTGGACCTACGTTTACAGAGTTTCTCATCAAGCAAATTACGAATGCTAAGGCTATCATTCCACTCCTCTTTCACATTTGGATTTTTCGAGCTCTTGTACTCTCTGGAAGTTGCAACTTTTAGAAATATCATTTTAGTTTCAGTATGCATTCCTGAAAATTAGTCAAAGGTTCAAATGGCTCTGAACACTATGGGACTTAGCCGATCCCGGTGGCCAAGCGGTTCTAGGCGCTGCAGTACGGAGCCGCGCGACAGCCACGGTCGCAGGTTCGAATCCTGCCTCGGGCATGGATGTGTGTGATGTCCTTAGGTTAGTTAGGTTTAAGTAGTTCTAAGTTCTAGGGGACTGATGACCTCAGATGTTAAGTCCCATAGTGCTCAGAGCCAAGCCACTATGGGACTTAACTTCTGAGGTCATCAGTCCCCTATAACTTAGAACTACTTAAACCTAACTAACCTAAGGACATCACACATATCCGTGCCCGAGGCAGGATTCGAACCTGCGACCGTAGCGGTCGCGCGGTTCCAGACTGTAGCGCCTAGAAACGCACGGCACTGCAAACGAAGGTAAATTTTGTATACAAGCGAAAACGGTAGAAACTCTGGAATTGAAGGCATCATAGAATTAATTTAAAGCTTATTCACAGATGGAAAAAGATTTCGGGTTTGTTTAAACCAGTCCTTGCTACAAAAAAGCATTTCTTCTAATTCCAAAATTGCTGTGATAATACCTGTATTTAAAAAGGCAGACACAAAACGTCACAATTTGTTTCAAGACAAAGACAGGAAAAGTCTTTTAAACTTCAAAAAATACTTAAGTCCGACAAGACTGCTGAGCGTCATCGATCTTATTTTACCTCCACTTTGACGAAGGAACTCAGGGGCTGAAAATTTGTAACACTTGAGAATAGACGTTCATAAGAAGCTGATTACCAGGAGATTCTCACAAACAATAAAGACAGTTTACAAAGAGAAATGTTTGAACTCTAAAACTGAGAATTTTAATTTGTTCATTTCTAAAAATTAAGGAAATGGCTTTTATGAGAAAATTGTCTGCAAGATTTAAAATCAAGCCGCAAAAAAATTAAGGACCAAGTATCTGAGTTAATGTCCTAGACGATGAAGTTATTAATTACATAGTTGAAAGATTTAATTTTATATGCAGAGCAGTTACGAGAACTGGAAAAAATAAAGCCTGCAAGGTCACACATATATTGTATTACACACCCGTGCCGCTACCACAGGATCTCCATGGAAGTGAAACATGGAACGTGTCATACGAACATGGACGCTGAGTTCAAGCATCTAAAATGTGATTTTTTATGGACGTGGATTGATTACTGGAATTAATTGTAAACTAAGGGAACAAAGGAATAAGACACGTAACTCGAATGTACGACAGCAGGCTGCCCAAAGTAGTTTTAAAACAGTCAACTTGCAGCGAAGGGTATAGATGTAACGGTAGGAGCTACAAGTGGCTTTTGCGCTAGTGTTTAAGGGGTTGCTGAGAAAGGTGGGCGGGAGGGGAGAGAGAAGCGTAGTATAGAGCGAAAAATACTTATATTGACTCGTATTTGCTTTTTTTTTTTATTTGACACTTGGATTCTTGGAATGAAGAGATTTGAAAGCGACATCCAACATTAGTATTGTTTTCTTATGTTCTCATTATATATAAACAATTTATCAAATAGTGTCAGCAGTGTCGTCAGCAACACTATCAGACTGTTACTAAAAAAACAGGTTTCTATCGACGATTGTGAGTATTTCACCACACAGTTCGCACTTCACTACCTAGGTGGCAACACAGCACACACTCATGTAGTTAGTTCACTTTCGCACTTGACCATAGGTGCATGCAATTGCACGCAATAAAAGAACATTTCACACCTTTTTTTAAAAATCAAATTTAAGTCGTTTTTACAATAAAACTGACCTTCAATACTTGATTGGCCGGAGGATAGCACGTATTCGTTGCTGGACGCACACTCAGCGTCATCATCACTGTTATTTGATCCAGTTGAACTTAAGTCTACAAGTCGGTCCGCCATCTTGTCACTCGATTTAGTCTACTTTCGAGCCAGAGATAAATGTATATTTGAGATACTCTAAAAGTGCCAACATGAAAAATATCTCCCAATTTCCCTAAACTGTCTTGGTTTGTTTTGCCTCTTGAATGTTTATGATTTTCTACACTATCTACCACAGCAAACTCAGAACGTCGAAATGCGAAGGCGTGCGACCCTCAATGTGACGACGCTGATTCTATGGTAAAGTGTTGGTGAACGCTCCGGTCGTAATGAAATGCAATAAGAAATGGAGAATATTTCCACTTGCTCAAATGTATGGCAGCTCTCTTTCAACGTGGATAAATGCAAGGTACCACCTGTAAAAATGAGAAAGAACCCAGAAGTATCCAATTAGAAGATGAGTGGTGAACATCCGCACACATCAAATCTAGTGAGTCGTTTCAGGTAACACTAAGAAACTACACAACATGCTGCGTATTATCATTAAATGTTTCCCTGAGACATTTAAGTCTCTTCATTATCAGCACAATGGTCAACATTGCTACACGAACTACCTAAGTTGAGTGCCCTCCCCAACACAAACTTCAATTCAGTTCATGTCTTCTGCTTATTTTCCCTTATAGTGTCACTACTGCCAGGGCTGTACCATAAGTGATCTTATAGATCTTATAATTAAATGTTTCCCTGAGACATTTAAGTCTCTCCATTATCTAAGATAATGACCTAAGCAGAAGAAATGAATTAAAATTTGTGCTGTAGCTGGAACTCGAACTCAGGTCTTCTCGCTTGCTAGGCAGAAATGCTAACCTTTTTTTTATTTATTTTTTACTTTTTGTTTCTTTTATTTCTTTTTTTTAATGAGACTCGAACTCGGGACCTTTGCCTTTCGCGGGCAAGTGCTCTACCATCTTTTTTTTAAATGGGTTAACATGAATCATGCAAACCATTTTTTTGGTTTATTTATTTATTTTTTTATTTATTTATTATTTATTTTATATGAAGAAAGAAAATTACCTCTTCCACTTCAGGCGTTGGCCCATATCACCCATACTACCCCCAAAAACCTATCTAGCCTAAAAACAAAAACAAAACTAGTGTCACCGTCACTTTCATCCTAAAGCTAACTAGGACGTCCGTTCGCCACCACTTCAGGTTCCGCCAACGAACAAAAATTAAATATGCCTCTGAACTTTTTATAAAAAAAAATAAAAGGAGAAAGGAAAGGGTATAATACTTTATTTTATTTTATTTGTTGGTCATTTTGTTCTTATTTTGTTCTTGTGTATTTATTTGGATTCGAGCGCAGGTCTCCTGCCCACTTTTTTAAAATCTTTTTTATGTATATAGATATCAATGTGCGAACAGTCATAGTTAATCAAGCCCGGAAAACTAAAACAGAATGAAGACACCATCGAAGATATGAAACATAAATAACATAAAAAGAAAGCTACCACGTCGTAGTTAGGCTTCCCAGCGACTGCGCCCAATGATAAAGATTGTTCAATATATGCTCGTTTGCAGTTCGTTCTGACCTCATCTGCCACTGCCTGGAACATTTCAGCTGCACGGCGGGCTGTGAAAGGCACTCCATAGGTAGTTTGCGAAGCACTGTCGATATCTGGTATGCCCGGAAATAGCATGATGTCTTTCTTTGCAAATAGAGCCAGAAGTCAAGGAAATTCTTGTGTCCGTCACGACAGAGGTAATGGACCGCATGTCCACGTATCCAGGTGACGGAGTTGGTTCGAGTCTTGGGGTAAAATGTCTCATCCGGAAACAATAACGTGCGTGCAGATATATGCTCCGGCCTAACTCGCAAGAGATAAGCCAGCATCTGCCGCACTAGGTGCCAAACCGGTTCCGCCTCTCCACAGCTGAGGTGGTGCTCGTCAGAATCTACTGTATTACAACTCACACAATTGGGAGATTCTGCCATGTGGATATTGTAGAGACGTTCTTGCGTCACCAGCTTCCCATTAACGACTACGTACCATTGGGAAACAACATCGGAATCAAGCATGGCATCGTGTACAGTCTTCCACACCACGCGCCACCGTACGTCAGGATATTTTAGTTCGACCACATTTAGGAGGCGGCGTTGCAGCATGTCATGATATAGGCGTCGAGTTGTGGCCATTTGTGGTGTCGCGAGCGCGACACTGCAATAACTTTGTTCTACATAGAAACGTCCTATATAAAAGAGGGGCGCTGGGATGTCCTGTAGTGGCACCGGCGCTCTTAGTGAAGCAGGTCGTAGCGCCGTCAGAAGCAGACTCGTGAGGCTCGTAGGACAACGGCGCAGCAGACATAAATGTGAGCTAGCATAGAGGGCAATGGCCCTGTCATGGGCGTTAACTAGGCCGAGACCACCTTTTTCCTTGGGGAGGGTAAGAGATACGTATCTGATCTTCAGTAACATACCAGCGGTGACGGAGTACCCCAGCGCTGCCATAATGCTACGAGCCAAGGGCTTCGGAATGGGTAGCGTTTGGGCGACATGCGGTATGCGGGACGCAAGGTATACATTGGCATAATACGCCCGCTGAACGATGTTGAGGGATCGCAAGCGCTGATTTGCAATTCCGGCCCTAATTTGGTTAAGAAGGCGTCGATAATTGAGCGTCGTCGCGCGTCGCATGTCGTTCATGAAATCTAAGCCCAAGCAGCGGACAGTATCACTGAAGCGTAAGGGGGCAATGTGTTCCTGCGGTAGCCCAATCCCGATGCTCAAGGCGATAGACTTGTCAACATTGATTTGGCTACCAGAAGCTGTACCGTAGGTTGCAATCCAGTCCAACGCCGCGGCCATATCGTCAGCTCCTCGTATGACAATCATCAAATCATCCGCATATGCGGTGCAGCGATAGATGGAACCGCCGAACTGTATCCCAGTGAGCCTGTCTCGGAGACCACACAACAAGGGTTCTAAGGCCAATGCAAATAACAATGTTGATAATGGACATCCCTGCCGTACTGATCGGCGGATCGGAATGGGTGCCGTCAGTCTTCCATTAACAAGAACTCGAGAAGTAGCCCCATGCAGAAGGCGTGTCAGCACTGTGATAAAGGGGTCGGGGTATTCCATTCGCCGTAGAACGGCCGTGAAGAAAGTGTGGCCCAAACGGTCAAAAGCCTGGCTAAAGTCGATAGACGCCAGGGCTGCCGGCAAACGTCTCACCCGTGCAAGGGAGATGAGATCTCTGTAACGACATAACGCAGTTCTGATGTTGGGTCCCCCCAAGGACATCTGATCGCTGGACAGGACGTGCAATAGTGTGCCGCGAAGACGCTCTGATAGCAGCCTCGAAAAGATCTTGAAGACGCTGTTCAATAACGTTAAGGGGCGATACTCGCGGACATGATTCCGTCCCTTCAGCTTATGGATTGGGACAATCAGACCTTCCAAGAACGGTGCAGGCAATGTTATACCCGGGGACATCAATTCCTGACAAACTTCAACCCAACACGGTACCAACAGTTGTTTAAATGCTCGATAGAACTCTAATGGTAATCCATCGATTCCTGGTGATTTATGGGGAGCACCTTTACCAATGGCGTCGAGCACTTCCTCTTCTGTCACTTCTCCCAGTAAAGTCGGTACCATGTCTGGTGGAACTGGACCGTGGACATGTGCTGAAACGGTGTCTGCCGTCACCATATCAGGGAGCGCTGCTGAATAAAGTTGAGCGTAATGCCCATAGAAGGCTTCTGCTATATCTGCTTGTTCTGCCACGTGTCGTCCGTCGTCCGTTATCACGTCGGTTACCAGTGCCCTACGGCGCCTCCTGCGTTCTAGGAGCACGTGGTGCATAGATGGCCTTTCTGATTGTATCATGTCTGGAGCACGCGACCGTATAACAGCGCCTTGTAAATGATGGCGCGCTAAGGAGACGAGCTGCGCTTTCGCGCGATTGACTATGATCTGCCTGTCAGGTGAGGGCTCCATAGCAAGACATTCCCGTAGGACGGTGTAATAAAAGTTTTCCGTGCTCCTCCTCCATGCCGCCGCTTCCCGGCCATAAGCCATGAAGGTGCGCCTAAGAACAGGCTTCGCACATACAATCCACCAACTGAGGGTCGATCGGTAACGACCACGACGCTGTAAGGACGCGTTCCACGACTCTTCGATAGCACCTTTACATGCCGGCTCGTCCAGATGGGCGACGTTCAGTTTCCAGGGGGGCCTACTGCGCCACACACGTGCAGGTTGGAGGGCAATGGTGCAAATATAGGCTGTATGGTCGGTGAATGCAGTGGGCCAGAGCTCTGCTCCTCTCGTCGCCGTCGAAAGGGTGCGTGTGACGTAAATCCTGTCTAACCGACTTGATGAATTACTTGTATAATGGGTGTAACCAGGAGCTGGGCCATGGATGTGGCGCCACGTGTCGATCAGGTGGAGGTCACGCACTAGCATTTCCAATTCCGCACACGGGACGTGATGTGGCTGCTGATCCTGATCAGACGGAGATAATGCACAGTTAAAATCTCCTCCGATCACCATATCGTCTACGCGGCCCATAAATAGACGCGTAATATCTTCCGAAAAAAAGCGGGCCCGATCTCTCCGTCTCCCTGATCCTGAAGGGGCATATACATTGATGAGTCGTACACCGTTGACAGTTACTGCCATGCCTCTTGCACTCGGTAAGTACAGTACGTCTGTAGCCACCAAACCGTCCCGTAGCAGAACAGCCGCACCACAATCGGTAGAAGAGGCGTGGGAGATGTGGGCGGTATATCCGTAGAAGTCAAGGAAACTAGAGACACATACTTCCTGTAAGAGGGCCACGTCGATGTCCGACGCATCAAGCATGCGTTGTAGTATTGTCAGTTTATGTGGTGCCCTTATCGCGTTGATATTGATTGTGGCAAGGCGAAAGGTGTGCTGCCTAGCCTCTTCACCTAGGGTAGACGCCATGGCAATCGAAGCTAACCGCAAGAGATGCCGGACCCACCAAACCCGTTACAAATTATGAGTCTTTCACGCTAGGAATGGCACCCCCAACGCCACCCCCTCCCCTGTCACCCGTGCCCTCTTCAGGAAGTTCCTCAACATCGTCCGACCACAGTGGGTGCAACACGATGCTGTGTAGCTGATCGGTACCTAAATCTCTCTCACGTACGTCGTCTTTGGTAGAGGTAGACGGAGCGCCATCCATCGACGCGACCTTCTGCGTCTGTGGTGCAAGAAGTAACTGGGCACTCGTAATATGGACAAGTGAACCTTCTACACCACTTAGATCCTCAGCAGACGCAGCATCCATGCCGTCTGATGAGATGTCACCTTCTTGACCGGCCGTGTGTAGGAGGCAATCGTCAGAAGGGGCCCGCAGACGTCGCTTGCGTCGTCGAGGCGAACGTTGCTTTCGAACGTGGACATCCGTATCCGAATGTGGGAGGCAATCCAGCGTCGTATCACCTTCCGCTAGGAAAGCCGCGGTCGGGACAATGTTCGTGTCCACGTCCATCGCGTTCTGAATGTTATGTTGCGTCTGGAGTCCGTGGGACTGTTGCTGCTGTTGTTGCTGCGGAGGAGGCGACATATGGGTTGGCACCGAGGGTCCTTCCTCTTCTTCCCTTGGTACTGCTGACGTCGATGGACGTGTCTGATCGCCCGTTTCGTCCTCAACTATGGTGCGCATCGTCGTCTGAGCGTACGTGAGGGGCAGGATTGTCGTCCCCATCGGGGAAACGGAGTCTCCCACTGGTATCTGCGTAATTCTACGTTGTAAGCAGCTCGATCGAACATGGCCTACCTGCCCACATCCGGAACTGGTACGCGGTTGACCGTCGTACATGATGATTGCACGACAGCCACCGATGTTCAAATAGGACGGCACATGTTTCTTGAGCTCAAGTTCAATTTGGCGCACACCATTGTAGACCTTATACGTCGAGAAAGTTTGCCACTTTTCTGCAACGTGGCTGATAACATTGCCATATGGTCGGAAGGCGTCCCTGACAACTTCCTTAGGGACCTCGAAGGGGAGCTCAAAAACCCTTACAGTCCTTAGGCTCATGCCTGCATGATCCACCGTCACTGCACCGATATGCCCGTCAGAATGTTTGAATCTGAGAGAGTTCGAGTATTTAGACACCACTGTCGCAGCGCCCTTAAACCCCCAACACCACTGTCGCGCAGACCTCTGCACTGGTCATTTTAACATAAACCACGCTCGCCGTTATAGAAAAATGTATTCCGACGACAGTCGCCGGATCTAAACGTAGATCGTCGCGTATGAACTGTTCTATTTCATAGGCTCGAGGACGCACGTGATCTGGTTGGAAAGTAATTTTGATCGTATCGTGGCGCCATGTGTGTGCCATAGTCGCACTGAACTTGGAACAAATACAACTCGCGCCGCGAGAAGGTAAACACAAGCAAGCGCTCACGGTCGCTCACGGCTGTGCGCAGCGGACGTCCTCGCCCCACCGCAGCCGAAAGCAGACTGCAACCATTGCACGACCACAGCACAGTGGTCAACACTCCTGCACGAACTATCTAAGTTGATTGCCCTCCCCTGGGGTGCTATTCCAATGTCGGAGAGCCCTGGCAGTAGTGACAGTGTAAGGGAAAATAATCAGAAGATGTGAACTGAAGTTTGTGTTGGGGAGGGCACTCAACTTAGGTAGTTCGTGCATCAATGTTGACCATTGTGCTGTGGTGGTGTAATGGTTAGCATTTCTGCCTCTCAAGCAAGAAGACCTGGACTCGAGTCTCGGCCTCAGCATCAATTTTAATTCATATCTTCTGCTTCGGTCACTATCGTTGCTATGTATTAGGGGTGGCAGATGGGAAACTTAGATTTTTTGGAAGAACTGCAGGAACGCACGTATAGTGCATCTCCATAGGAAACCGCACAGAAGACGCAACTGCGACCGATTCTAGAGTACTGCTCCAGCGACAGTAGTCCCCATCAAGTATGCCTGAGAACAGGAATCGGTGCACGCTACTAAGACGGTATGTGGTTGAAATAGCCCATACGAATGTCAAAAAGTGGGCAATTGTAAGTAGTACTCGCGGTGCGAGGGTTCCGTACAAATTTAATTATGTAGACAGACAGGTCATTCATCCTGGGAATCGCCAATGTCGATGATTTTTGCCAGTTATCGACTTTTATACTGGCAAGACATCGGTTCCTAGAATTCAAAGTCTTTCGAGAATGTTTTAAGTTTGAAGTCGGATAACAAATGACAAAAGAAATATTTTCCTGTGATATAATTACAAATTCACAATTTTCGGATTTTTTCCGTTTACTTGTACTGTCAAACCTTGCATCTTGCCAAACTTCATGATTTCATGATTCCAGGTCAACTGGAAGTACCCTATAGGTTGCGTTGAGTGTGTTAGGGAGTATCAAAATATGAGACATAAATAACCTTATCTTTTGACTGCACTGGCTTAAAAGCTTAAATTGTTTTCACCGCCAAGAGACGGTAGACCTTAGCATGCGACTTAAATTTCAACATTGTACCTCTACCCATCTTAACAGTTGGACCGATAGAGACAGACAGACAGACAGGCAGGCAAGAAAGTGCTCCTTTAAGAAAGGGTTCCGTTTTCTTACAGACAAAGGTACGGAACCGTAAAAGGAGATGCTCCGTGAAGTTAAATGGGACTCCTAAGAAAAAATACGACGTAATTCTTGCGGAACTCTGTTTCATATATTTACATAAACTAAAAATCGAGCAAGGCTGCGGTATTTTCTTCTGCTAAATCATGTTTCTCGCTGGGAATCATGAGAATAATATACGAGTAAGACAGATTATGTCGAGTGTAGAGGCATACAGACAGTCATTTTTATCTTCGTTCAATAAGCGAATTCATTGGGACAGAAAATCGGGACAGAAAATCGTTGTACTTATTACGAAATACCCTCCGCCGCGCAGTGTACAGTGGGTTGCGTGATTAGATGTACGTGTAGATTATTTCGCTTCTACAAAGATTTGCAGATACCAGGTTGGCGTTTGACCATAGTTTCTAGTACCCCATTAGCAAGCAAACAGACCTAAACAGATAATAATGGAAGACGTGAGCAGTCGATGGATAAAGCACGAAAAGTCGCTTTCGTTTCCAATGCGTCGTCGACAACACGACGGCAAGCCGGCTGTCGCCATGCTAATGTCCCGCTGCAAGGACACTGCACTTACGACGATCTGTCTGCATTAACATCGTAATGGGATGTTGCCGAGGTTACTTGGTAACGAACCGTACTGTACTTTGACTGCACGGAAATTGCCTACTACGCACTACCAACTGACACCAAAAACGTCAGATTCAAATTACAGCTCTTGAGTTTTTTGAAGATTCACCGTCTACCACGGTACCGAAATTTCTGATTCTTATCTTGAATAGATGAGACCTGAGCATTCTACGTACTCCTTTAACTTCGCTGTCCTTTTCCGTCAATGAGGTATACAGACGGAATACGCATACAAGGACATCACATCGTCCTACCAGTCTGCTGCAAGTGTTTACTGTGCGAGTCGGGAATTAAATTAGATAAAGACGGTAATACAGCGGCACTAGTGTTTGCAGATGATAAAGTGCTAATACAAGAAACTGGAGATGGGGTCAAGTAGGAGCAAACTAAATCAAAATTACTGGCCTACATAATATGATCTTAAGATTCTCAAAAACAGCATGTTCCGAAATTTCCGTTACAGACCTCCAGGACTCGCACAGGGGAGTCAGTAGATAATACACTGAAGAGCCAAAGAAACTGGTACACCTGCCTAATATCGTGTACAACCCCCGCGCGAACGCAGAAATGCCCCAACACGACGTGGCGTGAACTCGACTAATGTCTGAGGTAGTACTGGAGTGAACTGACACCATTAATCCTGCA
This sequence comes from Schistocerca piceifrons, assembly GCF_021461385.2. Classification (NCBI taxonomy): domain Eukaryota; kingdom Metazoa; phylum Arthropoda; class Insecta; order Orthoptera; family Acrididae; genus Schistocerca; species Schistocerca piceifrons. The sequence goes on along the minus strand of NC_060145.1, from coordinate 95,683,201 downwards.
GGTTCAAATGACGCTGAGCACTATGGGACTTAACATCTGAGGTCATCAGTCCCCTAGACTACTTAAACCTAACTAACCTAAGGACATCACACACATCCATGCCCGAGGCAGGATTCGAACCTGTGACCGTAGCAGCAGCGCAGTTCCGGACTGAAGCACCTAGAACCGCTCGGCCACAACGGCCGGCTAATCCTGCAGGGATGTCCATAAATCCGTAAGATTACAAGGGGGTGGAGATCTCTTATGAACAGCACTTTGTAAGGTATCCCAGATATGCTCAATAATGTTCATGTCTGAGGAATCTGGTGGCCAGCAAAGCGTTTAAACTCAGAAGAGTGTTCCTGGGGCCACTGTGTAGCAATTCGGGACGGGGGTGTCGCATTGTCTTGTTAGAATTGCCCAAGTCCGTCGAAACCCACAATGGACATGAATGGATGCAGGTGATCAGACAGGATGCTTACGTACGTGTCACCCGTCAGAGTTGTATTCAGACGGTCAGAGGTCCCATATCACTCCCAACTGCAACACACCACACCGTTACAGAGCCGGCCGCGGTGGTCTCGCGGTTCTAGGTGCGCAGTCCGTAACCGTGCGACTGCTACGGTCGCAGGTTCGAATCCCGCCTCGGGCATGGATGTGTGTGATGTCTTTAGGTTAGTTAGGTTTAAGTAGTTCTAAGTTCTAGGGGACTGATGACCACAGCTGTTAAGTCCCATAGTGCTCAGAGCCATTTGAACCATTACAGAGCTTCCACCACCTTGAACAGTCCCCTGTTGACATGCAGGGTCCATGGATTCATGAGGCTGTCTCCAAACTAGTACAAATCCATCCGCACGATACAATTTGAAACGAGACTCGTCATACCAGGCAACATGTTTCCAGTCATCAACAGCCCAATGTCGGTGTTGACAGGCCCAGGCGAGGCTTAAAGCTTTGTGACGTGCAGTCACCAAGGGTACACGAGTGGGTCTTCGGCTCCGAAAGCCCATATCGATGACATTTTATTGAATGGTTGGCTCACTGATACTTGTTGATGGTCCAGCGTTGAAATCTGCAGCAATCTGCAGAAGGATTGCACTTCAGTCGTCGTAGGTCCCGTTCTTGCAGGATGTTTTTCCGGCCGCATCGATGTCGGAGATTTGGTGTTTTACTGGATACCTGATATTCACAGTACACTTGTGAAATGGTCGTACGGGAAGATCCCCAGTTCATCGCTACCTCGGAGATGCTGTGTCCCATCGCTCGTGCGCCGACTATAATACCACGTCCAACATCGCTTAAATATTGATAACCTGCCATTGCAGCAGCAGTAACCAATCTAACAGGTGTAATTTGAACTGAAATCCATGCCCGGAAACTTTTGAAAAGGCGTTGGTGACGCTATCAAAGCTATCACTTTTACAAGTAATTGATTAGGCAAGGCCCAGTATATGACTTGTTTTACAGTTCTACTCATTAATAGCCAACGAAATTGCTGATGTGCTCGTAGACGGGTTGTCTTCAAAGTGATGCAGTACGGCGACTTGCAGCTCGTTTTCTTCCAGCACCACAGCCACGCCTGCTGACTGTGAAGGAACCCTTTCTTCGAAGGTGTTACGTAATTGTGGCGAAAAAGGTATGCGATGGAGTCGGACGTCGTGGAGAACGATCTTGATAAAAGCGACTAGCAGCTCGTTACTGTGAGCTTCACCATTCAGAAGGATCACCTCCGTGTATTCTGCAGACGTGTACTCAACCACGTTGCCCTATCAATCACAACAGACACATGAATGAGACTCAATTCAGGTCAGAGATGAAGGATAGATGCCAAATGACACCAGCCGATACGACGTAACCATCCCCCACTATGGCTATCCTGATGCATACCTACCTAGCAAACATGTTTTAAAACGGGTGTAACACAGAAACGGTACGTTTCCGGGCATCGATTCCTGTTCAGAATATTATGTTCTTATTCCCCTCTACAACTCCTAGAAATTTGTAACGGGAATTTCCGAACAATGTAAATAGCCAGTGCGGTCGAAGGAAGCAATTAAAAACGAGATAATGGAACAGGGGCTGCGACTCGAGGTTGTTGTTGTTGTGGTCTTCAGTCTTGAGACTGGTTTGATGCAGCTCTCCATGCTACTCTATCCTGTGCAAGCCTCTTCATCTCCCTCCTCATTAGTTATATGATCTACCCATCCAATCTTCAGCATTCTTCTGTAGCACCACATTTCGAAAGCTTCTATTCTCTTCTTGTCCAAACTATTTATCGTCCATGTTTCACTACCATACATGGCTACACTCCATACAAATACTTTCAGAAACGACTTCCTGACACTTAAATCAATACTCGATGTTAACAGATTTCTCTTCTTCAGAATCGCTTTCCTTGCCAGTGCCAGTCTACATTTTATATCCTTTCTACTTCGACCATCATCAGTTATTTTGTTCCTCAAATAGCAAAACTCCTTTACTACTTTAAGTGTCTCATTTCGTACTATAATTCCCTCAGCATCACCCGACTTAATTCGACTACATTCCATTATCCTCGTTTTGCTTTTGTTGATGTTCATCTTATACCCTCCTTTCAAAACACTATCCATTCCGTTCAACTGCTCTTCCTAGTCCTTTGCTATCTCTGTCAGAATTACAATGTCATCGGCGAACCTCAAAGTTTTTATTTCTTCTCCATGGATTTTAATACCTACTCCGAACTTTTCTTTCGTTTCCTTTACTGCTTGCTCAATATACAGATTGAATAGCATCGGGGAGAGGCTACAACCCTGTCTCACTCCCTTCCCAACCACTGCTTCCCTTTCGTGTCCCTCGACTCTTATAACTGCAATCTGGTTTCTGTACAAATTGTAAATAGCCTTTCGCTCCCTGTATTTTATCCCTGCCACCTTCAGAATTTGAAAGAGAGTATTCCAGTGAACATTGTCGAAAGCTTTCTCTAAGTCTACAAATGCTGGAAACGTAGGTTTGCCTTTCCTTAATCTATTTTCTAAGATAAGTCGTAGGGTCAGTATTGCCTCCCGTGTTCCAACATTTCTACGGAATCCAAACTGATCTTCCCCGAGGTCGGCTTCTACCAGTTTTTCCATTCGTCTGTAAAGCATTCGCGTTAGTATTTTCCAGCAGTGACTTATTAAACTGATAGTTCGGTAATTTTCACATCTGTCAACACCTGCTTTCTTTGGGATTGGAATTATTATATTCTTCTTGATGTCTGAGGGAATTTCGCCGGTCTCATACATCTTGCTCACCAGATGGTAGAGTTTTGTCAGGACTGGCTCTCCCAAGTCTGTCAGTAGTTCTGATGGAATGTTGTCTACTCCCGGGGCCTTGTTTCGTCTCAGGTCTTTCAGTGCTCCGTCAAACTCTTCACGCCGTATCATATCTCCCATTTCATCTTCATCTACCTCCTCTTCCATTTCCATAATATTGTCCTCAAGATCATCGCCGCTGTAGAGACCCTCTATATACTCCTTCCACCTTTCTGCTTTCCCTTCTTTGCTTAGAATTGGGTTTCCATCAAAGCTCTTGATATTCCTGCAAGTGGTTCTTTTTTCTCCAAAGGTGTCTTTAATTTTCCTGTAGGCAGTATCTATCTTACCCCTCATGAGATAAGCCTCTACCTTCTTACATTTCTCCTCTAGCCATCCCTGCTTAGCCATTTTGCACTTCCAGTCGATCTCATTTTTGAGACGTTTGTATTCCTTTTTGCCCGCTTCACTTGCTGCGACTCGAGGTACAATCATGATAATGGTATAATCGAAAATCCGCACTGATTTCAACCAATATGTGGGTAATGAACAGAACGCTTAACTACGAGGGTGGTTTGCAAAGTTCTCGGAATCCCCCACAAGAGGTCAGCGTAAGCGCAACGAGTTGTTCACGTGATATTCATTGGACTGTTGCTTTTAAACACGTGTCACGTCAATGTTCTTGGGAAAGAGCTCGGTAGTGACATGGTTCTGTCCTTGTTCCCGCGTAGTGATTTGCGAAGATGGAGAAAATCGGAATTCGAGCAGTGATAAAGTACTTCGTAAAGGAAGGTATGAAAGTAAAGGACATTCATGCCGATTTCCAGAATACACTGCGGACTCTGCTTCTTCATATTCAACTGTTGCCAAGTGGGCAAATGAATTTAAATTCGGTCGGGGGAGCTTAGAAGATGATCCGCACAGTGGTCGGCCAAGATGTATCAATACTCCAGAAATCATTGTAAAAGCGCACAAAATGGTCATGGAGGATCGCCGATTGAAAGTGCGTGAAATTGATTACCCCTGCCAGGTGTCATCTGAAATGGTATATCACGTTTTAATTGAAGAATTAGAAATGAAAAAATTATCTGCAAGAGGTCAAAAACGCATGAGAATGGATATATTGGAATAAGGTTTGACCCGTTTTAGGAGAAATGAACAAGCCAGTTTCTGATCAGAGGTGAAACTAGGGTGTACTACTATACCCCAGAGACAGAATAACAGTAAAAGCAGTGAAAACATGCTGATTCTCCGCCACCAAAGAAAGGAAAGGCAATTCCTTCGGCGAGAAAGGTCGTGGCATCAGTGTTCTGGGATGCGAAGGGGATTCTGTTCGTAGATTCTCTCCCCACTGGGCAAACAATTACTGGAGAATACTGTGCTAACCTCCTGGATAAATTGCAACAAAAATACGCGAAAAAAGGCCTGGTTTAGCAAGGAAGAAAGTCATCTTCCATCAAGATAATGCGCGCCTGAGCACATGCGCCGTCGCCATGCCAAATTTACACGAACTAAGGTATGAACTTTTGCACATGCGCCTTATTCACCTCCTTCAGACTTCCATCTCTTCCCACAACAGAAAATGTTTCTTGGCGGACGAAGATTCACTTCAAACGAAGACTTGATAGCCGTGGTTGACGACTGTTTTGCAGACCTGGAGGAAGCTCATTTTGGAGATGGGATCAAGGCACTGGAACATCGTTAGACCACGTGCATTAATCTACAAGGAGACTACATTGAGAAATAAAAAAAGTTGCAGTGATGTAAGTACTTGTTTTTCTATTCCGTTCCGAGACTTTTCAAACAACCCTTGTATAAAAATAAAACAGAAAGACAAATCAAATTTTATGAGACTATGGCGACGTCGTTACAAATGTGGATTTGTATTATAGACGACATGTGTCAGTGATGTGCTCTTACAAACAGTTGAAATGCTCGTGTGTCTTATTCGATATTTGCGTTACAACAAGCTGTGCACACTGCATATTGATAATTGTTTGGGCTTCTGTCTTTTATAGCAATATAACCTCTGTAGGCAATGGTTTGAGAATGAACGTTAACGTTCGAAGCTACTCACCACCAATAGACTGTGCGGAAATGCGCAGAAATCTGAATAATTAGTAACCACAATTAAGTTGCTGGTCCTTTTACCAAGAATGTTCGAATTACATAAAGAATTTAGAGCTGAAACTGTTTTCTAGCATTTTGTATCTACCGTGAAGCTCTTTTGACCCACGTCGTCGGTTTTCTAAAGTCAAATTTTGTAGCTTAGCAGAAGTAGCGCGTAAGTCTTGTACTTACAGGTTTTTCGAATAGTTGTAGACGTGATACACTAGCCCTATAGACTGGCCATTGTCTTGCATTGCTGTGTACTAGATAAACGCTGACAACTGTAACAGGTTTGCCATCGAAGAAGATAAAAGACGACTATCCAAAACCGCAGAACAGGGAATGGGCATAGGTATGTACTATAATTCACACATACAGCAAATCAATCAGTTTTCCATTGAAATCAGCGAATTTCACGTCTGAAACACCCCATACAAAAGATTCCAAGAGAGGAGTGCTTGACTGAAAGGGTTAATCGCATTGGTCTACGTGCATCTACAATGGAGCGCCAAGGAAACTGATATAGGCATATAGGCATGCTTATTCAAATACCGAGAAACGTAAACAGGCAGAATACGGCGCTGCGGTCGGCAACGCCTATATAGGACAACAAGTGTCTAGCGCAGTTGTTAGATCGGTTACTGCTGCTACAATGGCAGGTTATCAAGATTAAATAGAGTTTGAACGTGGTGTTGCACGAGCGATGGGACACAGCATCTCCGAGGTAGCGATGAACTGGGGATTTTCCCGTACGACCGTTTCACAAGTGTTCTGGAATATCAGATATCCAGTAAAACATCAAATCTCCGAGATCGATGCGGCCGGAAAAACATCCTGCAAGAACGGGACCTACGACGACTGAAGTGCAACCCTTCTGCAAATTGCTGCAGATTTCAGCGCTGGGCGATCAACAACTGTCAGCGAGAGATCCATTCAACGAAACGTCATCGATACGCGCTTTCGGAGCCGAAGGCCCACTCGTGTACCCTTGATGACTGCACGACACAAAGCTTTAAACCTCGCCCGGGCCTGCCAACACCGTTATTGGACTTTTGATGACTGGAAACACATTGCGTGGTCGGACGAGTGTCGTTTCAAATTGTATCGCGTGGATGGATGTTTACTAGTATGCAGGCAACCTCATGAATCCATGGACCCTGCATGTCAACAGGGGACTGTTCAAGCAGGTGGAGGGTCTGTAATGGTGTAGGCCGTGTGCAGTTGGAGTGATATGGTACTCCTGATACGACTAGATACGACTCTGACGGGTGACACGTACGTAAGCATCCTGTCTGATCACCTGCATCCATTCATGTCCATTGTGGATTCCGACTGACTTAGGCAATTTCAGCAAGACAATGCGACACCCCCGTCCTGAATTGTTACACAGTGGCCCCAGGAACACTGTTCTGAGTTTAAACGCTTTGCTGGCCACCAGGCTCCTCAGACATGATCATTATTGAGCGTATCTGGGATACCTTACTACGTGCTGTTGATAAGAAATCTCCACCCCCTCGTACTCTTATGGATTTATGGACATCCCTGCAGGATTAATGGTGTCATTAACTCCAGTACTACTTCAGACATTAGTCGAGGCCACGCCACGTCGCGTTGCAGCACTTTTGCGTGCTCGCGGGGGTTCTACACGATATTAGGTAGGTGTACCAGTTTCTTTGACTCTTTGGTGTATAAGGGTGCTATAGGCAACCGACGTTTCCACAGTATTTCTAAATCATTTCAGATGGATACATGTGTGCTTCGTTCAACAATGGTGTTTCTGCGATAAGCCTTTTACTGACCAAGGTTGTGAGTGCTCAGGATAGCAGGGGCCTGCTGTTACGACGCACACTGCACTCCTCATCACGGTTTAGTATCTTCCAGAGTTCCAGAGGTATCTGACATGACATGTTTACACTACTGGCAATTGAGGATGCAGAACTGACATTCAGAAGTCTCATGTCAGAATTCAGCACAAATAACCGCAGAAGTCTCTAGAGGCATGGGGGTGCTGGAGTGTAGCCCGTGGGGCGGGGCACAGGGCAGCTCACGGCTGCAGAGAGGCGCTGCGGCTGTCTGCAGACATTGTATTTTCCGTTGCCGCGTCCTGATCACTCTGTTTACGCTCACTTGGGGGTTTGGTCGCTCTGCTTAACTGAGGACACGGCCCTGGTGCTCGTGGCCCAGTTGCAACAGCCACAGCGATGCACGCTACCCCACCAGCAAACTCTCCGGTGGTGACGATGATGTTGGTTTGTGGGGCACTCAACATTGTGGTCATCAGCGCCCATACAAATAGCCAATCTTTCCATTTCCAGTCTCACCTCTTCCCAAATGATGATGAAATGATGAAGACAACACAAACACTCAGTCCAAGGGCGGAGAAAATCCTCGACCCGCCAAGGAATCGAGCCAGGGACCCCGTGATCCAGAGGCAGCAACAATAACCACTAAGCCACGAGCTGCGGACTGAACCCTCGGGAGGCAAGTGGCACTCGCGCCACGCAGACCCGTTCCCCAGGATGGCGGAAGGCGGATGCTGGTGGATGGATGTCCTCTGCAGCAGTCGGGATGTGACCTCCTCACCTCCAGGGAAGAGTCGACAGCACTGCTCGAACATCTTGTCTGGCCCACTGCTGGCTGGCTCCAAATTCCTTGAGAAATCAGAGGGTTCGAACCGTGGCCCCACTACAGATTGGAACTGCAGTCCTCCGTTGGAAGCTTCATGTGGCCGCCCGCGTAGCACACCACCATCGTCCAAGCGAGCTGTGACACTAAATGTTCTGCAATTACCTGACTGCCCCCTATTTACACAATCTCTTGGGCGTAGCACCTTTAGATATCCGAAGGTGAATTGCAGCTGAAATGGAAAGAAAGAAGCAGGAGACAGACCCAAGACATCCCCTGTTTGGACATGAACCTCAGTCACCAAGACTGAAATCGAGAAAAAGTTTCCTGCAGGCAACCCAGCCAATTGCAATACCACCTGCAATGCGTGGAATACAACTCCGGCTTAGTTCATCATCAGGGGAATCTTGGAATGACCCCAGAGAAGAACTTGCTCCAGGTCACCATCTCCTGTACGAGGCATGAAAGGTTTTCAGTAGACTGAGAACTGGATTATCTCAGTGTAAGGTAAACATGGAGAGATGGGGATGCATCTCAGAGAACGTGCTACGTGAGTGTGGTGAACCTCAATATCGCCAGCACCTACTCAACTGCAGGGAACTGGCAGAACCTGTCTCGATGGACGATCTTGTTGTCGCCAATGTTAAGGTAGTTCATACAGCGGAATTCTGGTCACCAGGTGGAATATAATCATGTGTATGTATTTTGTAATCCTTGCATATATAAACATGTATGATATTCAACAGTATATGTATTATATGTTATTTTAGGGACACTTATAAATAAATAAATATACTCGGCAGTGCGAGTAAGTTTTGCGAATGCGCCTCCTAGAGCCACACACTGACACACGTTAGGTTAGCGCCAGTGCATTGATTTCGATGGCGCTTTGCGGCAATCCCGCTGAGCACGCCGTTTTGACAACACTTGTGCCCATGTCGGCCTAACATTCTTTGCTACTTCACACACACAAAGCTATTGCTAACAGTCTGGTGCCTGACTTATCGGTACGGCTGCAATCCACACACGTCTCCTCTCAAACACTGGCTGTATTACTGGCTGTATTACTGGGTTACCATACAATATGTGTGTGTGGGGCTACACAAGAACGTTGAAAATATACGATAACAACGAGAATACCACGCAGTATTCTCACCTCTAGGAATCCGCATTCAGAAACGTGCATATGTCAACACCATGTAATATTCTTATTTTACGAAATTACTTGTTATAGCCTTATAGAGCTCACCCATCAGAACTCTTCAGAAGTAGTCTTTGCTACGAATTTAGAGCGTGTTATTCACTTGCTAGGAATGTATCCTCATGTGGCGAGAGATTGTAGAGTTTCGGAACATGGTTTATGTTCGCGTATTGTGTCATTTCTGAAGATCGATAAATGTCTTATGTACGAATGAGGATGGGTTCCGATCGTGTGAAACCCAGCTCGCTCTGTTCGTCCAAGAGTGCCAGAAAGTAGTCGACTCCGGCACTCAGGTTCCTGCAGTGTTCCTTGATTTCTGCAAGTCGATTGACACTGTACCGCACTGCCACCTAGTGAATTAAATACACTGGTATGCAAAACTTAAGGACGAAAGCAACTTTCGCATTATGAGTGACTGCGTAGTAACGTAGCTCGATGAAACTTGGAACGTACATAGACAGTACTGCCACAGCATCGCACAGAAAGTTGAGAGGTTCCATGTCCTCTTTTGCATGTCTCCTCTCATTTTCATCAAATTTATTAATGTTCTATGTCATTGCACGGTAGTAACAGACCGAATAAGATTATTGTAATGAGAGTATTTGTACTGAGAGCTCAAAAAAATACTTTTCACTTGATTCCTAAACATGTTGGCCTACTTCCTGGGTGGCTTGTGCGAAGCAAGCATCGGAGGACGCGGCACACGGCATTTCCGGTTGGAGGCTGCACTTCCCTGAAATCTGAGGGGTTCATACAATCGGCTTAAGCGCCTGGCGGAACGACTGACGTCGGTGAGTTTCGCCTATTGTATGCAGGGCGAAACGACCTGCGAGACGTCTGAGTGTCGCCGCTGTTTGTGTGTTTACTGTTCCGGCTCGTCCGGAACTAAGATTTCTGGCACCGACTGACTGCATTGTCCTCTTGATTCTGAGAATACCTGTGGACTGTGCCCTGCTGAGTGCGACTGTCTGGCACCGGATGGCCGGTAGTCTAGGCAGGTTGTTTCCGTAGCCGGTCAAACGGCAAGTTCAGTGCCCTCAGCTGAATAGCAGAGGCATGATTGGTCAACTTAAACTGAGGCTAGTTGACGTCATAAAGTCCTGCTCTAAATTGGAGGGAACGGTCGCTATTGGCGCAAATGATGTTCCAAGACAGTGTGGGAGAATTTTGGAATCAGCACTGAATGATGATTCGCGGTTTTCGAGGAGAGTAGGGAGTTGAGCAATGCGGACTTCGCTCTTGCATCGCATCACGGATTCGGGGATCTGATCTTCGCCGGAGACGGACGGACGTGCGACTTGGTCGCTCGTTTACGGAAGATCTTAGAATTCTCGGACAGCCTTCGGGGCCAGGGGTTGACACAGAGTCGCTGCACGGCAGAAGTCGGCGCCTATATTATCAGGACGCTGCCTACCGGCGACGTGTTGCAGGTATCAGTACTGGTACAGTATTTTGCGGCTTTGGCATTGTAGGACCTTATCAATTTTGTACTGAATCCCTCAGCAGCACGCGCGCTCGCTTTGCTACAAGTCCACCTTGCTTGTTTCTCCAGGTGATTCCATTTGAGCTCTCACTACTAATTGCGATACTGCTGTATAGTCGGGAGGTTAATATTCGATTCATTAGGACCTCCAGTCATTATCGTCAATCTATTGCATCATAGAGAGTAGGAGCCCCTTGTTCTCGAGCCAACTCTTATTCCCATAATATTTCAGTATAACCTATCCTTTAACCTACTGTGTGTGTCGACAATCATATGCATTTATGTTCTGATATATAATAAATCTCATTGTAATATTTAATCCGCATATCATTTCGTAGATATAGGCAGAATCCCATTACCTGTTGTTTTTTTATTATTATTATTTATTTTATGGCCTTCATTGGACCACTCTAGTCAAAAATACAAAGTTGTAAACAAGTTGTTACACAGGGATGCAATTTGGCTCAACAATAACTTAATATGATGTTTAGGTAATATAATTATTAGAGTCTATTCTTATATGAAAGGTGTTTTGCTCTTCTGTCTGCCCAATATTTCTTCATTCTTTCAGATATTTTCTTTCTTTCTTCATCTGAGACCACTCTTCCTGTACTCCTTCTATTGATTTTCATTTGTAGTCTGGTTTGCGGGTCTTGCAGTATTCTGGCTTTCTCTGTCTTGTTTTTAGGTCATCTACTGTAATTTGGAGTTCTTTTATATCTTCCTTAATTTCTGTGATCCATTTATAGTCGCTCTTGCTATTCCACAATTTTTGTATTATTTTTTTACTAATTCTGTTTTCTGGAGTTCTCATCAGATGTCCAACGAATGAGATGCGTTTCTTCCTGATCGTGCTCATGACTGATTCTATTTTCTTATATAGTTTCATTTGATGCTATTCTCCAATGTCCATATATTTTATACTGTTTATTTATACATGTCCTAATTATTCTTCTTTCTATTTTTAGTATTCTGTCAATTTCTGCTGTATTAGTTGTTTTGAAGATATTTTCAGCTGCGTACGTTATTTCTGGTTGTGTAACTGTATTATAGTGTTTTAATTTTGCATCTATAGATAGGCTTTTTTGTTGTATGTAGTTTTGGTAATGTAATTTGCGTAGTTCAGTTTTTTTTTATTCTATTCTGCCATGATGGCTTCTCATTTAGATTGTATGTTATTATTTTGCCTAAATATTTAAATTTATCAACAATTTTGATTTCCTGTTCTTCTATTGTAATTTTATTTGCAAGTGGTGAGTCAGTTAGCATAATCTCCGTTTTTTCTAATGATATTCTAAGGCCTACTTTCTCTGCTATTTCTTGTAGTGATTTCACTTGTTACCTGGCTTCTTGAACGGTGTTGGCTAGGAGAGCATGATCATCAGCGAATCCCAAGCAGTTTAAGCTAATATCATCTTTTGCACTTCCAATTCTTATCATCTTTGGATTGTCCTTGTACCATTCTCTCATTCCTGTTGTTTATTATGATAAAGTTCTCTCTTTTTGAGTATATTACGATTTTTATTAAATTATTGTTAGTGTGCGCTCCTTATTTTACCAACTAGCAGGGTCCACCATCATTTCCTTCCGCTCTGCAACATACTCCCGCGCTGGCCACAAGGTTGGTAAGGAGTTCTTTGATAGGGTGCTCCATCCCTCCACCAGCGTGGATGGCAGCTGCTGGCTGGTCTTTGAGGCATGTGCACGTGCCGCAATACGCCTCCCAAGCCGGCCGGGGTGGCCGAGTGGTTCTAGGCACTCCAGTGTGGAACCGCGTGACCGCTACGGTCGCAGGTTCGAATCCTGCCGCGGGTATGGATGTGTGTGATGTCCTTAGGTTAGTTAGATTTAAGTAGTTCTAAGTTCTAGGGGATTGATGACCTCAGACGTTAAGTCCCATAGTGCTCAAAGCCATTTGAACGCCTCTCAAATGCATCCCACGCGTGCTGGATGGGCTTTAAGTCAGGGGAACGGGCAGCACAGTCCATTCACCGAATATCCTCTCGTTTCAAAAGCTGCTCCACCTGCGCTGTTCGATGCGCACAAATGAAGTCAGAGCCGATTGCATCCCTGAAAAGAAACATATAAGGGAAGATGTGCAGTACCACAATAATGGTGACCAGTGATTATACTGTGTTCATGCACACTCACACACATTCACACACACACACACACACACACACACACACACACACACACGTGCACACAGAGCTTCCAGTTGTCTACCGACAGTGGCCAATTCGCCCTGTATCCTTCCACAATTGGCGCAGCCCCTATTCATCTTTAATCAATACCACAAGCAGTATAACTCTAAACCAAGTTGCTACGCTACGCTACAGCTTGGTTTTACTATAATTCACAGTCATTTCGCAATGCATGAACTTAGAATAAGTTATTATACACTATTTCGAAGGAACGAACGATGCCAACTGCAATCAGACAACATAATACATCGGTTGTGAAAGTTGAAAATTTGTGCCGCACAGGGACTCGAATACGGATCTCCCACTTAGCGCAAGTGCCGAATTTGTTCGGGGCGGATGTCCGATTACACCCGATCATGTTCTTCGTTGATCCATTCACTCAGTTTTTTATTTCATTTTATTTTATTTTTTATTTTATTTTTTTTATTACAGAGGGTAGCTAACCCTCCGACCGAACACGCTGAGCTACTGTGCTGGCATCGCTTCGGGCGTCAAGACATGCTTCCTGCCCGACCCAAATTCTCAACTTTCCAACCGCTAGTAGCGTCCACTGTCCATTTATCTACATGCTCGCAGCAAGTCCTGTATTCCCGCAAGAGACATGGACGCTGCTGTGCATCCGCACTGAAGTTATCAAGGCAGTCACTCCTACAAATACGCTATATATACACAGGTGTCCAGAATAAAGGCAACAAACTGCTATTTCCCCATCGTGTGTCTAATTCACAATATAATCACAACAAACTGTCAACGGGTGTCGTTAGGATCGTGTTCTTCACGGAAGATGGCATTCCGATCCACGGACATCGACCCCAGCAATGACCTCAGGGCTCCTAACAAGCGGGGTAGTGCTTGCAGAGTAGCTCCACATCCTCAGTTGCTGTATACACAATCACAGACGGTCGAATGTGGCACGGAGAAGACGCCTACAGATTCTCTGCTGTGGAGGACCATAGGAAGAATGGAAGCAGGAGAGTCTCAAACTGATGTGGCCTTTTCTGTTGTTTCTCGGATGAGGCGACAGTTTATAGAGACCGGGTCTGTATTCCGGAGACGAGGGCAGGGCCGATCACGTGTGACATCAGAAAGAGAGGTACGTTATTTGGTTGTAAGGGCACGACCGTACAGCGTTAACGCTCCTCTGCAACTGGCATCTGACCTCCGGACGCGTTGTATCGAGGCAAACGGTGTACAGAAGGCTTCAGCAGAGTGGCCTCTGTTGCCTTTATTGTTGGAGACCTGCTGTCTGTTTACGTCTGGCGTGTCTTCACAGATGGGAACGTCTAGAGTGGAGTCGTCAACATACCACTGGACGGTCGAACGGTGAGCCAATGTTCTTTCCACAGATGAGTCCCGATTTGGTCTGGAGAATGATTCTCGACGGATTCGCATCTGGAGGACATGTGGAACACGATTTCTGGCGCCGGCCGGGGTGGCCGAGCGGTTCTAGGCGCAACAGTCTAGAACCGCGCGACCGCTACGGTCGCAGGTTCGAATCCTGCCTCGGGTATGGATGTGTCTGATGTCCTTAGGTTATTTAGGTTTAAGTAGTTCTAACTTCTAGGGGACTGATGACCTGAGAAGGTAAGTCCCATAGTGCTCATAGGCATTTGATTTCTGGCCCCAAAAATTGTGGAAAAACACCGATATCCAGGAGGAACCCTAATGGTGTGGGCAGGGATTATGTTTACCACTCGAACACTCATAGAATTGTACGGGTGAATCAGCAAGATTTAACTGCTGTCAGGTACCGTGACGAGATCTTGGTATCTCACGCGCTGTTGTTGCGAGGTGCTGTGGTCCCAGACTTCGTACTGATGGACTATAATGCTCGACCTCATAAGACACGGATGGTTGGTGTTTTTTCGGAAACGGAAGATATTGTACATATGGCGTGGTCTGCTCGCTCTCCCAATTTGAATCCTATAGAGTTTGTTTGGGATGCAGTAGGGAGACGGGTTGCATCACTCAGCAACTTGCGAGCAGCTCTGCAGGAAGAATGGACGTTATTGCCTCAACATGAGGTTGATGACATCATTCACAGCATGTCTCATCGTTGTCAGGCCTGTAGTGGTGCCAAAGGTGGTCACACCCCCTACTGAACACATTAACCAGTTTTCAGAATGTATGTGCAAATACGCTGAAAAAAAAAAAACGAGGAACATTTTTTTCTACCGTTATGCATGTTGTAGTTGATTACCTTCTGTATTCTTTCCACTGCTTTTACTTTACCATCACTTGTGTATACTGTTTTGAGGCAAAATAAACGCAACCTTGTAAGATTTCCGTCTGTTGCTTTAATGTTGGACACCAGTGTACATGTGTATGTTGTGTTTGTTCTGTGTACAATGTAAATTGTATTCTCTGTATAAAACAGAAACTGTTTCTGTTGCCGCTGGCAGGTCTGTGGTATGCAAGATAGGCTGCGCAGCGAGCGCTAGGTGGGCGGTTAGCCGTAACATTTAGACAAGTATCAGTGGACAACTCTTTCTGATCATTCTGCAGTTTATCAGCAACCTTACTTGAAGTATAACTCTTTATCGTGTTCTAAATTGTGCAAGTGTCTACCTTTAGCCTGTACACGTAAGATCTTTAACAGTTCTTGAGGAGAGTTGATGTTGCGATTGTCCTTTGCAAAATTTGCGCCTGCAGCCTTTCTTTACTCGTGTGAGAGTTTTCTTTAAATTCTATATTCATTGTTCTACTGCGCGATATCGCAGTTGTGTTATGAAATCATGTGAATTCCCGAGCGTTCGTTCTTGTTCTCTTTCTTCAGTAATTTATTTCCTATTTCAGTGACACTTGTTTGTCGTCCTATAGGCGTTCCTTGTGTTAGTATTTCGAAACTTGTGTTAATATTGTCTGACGTCCCACCTACATATTTCATGGTCACTGAACTAAGAGTTCGTGAAGTGTTATTCTTTTCGCAATTTTGTTGTGTATGGGTTAATCATTTTCGTGTCATTTTCATTTTTAGGGACGACCGGTCGTAGAGTGATGAGTTCCTTTGTTTTCTCTGACTCCAGTAAGGGGTGGCAGGGAAACTATGGACGCTTGGGTATAAATATGCTCGTTTGCGCCGCGCTGGATTACGAAAGTCCTCACTGATAAGAACGCCGAAATGTTTAAAACGGACGCTTGACATTTTTCTAGCGCATATTGAGATCCAGAAAATTTGTTTGTCCTTGTGTCTCAAGTTCCGTCAGAGAGCTAACTTATCGATGTAAACTGCTCCTTTCCTTCCCTAATTCTTCGAACTGTGATTCGCCGTGTTAATGGATTGTCCACATACATTTTACAGTACACTCTTCTAAGTAGTAGCTTATATTTTTGTCTGAAGAAAGTTTTTCCTGGTCTGTTGATGAGAACGACAGCTAAGGTGCTTGTTGGGCAGTTTCCAATGGCCAACCATTTTTTCTGTGTACATCATTTATTATTAAACAAGTGTTGTTGTTGTTGTTGTTGTGGTCTTCAGTCCTGAGACTGGTTTGATGCAGCCCTCCATGCTACTCTATCCTGTGGAAGCTTCTTCATCTCCCAGTACAGTCTACATTTTATAGCCTCTCTACTTCGACCATCATCGGTTATTTTGCTCCCCAAATAGCAAAACTCCTTTACTACTTTAAGTGTCTCATTTCCTAATCCAATTCCCTTGGCATCAACCGACTTAATTCGACTACATTCCATTATCCTCGTTTTGTTTTTGTTGATGTTCATCTTATACCGTCCTTTCAGCGGACCCGGAATGTTCTATACATCCAATGTTAAATGTAAGGAACATTTTCTTATGAACTATTTACACAGAATGATGAAACTTTTACAGTATATTATTACATATATTTAATACCATGTACCATATGGATCTTAATTTAGTGGTGTTTTTGGGAAGATATTATTTATTTTGTTACTGAAAATAATTGACACATTTTTAGGCATAGTATCTTTGAAATAAAATCTGTTATCAATTATGTATCACAAAAAGGCTATGATACAAGGTGTATATTGGCACGGTTACATTCCTTGAAAATTTTAAGTCTTTATCTCTGATAGTTTAGCAGAAAATGTTCCCTATATGGCAAGAAAGTGAACTTGTGGAAAACGAGTTTCAAAGTTTCACTAACATTTTAGTGGAGTCCAGCACCATAAGAGGGGTTTTCACTGTCACTAGACATCTCCCCATCTAGCTTTCTTTTCACACCTTTCATTCTTTGTCTGGCTTGCCTCTCACACTCCTTTTCTTTCCTTTCATCATCCCGTTTCCTCTCATTGTCTATCGACATCATTGCACTCACCATGTACTTTCCGGGCATCACATCCAACTTCTCCAGCACATTGCACTTTATTATGTTTCCTTTTTTGTACGTCGCAATGGCATCATATACACCAAAATGAAGAGTATGAATTTCCACAAACACATTTTTTGGGATTCTGGTCCAAATTACATTATTCACACTCTCATTTTGATTTTGTGTACGTCCATGGAGACATTTCTTCAAAAGTTCAGTTGCAGAAAGATCTCTGCAGATTGGTTTTATAGCCTTCATGACAGTTTCTGGTAGACTGTGATGATGCTTGTATACACGTTCATATCCCTGATATTTGTTGTACTTGCACCAGGAATTGGGTCCCTGTGGACATAGTCCATGTAATGGTTCCTCGTCAGTCGATAAGGTGTGGTAGTAAAGTGCCATTACAGCCTTTTCCATTGCATCAACACTGTGAGTATTTTGTCTTATTGCCAGTCCATAGTCTCTCTGCAATCTGTTGATTACCTCGTCTGTCAATCTTTTAGCTCCACCCAAAGGTTTTCCATCACTGAGTACTTGGCCTTTCATTGTGGTCTTCAGTCGACGCAGCCTTGTTCCCATACGTTTCTGAACGTGACCTATGCACTAAAGACTTCGAATCGCCATCACCCAGGAACTGTAGGTAATTGACCTTGTACCACAGAAGAGAGCGACTGAAAATGTCTTTCACATCGGAAACTTCCATGGCCCCACTGGACCCACTGTAATTCCTTCGACAGTTTTCTGCATGCTCATCCTTCACTCTTTTAGGACACCTACAGTGCTTGGATTTAATTACATTTATAACTTTTGTAGGATCAGCACTTGTTACCGTAATTACACCATTATGTGAAGTGTGCCCGCGCTTCTGCCACGTACCATCTAATGTGACAGTCAGGTCCCGAGGATTCTGAACATCTGGAATTTCTTCATTCACCGCCACAGCCTCCTCCACTGCTTCTTTCCTGGATTCTTGGGCAGTATCTTCAACACAGGATCCAACAACCGAGTTATATTTTGAGAATTTCGTTGGTGGTGGTGGTAGATGCACTGCACCACAAAACATTTGACCAGCAGAGTATCCCTTACCGATTGACCTTAGAGCATAAACACATCTAATATTTACACCATAGTACTTGCTTTTCTCACTATCAGTTTCACCTTTGTGTATTTCGACATATTCTGAGTTCCAAAATGAAACACTGTAATGACAACTAGTACAATGGAGACAGATTTTTGCTGCAAGTCCAATGTGTCGCTTGACATTTACTGACATACTCAGTTTGCAACATTCCTTACACAGTACTGAACTCTCAATCACCTTTGAGAGCAATGAAATGTTAATTATTTAGTTCACATTATCCTCACTACACTTCTCCAATAAACTGCAGTATTTTTCGGTTGATCCCTGCAACTTCTTGCTTGTGCTAGAGAAAGGAGTAGATTTCACTTCATGAGTAACCTCACTATTTTCAGAATCATTTCCCAAGGTCGGAGAAATTGTCACAGTTCCACTAGTGTACCTCGGAGGAGGCTTCTTCCCCTTGTAAACTCTGTTAGTAAGTCGATGCATATTTGATGAGTTCCAGTTACGCAATAGAAATACAACACAAATCGTGCAATAACCACCAAATGCTCAATGTAAACAACAGTATCCAAAGACTACAATACACAGACAAAGCAATTGCCAATCAAATCGTGTTGCCAACAAAATATAAAGTCTCTGGAAAGACCGGAAGTTTTGAAAAACTATGTTTTCAATGAACATGTATCCATGGAAATTCAATGTCGCGACATGCCCTGTACAGCACATTATTGAAAATAATATTTGCAATACTTGGAGTTGAGTTACAGGTAAGATTAATATGTCATTTTAAAGAGGAAGAGCTGTAGTATTTTATTTCACAGTAAACTGAAAACCCAAAATTTCATAATTTTTAGGTTCCGGATTCCCTTCAAGACACTGTCCATTCCGTTCAACTGCTCTTGCAAGTCCTTTGCTGTCTCTGACAGAACTACAATGTCATCGGCGAAACTCAAAGTTTTTATTTCTTCTCCATGGATTTTAATGCCTACTGTAAACTTTTCTTTTGTTTCCTTTACTGCTTGCTCAATATACAGATTGAATAGCATCGGGAAGAGGCTACAACCCCGTCTCACTCCCTTCCCAACCACTGCTTCCCTTTCATGTCCCTCGACTCTTATAGCTGCCATCTGGTTTCTGTACAAATTGTAAATAGCCTTTCGCTCCCTGTATTTTACCCCTGCCACCTTCTGAATTTGAAAGAGAGTATTCCAGTCAACATTGTCAAAAGCTTTCTCTAAGTCTACAAATGCTAGAAACGTAGGTTTGCCTTTCCTTAATCTTTCTTCTAAGATAAATCGTAGGGTCAGTATTGCCTCACGTGTTCCAACATTTCTACGGAATCCAAGAATTAAACAAGAAGTAGTTATAAGATACAACATACTGTCAGATATGTCCTACTACCATGGAAATTTTGTCTTTTTCTTCATTTTTTCTCTTCTCTCTTTATTTCATTTCGCGTTTTTCTTGGATCTATTTTTTTCCTTTCTCTTTTCTCCTTATCCTTTACACTCCTTATTCTCCCCTTTTCGTTTTTCTTTTCTGAGTTGTTACTTTAGGCTTATGGGTTTGTTTGTTATCACTTTTGAAGTGGTGGGATTATAAAATAAGTTTTAAATAATGTCATTAATTTTGCTGTTTAATATGACGTGTTTTAGATTACCAATAGTTGGGTGCATTTACTTACAGAATAAATATACTTAGAAAAAGCTGTTTTCAGTCTTTGTGAGTCTACAGACATTTAATACATAAGTAAATGTCTGTATATGTGCGATACTGGCAGGACTAATATCAGAATCTTCCTCACATAATCATTCTCTAAATTTTCATAGCACATTTTGTGACAACAACATCATCTTACTTCAGAGATTCCTGTTTAAGTTTCCCGAGCATCTCTGCTACACATTCGAACAGGCTGCACCAACCTGTTATAATACCAGCAACATCGATTTTGTCATTATTGCAATTCAGTTCATACAGCGATGTTTGGTGACCATAATGGTTGTTTCTATAATCTTCATAGGGTAGATATCTTGCTACTATATGAATACATATACAGGGTGGGTCACTAACTATTGCCACCAACAATAACTCCGAAAGTATAAAAGAAACTGAAAAGTTAGTGGGACAAAAGTTGCATGGGACAACTGGGCCATAATATGACGGTGATTTTTTGTTAATAGGTGGGGTCGCTTCAGAAATATGTAGGTCTTTTTTTTTTTTTTTAAATTGGATGCTGTAGCTTGGTACTTATTTTCTGATAGCGGCTATCGGGACGAATCCAATGACGTGTAATAGTAAGGTCAAAGAAGGTCCAAAAGGTGGCATGAACGTCCATTTACAGCAGGTGTTCCAAGTGATGACCATTGGTATCAATGCGGTACTGCAATCTTCTTATCATGAATTGAGTGGTATTCCTTATCATTTCGACACTTATCAAAGCACATGCTCCGACAGTTCTCTCTCGCATATCTTCAGGTGTAGTTGGAACGTTTTTATGAACAATGTCTTTTACGAATCCCCACGAGAAAAAATCCAGAGGCGTCAAGTCTGGCGTACGAGCCGGCCACGACACATCTCCTCCGCGTCCAATCCAACGATTTGGGAACTTGCTTTGCGACTCATTTCTTGCCATCAGTGAAAAATGTGCCGGAAACCCATCGTGTTGATACCACATTCTGTTCCTTGTTCCTAAAGGTATTTCTTCCAATAACAGACCTTATGTTTCTTGCAGGAATATGATGCACTTCCTACCATTAAGATTTCCTTCGATCAAATTGGGGCCTGTAATTCTGTCCTCCAGAATCCCACACCATACATTCACCGACCACGGTTTTTGGTGTGCAACTTACGGCCGCCCACATGGATTTTCAGTTGCCTAATAATGCATCTTATGCAAATTAACATTTCCATGCTTTGTGGATGTAGTCTCGTCGGTAAATAAAATACCAATGGTCATCCATCTGAATCTGAAGTTGAGCACATCGACAGATTTAAATGCGACGCATATAATTCGTACCAGTTAATTCTTGGTGGAGACTGATACGGCAAGGATGATATTTATGGCGGTGTAGGACACGAACAACACTACTCTGGCTCATGCCAGATTCCGTTGCGATTTGACGCGAACTAACACAAGGATCTCGAACCACAGTGGAAAGAGTAGCAATTTCTGTTTCCTCTTTTGTAAGTTTACTCTGCCGGGTGTGGTTCCGATGCGTTAAAGATCAAGCTGTTCTCAATTTATCATGCACATATTTAAATGTACGACGTGTAAGGTGAGTTCGTTGAGGATATCTTTCAGTGTATAAGTCTCTAGCTCTCACTGAATTTCGTTGGCATTCTCCGTAAATGAGAAGCGTATCGATTTGTTCTTCGAAGGAATACATCATTCACATTCGCTTGACTCGGCGATAATAGTCTTACCGTTCCTAATAGTGTTGTATAGCGAAACCGTCTAATGGTGTTTGCATGTCAATGGCACATTAGATGGATACGCCGTATTCGGCGAATATTTACTATTTGCACGATGTACGAGAGAGGGTAGGTTGTTTGGGGGGAGGAGAACAGACTGCGAGGTCATCGGCGTCATTGGATTAGGGAAGGAGCGATTTAGGGAAATCACGGAAAACCTAAATCAGGATGGCCGGACGCGTGATTGAACCCTCGTCCCCCCGAATGCGAGTCCAGTGTGTTAGCCACTGCGCCACCTCGCTCGGGTATATACGAGAGAGAATTGTCAGAGCATGTACTTCGATAAGTGCCCAAGTGATAAGGAATGCCACTCAATCCACGATAAGAGGATTTCAGCCCTGCATTGATACCAATGGTCATGACTTCGAATACCTTCTGTAAATGGACGTTCATACCACCTTTTACACCCTCATTGACCTTCAAAGATCTTACTGTTACACATCATTGGATTCGTCTCGATAGCAGCTATCAGAAAATAAGTACCGAGCTATAGCATCCGATTTAAAAAGCAAAGTTGACCTTCATATCTCTGATGCCACCCCACCTAGCAACAAAAAACCAACGTCATAATATGGCCCCCATTGTCCTTTGCAACATTTGTGCCCCAGACTTATCAGCTACTATCATACTTTCGGAGTTATTCTAGGTGGCAATAGTTAGTGACTGACCATATATATATATTACTAACTAGTCAACACTGTAAAATACATGGACAGAATTCTCTTCTTAGCGAATGATTATGATTGTTTGAGGAAGATTGTGATAATTCTGGTGCCAGTTACATATATATATATATATATATATATATATATATATATATATATATATATATATATATATATAATCTTCCTCAAGTAATATATATACATATTACTGGCTGCAGAATTATCAAAATCTTCCTCAAATAATCAGTCTCTAAATTTCTCCAACACAGTCCATGTCAACAACTTCGTCTTACTTCAAAGAGTCCTATTTAAGTTCCCTGAGCTTCTGTACTACACTTTCGAATAGGCTACACCAACCGGTTATGACACTAGCAACGTCGATTTTGTCGTTACTGCAATTCAGTTCATACAGGGATGTTTGGTGACCATAATAATTGTTTCTGTCAACTACACAGGGTATATCTTGAGATTCTTGAAAGCTATTCTAACTGTAACGAGGATACTGCTATATCCTGGATATTTGCCTTCCACTATTGCTATCCACCACACACCCACGATCACCAGGTGGCAAACATCTCCCACTGGGGCCAGCATACGCTCAGGCAATCCATGTCCTGGCTAGCATACACACGTATGAAAACATTCTGGACAACAACATAAACAGGCTAGTTTGTAAGAAAGGAAGCTCGTGCAGCTGTCATGGCAGTGTGCAGTGCTAGACTCGCCAAGAGAGGCGCCAGCTTCGGCACCAGCAGTACGAGCGTCACTGCCAACAGCGCTGCAATCGCGGCACTATCTAACTTTCACAAACCACATGCTCTCTGAGAGATGAACGGATATCCTTCTGCTGCGCAGTATTTAGGGCGCCGCCCAGCTGTTATGAGAGCAGTTTTCGGAGCCAACCAAACATCATCTCTCCAAAGCGTCCATACAGACAGCGGTTGCAGCAATAAACCAGTATCCAGTTGAAGCTGCCGCTCGTCCTGAACACAAGAACTTTTGGAGTCTCCTGCAAACCACCAGCATCCCTCCACAAGCAACACTTGGTTCAAATGGCTCTGAGCACGATGGGACTTAACATCTGAGGTCATCAGTCCCCTAGAACTTAGAACTACTTAAACCTAACTAAACTAAGGACATCACACACATCCATGCCCGAGGCAGGATTCGAACCTGCGACCGTAGCAGTCGACAAGCAACACTCTGTGAGCTTGGCCTCTATGGAGTTCAATCCAAATATATGGCATCCGGAGATCTTAGAGTTTTTCTGTGATTGTACATTTCGGACTGCCATCCAAACTGTGGTCCATAGAGACATAGATATTTATTCTGTCAGACTTAATGTGAGAGTGGCTGTTGGCGAACTGTGCTTAAGACTGTTCACTGATTATCAAGACAGCTACCAGTTCCCAATGCATCCAGTAGGCTTGTTGTGTTTTTCTGTGACTGATTTAACTGCAACACTTGTGGTTAATAACAAGCGTCTCTGTTTATATTGTTGACGATAAAGTGTTTATTATAAGTTGTTTACCTGGTAGTATTTCCATGTGAGCCCATACCTCGCCGCATCAGATACTGGTGAAACTGCTACGAGTAACCACTTAGGAGAGAATCGCAAAATTAGACTCTATTGGATACAGTTCGGAAGGCAGGGTTGGAAACTGCTGTTGTAGAATGTACGAAGCTGCAAGCGAAGGAAAAATTACACTGATAAGCCCAAACATTGTGACCACCTCTTAAAAGTGTGTTGGTCCACCTCTGCAGCCCAATACAGCAGTGATTCTTGATTGGCTTGGATTCGGTAAGTGCTAGATAGGTTTCTGAAGACATGTGGCACCATAATGTCTACGCACACATCACGCTGTTGCACAGCAGAACAGTTCAGTTTGGAAAGACAGAAAATTTCTAAGTTCGCCAGCTGCGTTTTTCGGCCACAGTAGGGCGTGTTTGAACAGCAGCGGCGCGTGTTGTAAGCAAGTGTGTTTGGCGAGCAGCCCTGCAGGGCAGCAAGCTCAGCAAGAGGAGAGTGTGACTGTGAGCTTTCAGGAGGAAGTGTGCGACAGGGACAGAGCTAGGAGAGCTCGGGCCGCCTCCATAACGTTAAGCAAGAAGCATGATTCATGCCCTAAGTACTGCAACTTAACATGTTTCTGAATCTGCTTACTGCATTCACCTGTCTGTCTCCCTCTACGATTTTTACCCCCCCCCCCCCCCTCAACACTTTCCCCCAATACTAAATTGGTGATCTCCTGCTGTCTCAGAACGTATCCTATCAACTGGTCACTTCTTTTGGTCAAATTGAACGACAAATCTTTTGTCTCACCAATTCTCTTAATTACTTCCTCATTAGCTACGTGTTCGATCCATCTAATCTTCAGCATTCTTCTGTAGCACCACATTTCAAAAGCTTCTATTCTCTTCTTGTCTAAACTGTTCAGGGTGGATATTTCACTTCCATACGTGGCTACACGCCATAAAAATACTTTCACGAAAGACTTTCTAACACTTAAATTTATATTCGATGGTAACAATTTTCTCTTCTACACAAAACCCCCTTTTTTTTTTACCATTGCCAGGCTACATTTGAAATCTTCTCTACTTCGGCCATCATCAGTTATTTTTCTCCCCAAACAGCAAAACTCACCTACCACTTTAAGTGTCCCATTTCCTAATCACTTTCCCTCAGCATCGCCTGATTTGATTCGACTACATTCCATTATCCTTGCTTTGCTTGTGTTGATGTTCATCTTATATCGTACTTTCAGGGCATTATCCATTCCGTTCACTGCTCTTCCAAGCCCTTTGTTGTCTCTGACAGAATTGCAGTGTCATCGGCAAGCTTCAAAGCTTTTTGTTTTGCTTTGTAAATGAGAACCGACTTTTCCTGCTGCACTGTGCTTTATTTCTCCCAGACGCGTTTCGCCTTTTTCACTTTAAGGCATCATCAGTGGGATCTAGAATGATACAGTGTTGTTATGACATGTGTCATTTGTACATCACAAAACAGTTCACGTTTGGTTGACATCTCCCTTTCCTCTCATCCGGTCACATGATGGAGGTTGCACCACACCTTTATTTATGAATTATAAGCATATTTTTAATACATAAAAATGGTTCAAATGGCTCTGAGCACTATAAGACTTAACTTCTGAGGTCATTAGTCCCCTAGGACTTAGAACTACTTAAACCTAACTAACCTAAGATATCACGCACATCCATGCCCGAGGCAGGATTCGAACCTGCGACTGTAGCGGTCGCGCGGCTCCAGACTGTAGCGCCTAGAACCGCTCGGCCACTCCGGCCGGCTATTTTTAATACAGCTGTAGTGCGATCACTACCATGTGACGTGATGAGAGGAAACGCAGTTGCCAGCACTGATGAAGCCTTAAAGTGAAAAAGGCGAAACGCGTCTGGGAGAAATAAGACACAGTGCAGCAAGAAAAGGCGATTTTTATGTGCGTAACAAACATTTCAGTGCTTGCTGCGGAGGATGGCCTTGCAAACAAACTCTAAGTTTTTATTTCTTCTCACTGGTCTTTAAGTCCTATTCCAATTTTTTTTAGTTTCCTTTTCTGTTTGCTCAGTGTATAGATCGAATAACGTCGGTGTTAGGCTACATCCCCTTCTCAACCATTGCTTCCCTTTCATGCCCCTCGACTTTTATAATTGCTATCTAGTTTCTGTACAAGTTGTAAACTGCATTTCGCTCCCTCGTTTTACCACTACTACCATCACAATTTCAAAGCGAGTGTCAGAATGAACACTGTCAAAATCTGTCTCTAAGTCTACAAGTGCTATACACGTAGATTTGGCTTTCCTTAACCTGTCCTGGTTCAAATGGCTCTGAGCACTATGGGACTTAACATCTCTGGTCATCATGAGAGGCACCCACTTGCCTTTCTCATACTGTGGCATCAAGCAGTCAGGCCTGCAAGATGAGTGGTTTGCCAAGCGAGTGGAATCTTCCTTAATTTATCGAGCAACATGAATTCTCGTATCTTACTATTTAGTTACAAATTATCCTCCTGTATGAATAATACGCAACGGAAACACGCATCTGACTATCAGTGATTTATAGAACTCTGACTGTACACTACGCACTGGCAATACCACATTTACCTTTTGTCTTTGATTTAACGGCTTTTATATAAATTCGGGACATTACGATAACATACAATTTAATGAAAAAGGCCACCAATCTCTTTCTTTTCACTATTTGATTTATTCCTAAACACACAAATTCTACAACCTACAACAAAATCACATGAGAAATTCCGCCCAGTGGGCATGGCTTTACGTTAGTGAATCTCTATACTATGGTCTCGTAATCTATTTACCGCAACAGTGCACTCCCTGGATCGGATGGTGGATCTTTTATTATACCTCACACTTCGCCCCTCACAATAATCCTCACGAAACTTTCCTCCAGATCGAGCGACTCAGAAGGAACAGGCATACACACAAATCTTTCGAAACTACCTTGCTACTCCCATGCAAAACACACATACCCAAATTACAAGACATACACAACACAACAATATGAAATATTACACAAAGAACGGTTACAACTTCATCACTTTCCGCTTTCTCACTTCAATCAATATTTATCCCAGTTTCACACGACACTGCCCCACTTTGTAATTCTACTTTCCTACTGTGAACTCTGGAGATAAACGCACGTCTTCTTGTGCAATGCAAGCCAAGTGGCGTTGCTGGAAAAACGGCCGACTCACCTTGATTCTCTCTCAGAGTTTAAATTCAGCGTCACACGGAATGATATTTCTTAAATACTTCAACTTATGATACACACGCTATTTCTTAAATATTTCAGCTTATTGTACACACGCTATTAATTCTTAAATATTTCAGCTTATTGTACACACGCTATTAATTCTTAAATATTTCAGCTTAAGCTCACGGAAGTATCTCAACTTATAACTACACGTGGGCTCTTTGTGACCGTTGGTTTACTACAATCCCCTTAAAATTACCTGCCTCACTTTGTAATTTTCCCCACAAAAGGTCCTGTGAAAGAGAAATTATTAATTCTAACTACTCTTAAATATTCCACATCCATACCATGCCTCCACTCTTTCATTACGGAGCACAACAAAAAAACAGGTCTTTACAGCAGAAGGTTCAGCGGCAGAGTAGCTGAAACATGGCCGTATTCCGATTCTCTCGCACCTCTCTCGAAGTGGGAGAAGCACCTTGCTACCTTATTGGTCAGCCACATTTCAGACGCTCAAAGCTCTGGTAACTTCCATCTCTTTGGTCTCACCAAAGGTAGCCAAAGGATCGACTCAAAGATGATCATATATTCCGATTCACTATCTGTGGTTAGCAGACGACCATACATTCATTCCTTTCACAGATCTCACCAAACTGGATGTAGGGATTTATTTTGAGGGAGTGCACATGTGATCAATTAAATAAATAAATTGTCATTCTTTCCCACACTGGTATCCGGCTTCGCTGTATTAGTTGAAATTGAGTTACTTTTACACAAAAAATGTTTTGTTCTGACAAGAATTTCGTACCTATTTTCAATGTTGGGCGGTACTGTACCCTTTCAATCAGTCCCATAGAACTTAGAACTACTTAAACCTAACTAACCTAAGGACATCACACAACACCCAGTCATCACGAGGCAGAGAAAATCCCTGACCCCGCCGGGAATCGAACCCGGGAACACGGGCGTGGGAAGCGAGAACGCTACCGCACGACCACGAGCTGCGGACTTTAACCTGTCTTCTCAGGTAAGTCGTAGGATCAGTATTGGGTCGCGTGTCCCTAGATTTCTCCGGAATAAAAATTGATCTCCCCCGAGGTTAGCTTCTACCAGTTTTTCAATTCTTCTGTAAAGAATTTGTGTTAGTATTTTGCAACCACGACTTACTAAATTATTAGTTCAGTAATATCCACAACTGTCGGCTACTGCTTTCTTTGTAATTGAAATTATTATATTCTTCTTGAAGTCTGAAGGTATTTTTCCGTTTCGTACATCTTACACACCAGATGGAAGAGTTTTGTCATGGCTGGCTCTACCAAGGCTATCGGTAGGTCTAATGGAATGTTGTCTACTCCCGTGGAGTTGTTTCGACTTAGGTCTTTCACTGCTCTATCAAAATCTTCTCGTAGTATCACATTTCCCGTGTCATTTTCATCTACGTCCTCTTCAGTTATTATAATTTTACCTTCAAGTTCATCTCCCTTGTATAGACCCGATGTAACCTGAAAAAAAAACAAGATATTAGCGTAGGTCACTTCTTTTTTGAGTACACTACCAACTAACACGTGTTTTGTAATCTGCATTTACATGATGATGATGTTGATGTGGTCTTCAGTCCTGAGACTGGTTTGATGCAGCTCTCCATGCTACTCTATCCTGTGCAAGCTTTTTCATCTCCCAGTACCTACTGCAACCTACATCCTTCTGAATCTGCTTAGTGTATTCATCTCTTGGTCTCCCCCTACGATTTTTACCCTCCACGCTGCCCTCCAATACTAAATTGGTGATCCCTTGATGCCTCAGAACATGTCCTACCAACCGATCCCTTCTTCTGGTCAAGTTGTGCCACAAACTTCTCTTCTCCCCAATCCTATTCAATACTTCCTCATTAGTTATGTGATCTACCCATCTAATCTTCAGCATTCTTCTGTAGCACCACATTTCGAAAGCTTCTAATCTCTTCTTGTCCAAACTATTTATCGTCCATGTTTCACTTCCATACATGGCTACACTCCATACGAATACTTTCAGAAATGACTTCCTGACACCTAAATCAATACTGGATGTTAACAAAATTCTCTTCTTCAGAAACACTTTCCTTGCCATTGCCAGCCTACATTTTATATCCTCTCTACTTCGACCATCATCAGTTATTTTGCTCCCCAAATAGCAAAACTCCTTTACTAATTTAAGTGTCTCATTTCCTAATCTAATTCCCTCAGCATCACCCGACTTAATTAGACTACATTCCATTATCCTTGTTTTGCTTTTGTTGATGTTCATCTTATATCCTCCTTTCAAGACACTGTCCATTCCATTCAACTGCTCTTCCAAGTCCTTTGCTGTCTCTGACAGAATTACAATGTCATCGGCGAACCTCAAAGTTTTTATTTCTTCTCCATGAATTTTAATACCTACTCCGAATTTTTCTTTTGTTTCCTTTACTGCTTGCTCAATATACAGATTGAACAACATCGGGGACAGGCTACAACCCTGTCTTACTCCCTTCCCAACCACTGCTTCCCTTTCATGTCCCTCGACTCTTATAACTGCCATCTGGTTTCTGTACAAATTGTAAATAGCCTTTCGCTCCCTGTATTTTACCCCTGCCACCTTTAGAATTCCAAAGAGAGTATTCCAGTCAACATTGTCAAAAGCTTTCTCTAAGTCTACAAATGCTAGAAACGTAGGTTTGCCTTTCCTTAATCTTTCTTCTAAGATAAGTCGTAAGGTCAGTATTGCCTCACGTGTTCCAGTGTTTCTACGGAATCCAAACTGATCTTCCCCGAGGTTGGCTTCTACTAGTTTTTCCATTCGTCTGTAAAGCATTCACGTTAGTATTTTGCAGCTGTGACTTATTAAGCTGATAGTTCGGTAATTTTCACATCTGTCAACACCTGCTTTCTTTGGGATTGGAATTATTATATTCTTCTTGAAGTCTGAGGGTATTTCGCCTGTTTCATACATCTTGCTCACCAGATGGTAGAGTTTTGTCAGGACTGGCTCTCCCACGGCCGTCAGTAGTTCCAATGGAATATTGTCTGCTCCGGGGGCCTTGTTTCGACTCAGGTCTTTCAGTGCTCTGTCAAACTCTTCACGCAGTATCGTATCTCCCATTTCATCCTCATCTACATCCTCTTCCATTTCCATAATATTGTCCTCAAGTACATCGCCCTTGTATAGGCCCTCTATATACTCCTTCCACCTTTCTGCTTTCCCTTCTTTGCTTAGAACTGGGTTTCCATCTGAGCTCTTGATATTCATACAAGTCGTTCTCTTATCTTCAAAGGTCTCTTTAATTTTCCTGTAGGCGGTATCTATCTTACCCCTAGTGAGATAGGCCTCTACATCCTTACATTTGTCCTCTAGCCATTCCTGCTTAGCCATTTTGCACTTCCTGTCGATCTCATTTTTGAGACGTTTGTATTCCTTTTTGCCTGTTTCACTTACTGCATTTTTATATTTTCTCCTTTCATCAATTAAATTCAATATTTCTTCTGTTACCCAAGGATTTCTACTAGCCCTCGTCTTTTTACCTACTTGATCCTCTGCTGCCTTCACTACTTCATCCCTCAAAGCTACCCATTCTTCTTCTACTGTATTTATTTCCCCCATTCCTGTCAATTGCTCCCTTATGCTCTCCCTGAATCTCTGTACAACCTCTGGTTCTTTTAGTTTATCCAGGTCCCATCTCCTTAAATTCCCACCTTTTTGCAGTTTCTTCAGTTTTAATCTACAGGTCATAACCAATAGATTGTGGTCAGAGTCCACATCTGCCCCTGGAAATGTCTTACAATTTAAAACCTGGTTCCTAAATCTCTGTCTTACCATTATATAATCTATCTGATACTTTTTAGTATCTCCAGGGTTCTTCCATGTATACAACCTTCTTTCATGATTCTTAAACCAAGTGTTAGTTATGATTATGTTGTGCTCTGTGCAAAATTCTACCAGGCGGCTTCCTCTTTCATTTCTGTCCCCCAATCCATATTCACCTACTATGTTTCCTTCTCTCCCTTTTCCTACACTCGAATTCCAGTCACCCATGACTATTAAATTTTCGTCTCCCTTCACAACCTGAATAATTCCTTTTATTTCATCATACATTTCTTCAATTTCTTCGTCATCTGCAGAGCTAGTTGGCATATAAACTTGTACTACTGTAGTAGGTGTGGGCTTCGTATCTATCTTGGCCACAATAATGCGTTCACTATGCTGTTTGT
This sequence comes from Schistocerca piceifrons, assembly GCF_021461385.2. NCBI lineage: Eukaryota > Metazoa > Arthropoda > Insecta > Orthoptera > Acrididae > Schistocerca > Schistocerca piceifrons. The sequence goes on along the minus strand of NC_060145.1, from coordinate 95,651,864 downwards.
AGTAGCTTACCCGGATTCCTATTTTCCTATTCATTAATTCCCACTATATCTAACTTTAACCTATCCATTTCGCTTTTTAAATTTTCTAACCTACCTGCCCGATTAAGGGATCTGACATTCCACGCTCCGATCCGTAGAAAGCCAATTTTCTTTCTCCTGATAACGAAATCCTCTTGAGTAGTCCCCGCCCGGAGATTTGAATCGGGGACTATTTTACCTCCGGAATATTTTACCCAAGAGGACGCCATCATCATGTAATCATACAGTAAAGCTGCATGCCCTCGGGAAAAATTACGGCTGTAGTTTCCCCTTGCTTTCAGCCGTTCGCAGTACCAGCACAGCAAGGCCGATTTGGTTATTGTTACAAGGCCAGATCAGTCAATCATCCAGACTGTTGCCCTTGCAACTACTGAAAAGGCTGCTGCCCCTCTTCAGGAACCACACGTTTGTCTGGCCTCTCAACAGATACCCCTCCGTTGTGGTTGCACCTACGGTACGGCTATCTGTATCGCTGAGGCACGCAAGCCTCCCCACCAACGGCAAGGTCCATGGTTCATGGGGGCATTTACATATTGAAATGCAAATGGCGGCAACGCTATAGTCGGGAAATCCTGCTCGCTTTGTTCCGACGCCTAGATGAAAAAGCCACGTTCTTCTTCTAACTTGTCATTACACTGCACATTTTCTCCATTTTGTGTCGGTACCCGGAGGGAGTGTGTCGTCACAGCATCACGTGATGATGCTTGCTAACAGAGAGACAGAAGTGCTTCATCATAGGACGCCGCTCATGTTTTTCTGGTAGTCGAGATACGATGGACGCAGGATGAAGGGTCGAGACCAAGCGACAGAATGCAAACAACTCCTGACAACTGGTGACCGAGGATATCGTGTCAAGAGACTGAGTGTTGGGGCGTAGGGGTGTTGATATAATATCGATATATATGTTACCGGCAAAACCCGATTTTAGGATGAACTAGTTTCGCCTAGGTCTAGCTCATTCATCCTGTTACCGATAGGATAAAACAGTTTAGCCTACGTCGAATCGGTTTATCTTAGAATTTACGTGCTTTAGGATAAATTGGTACGCCCTAGTCTGAACTTATTTCACCTAGTTTGTATCTTCTATAAGCTTTCCAAAGTAAACTGAATGGAGGAATAGAAATAAAATGGCCAACATGGAATAGGTAACTAACTAACTAACTAACTAACTCATTCATTAAAGTTATTTATTAACTAATCAGTAATTTCACATCTATCACTAGGTCAACTTGCGTATATCCAGCCACAGAAATCACCTTCTCTGCAATTTGCTTATTTACTTATTTTTGCAAGGTTTACTTTGGTGGCACTTAGAATTGCAGAGTACTTCGTTTTTCTTACAATTGCATTTGTTTGTTGTACAGTTTTTCGTGCAACTGCATTTCACGAAGCCTTGCCCTGATACAACAGAATGTTTTGTGGCTGCAGTATCCTGGTAAGTATCTCCCACATCTAAAAACTTCTGAATGCAGACGTCGAAATCAGTTGTCAAAAAATAAAAAAGATGCTAAAACAAATATTTTTGAATATTTTAGTACACAAAATTACGGAAAATTTTAACAAAATTATGCCTCCAATAATGTTTTTGAAGTACGCCATGTTTGGTGCCAACTTTGTAGACGTCCTCATCAGTCATTTGAAGTAATACTCCAATTATGTTTCGAATGTCACCTCTGCCTATATCTACATCTGGAATAGGTATGGTTACGTTGTTTCCAATGTCAGATAGTGGATGGGATTTGTCAGAGGAAGATTTCATGCAATTTTTCTAGCATTTTGATTGTCGTTTATGTCAATTTTCACAATGTTATCATCATCACTGTCTTCGTGCTGATCAGTATTGCTGTCATCTTCGATTGCCTTCTTTAGGTCATCTTCGATTGCCTCCTTTAGGTCATCTTCGATTGCCTTCTTTAGGTCATCTTCATCCTGAATATCATTTATGATTTCTTCAGGCAACGAGGAAGTGGAAAGTCCTACTCTAGGTTCGATTCCGAATAATGCTTTCTAAGGTGATTGTTTTATGCCACAGTGGTAAGCCTGATTTTTCATGAACTGGGCATACCTTAACTGATTTTTCGTGAATTGGACATACCCTTAATCCTTCCGACGACTTCGTCGAATTGTTGTCCTTTAACCATGAACTTATCATATTTTCAATGTCTTGGTTGGCACGTTCAAGAGAACCCTCACTTTGGCTGTGCCTTGGTTTTCCATGTACAATTGTCAGTTCTGACCAAAGATTTGCGAGTTCACATATAACATATTGACGAATTCTCTGCCATTATCGGACTGAAGAATGCACAGCGCCCCTACAGTTAGGAACATGTCACCCAAATGATAAGCCATTTGTTCAGCCCTCATTGATGTCAACGCACGAAGAACAAATTTTGTGAGATGTTCTTGGTAAACTAGAATGAATTTTAAATTCCGTCTGGTTGTGTTTTGAAACCAGTCAGATCGACTTGGCATCTGCTATTCTTTTCCGAATGGAGAATTGGCTTTGAAATTAGCCCTCTATTCTTTTTTCTCTTCTTTTGTTGACAAACATCAAAGATTTATAAATAGAGGCATACCATTTCCTTTGTGATATTGGCATATTTTTTTTGATGTTTCGGCTAACATCCTATCGCGACCACCATGATCCACAGCTACATGAGCTGCGTCGATCACATCATAAAGTTCATCAGCTGGAACAAAGTATTTTATATTCCCTTCACACCGTGCAATGAGTTTTTCACATCGCTAATTTTCAAAACAGCAAATCGTTTCAGCCTTCTTTTTTGTAATGATGTTCTTTTCTCCAACTTTTCCGCGTCTTCTACTTGTTTAACCAAATCTGCATATTCGTCTGCTGATAATACGTTATAATGAGTAGACTTTTTGTTTTCACTCCGCAAAATTTCCTCCAGAAACTTTTCTCTCCACAGCTTTTGATTGGCTTGTTTACTACACGAAGGCTCATCCCTGATGAAACGCCTCACAATAATTATATTAGGATTATAGTAAAATCTTTTAAACGCAACCAGTAACTTAACACACGTCGATGCAAAATACCGTTCAAAACAAAGAACAGTGGCTAGCGAAGAGCGGTTGAGAGGCGCGTGGGGCGAACGAGAGATGATTCGGGGATTCCCCTTTCATACAGGCGGCGAATCCGACCCGTCTAGGCAAAATTAGTTCAGACTAGGACGTACCAGTTTATCTTAAAGCATGTAAATTCTAACTACGATAAACTGATTCGACCTAGGCTAAACTGTTTTATCCTATCAGTAACAGGATGAACAAGTTTAACCTAGGCTAAACCACTCCATCCTAAAATCGGGTTTGGCCGGTAACTTATAGACACATTTTCAAAAAATGTTGATATATATCGGCAATATTTTTTCACCGTTCTAGCGATATATCGATATCAAAATGGCAATATCAGGTGCCGATATTTTTGTTTTGAATTATATTTTTTTCGGTATTTGCGGTAATTATTTGAAACTGTTCTTTTGAAATGGTAGTAGAACAAAATTTTACATTCGCTATGTGACGGAGTCTTACTACATTTTGAGCTTTCATCATGTCCAGTCTTTCTCTGTGACTGTGTGAAACAAGTGTAGAGTGCACAAAAGTAACGCAAATATTGAGCTATTTCTTCACATCGGCATTTTTCAAAAACAGTTGTTGAAAATAAAGATAAAAGTCTAAATGATGGGATTGGGTTTTGCGCTCGACGGAGACGTACGAGGAGAAATGCTTGACGTAATTGGAGCTCGGCGCTACCAACTGGAACTGCAACCTTTAACTTCATTACGGAATTTGACACTACAATTGGTAGGGCGCTGCCGTTTGAGAAATGAAAAAAAAGGGAAGTCGACATGAAGTGATACGGACAATTATGGTATGTGACGAAATCTAACGACGGACCGGTTGGACAATTTTAATTGAGACACTCACATGCAGTGACCAGTGTTTAGGCATTTTCCACGAGACATCCCATCGGAAATCGATTTTACGAGGATGTGCTGAACAGTAATGACTCCAAATTTTTTCCCGTTAAAACACTTAAGGATTTTTAAATAAAATAAACTTTATTAACTTTCTACATTTTTATTTGTCACTTTTACATGTTCATTTCTCAACATACACTACTGGCCATTAAAATTACTACACCAAGAAGAAATGCAGATTATAAGTGGGTATTGATTGGACATATATATTATAGCAGAACTGACATGTGATTACAAAAAAATGGCTCTGAGCACTATGGGACTTAACATCTATGGTCATCAGTCCCCTAGAACTTAGAACTACTTAAACCTAACTAACCTAAGGAAATCACACAACACCCAGTCATCACGAGGCAGAGAAAATCCCTGACCCCGCCGGGAATCGAACCCGGGAACCCGGGACATGTGATTACATTTTCACGTAGTTTGGGTGCATAGATCCTGAGAAATCAGTACCCAGAACAACCACCTCTGGCCTTAATAACGGCCTTCATACGCCTAGGCACTGAGTCAAACAGAGCTTGGATGGCGTGTACAGGTACAGCTGCCCACGCAGCTTCAACACGATACCACAGTTCATCAAGAGTAGTGACTGGCGTATTGTGACGTGCCAGTTGCTCGGACACCATTGACCAGACGTTTTCAATTGGTGAGAGATCTGGAGAATGTGCTGGCCAGGGCAGCAGTCGAACATTTTCTGTATCCAGAAAGGCCCGCACAGGACCTGCAACCTGCGGTCTGGCATTATCCTACTGAGATGTAGGGTTTCGCAGGGATCGAATGAAAGGTAGAACCACGGGTCGTAACACATCTGAAATGTAACGTCCACTGTTCAAAGTACCGTCAATGCGAACAAGAGGTGACCGAGACGTGTAACCAATGGCACCCCATACCATCACGCCGGGTGATACGTCAGTATGGCGTTGACGAATACACGCTTCCAATGTGCTTTCAACGTGATGTCGCCAAACACGCATGCGACCATCATGATGCTGTAAACAGAACCTGGATTCATCCGAAACAATGACGTTTTGCCATTTGTACACCCAGGTTCGTCGTTTAGTACACCATCGCAGGCGCTACTGTGATGCAGCGTCAAGGGTAACCGCAGCCATGGTGTCCGAGCTGATAGTCCATGCTGCTGCAAACGTCGTCGAATTGTTCGTGCAGATGGTTGTTGTCTTGCAAACGTCCCCATCTGTTGACTAAGGGATCGAGACCTGGGTGCACGATCCGTTTCAGCCATGCGGATAAGATGCTGGTCATCTCGACCGCTAGTGATACGAGGCCGTTGGGATCCAGCATAGCGTTCCGTATTACCATCCTGAACCCAACGATTCCATATTCTGCTAGCAGTCATTGGATCTCGACCAACTCGAGCAGCAATGTCGCGATACGATAAATCGCAATCGCGATAGGCTACAATCCGATCTTTATCAAAGTCGGGAACGTGATGGAACGCATTTCTCCTCCTTACACGAGGCATCACAACGTTTCACCAGGCAACGCCGGTCAACTGCTGTTTGTGTATGAGAAATCGGTTGTAAACTTTCCTCATGTCAGCGCGTTGTAGGTGTCGCCACCGGCGCCAACCTTGTGTGAATGCTCTGAGAAGCTAATCGTTTGCATATCGCAGCATCATCTACCTATCGGTTAAATTTCGCGTCTGTAGCACGTCATCTTCGTGGTGTAGCAATTTTAATTGCCAGTGGTTTTGTTACGCTTTTGACGAACAATTTTTTCCCAATGAGAGAATAGTCTATTGATACCGCCACTGTATGATGTTCAACGTTGTTTGTGGAGCCATAACGTCACGTATGCCCGCACTGCTTCATCGCAATCAAACTGAATTCATCGAAGGTGTTCTTTAAGTTCTGGAAATAGGTGAAAATCGGAGGGGGCCATGTTGGGACTGTGTGGAGGATGATCGATGGCAGTGAAACAAGGCTTCGGATTGTTGCAGATGTCTGAGCACTCGTGCGTGTTCGGGCATTGTCAAGCTGAAGAAGAGGTAGGTGTTCCGTGCGAGAACGAACTCGATTATAGCGCGCCGTTTCTCCCACACTGGCGTAGTTACGTAACACACCGCCATGTTACACACTAGCTGTAGAGTGCTGCATGTATGTAGACATGAAGAACAGAGGTGTTGAATGTAAACAGCGTTTGATTTATTCAAAAAGCATTATGAGTTTTCACATTAAAAATTTGGAGCCATTACTTTTCGGCACGGCCGCGTAATTCAAACTGAGAAAGAGGCATCATTTTCTTCTTTGCTGTTAGTAGATAGACCTAAATAGCGAGTTGTCGGAATAGCATACAAACCACTTCTCACATCTTAAGCGGTGGCAGGTTAGCTGGTACGAGTCTGTGATCTCTGTAACACCGATATCTCCCTCACTGTAGTCGACGTATCATCAAGCCGAGAGTAGGGCGCTTGTGCGAACATTTACCACCATCAATGAGCGCTTGTGGTAGTATGAGGAATTTGTAATTGCACCTTCATTGAGAACAGTCTTTTCTTAATGCTATTCTATCCTCTAAAAGTCTGTTTATCTCTGCCTCACTATTTCAACGTGCATCTGTTTGAAAATTTGCCAGATATAGACTGGGACACTCACATGTTTAGGACGGGTGGTAGGGACTGAGCATCGAGTGACATTATACTGAGTGCACTAACCGAAAATTACCTCGAGCAATTAAACAGAGAACCGACTCGAGGAGATAACATCTTGGACCTACTGATAACAGACAGACCCGAAATTTTCGACTCTGTAAGCGCAGAACAGGGAATCAGCGATTATAAGGCCATTGCAGCATCCCTTAATATGGAAGTAAGTAGGAATATAAAAAAAAGGGATGAAGGTTTGTCTGTTTAGCAAGAGTAATAGGAGGCAGATTTCAGACTACCTAACAGATCAAAACGAAAATTTCTGTTCCGACACTGACAATGTTGAATGTTTATGGAAAAAGTTCAAGGCAATCGTAAAATACGTTTTAGACAGGTACGTGCCGAGTAAAACTGTGAGGGACGGGAAAACTCACCGTGTTACAACAACAAAGTTAGGAAACTACTGCAAAAGCAAAGAGAGCTTCACTGCAAGTTTAAACGCATCCAAAACCTCTCAGACAAACAGAAGCTAAACGATGTCAAAGTTAGCGTAAGGAAGCGTTCAGTGAATTCGAAAGTAAAATTATATGTACAGACTTGACAGAAAATCCTAGGAAGTTCTGGTCTTACGTTAAATCAGTAAGTGGATCGAAACAGCATATCCATACACTCTGGGATGATGATGGCATTGAAACAGGGGATGACACGCGTAAAGCTGAAATACTAAACACCTTTTTCCAAAGCTGTTTCACCGAGGAAGACCGCAGTGCAGTTCCTTCTCCAAATCCTCGCACGAACGGAAAAATGGCTGACATCGAAATAAGTATCCAAGGAATAGAAAAGCAACTGAAATCACTCAACAGAGGAAAGTCCACTGGACCTGACGGGATACCCATTCGATTCTATACAGAGTACGCGAAAGAACTTGCCCCCCTTCTAACAGCCGTGTACCGCAAGTCTCTAGAGGAACGTAAGGTTCCAAATGATTGGAAAAGAGCACAGATAGTCCCAGTTTTCAATAAGGGTCGTCGAGCAGATGCGCAAAACTATACGCCTATATCTCTGACATCGATCTGTTGCAGAATTTTAGAACATGTTTTTTGCTCGCGTATCGTGTCATTTCTTGAAACCCAGAATCTACTCTGTAGGAATCAAGATGGATTCCGGAAACAGCGATCGTGTGAGACCCAACTCGCTTTATTTGTTCATGAGACCCACAAAATATTAGATACAGGCTCCCAGATAGATGCTATTTTCCTTGACTTCCCGAAGGCGTTCGATACAGTTCCGCTCTGTCGCCTGATAAAAAAAGTAAGTGCCTACGGAATATCAGCCCAGCTGTGTGGCTGGACTGAAGAGTTTTTAGCAAACAAAACACAGCATGTTGTTCTCAATGGAGAGACGTCTACAGCCGTTAAAGTAATCTCTGGCGTAAAACAGGGGAGTGTTATGGGACCATTGCTTTTCACAATATGTATAAATGACCTAGTAGATAGTGTCGGAAGTTCCATACGGCTTTTCGCGGATAATGCTGCAGTGTGCAGAGAAGTTGCAGCATTAGAAAATTGCAGCGAAATGCAGGAAGATCTGCACTTGGTGCAGGGAGTGGCAACTGACCCTTAACACAGACAAATGTAATGTATTGCGAATACATAGAAAGAAGGATCCTTTATTGTATGATTATATGATAGCGGAACAAACACTGGTAGCAGTTACTTCTGTAAAATATTTCGGAGTATGTGTATGGAACGATTTGAAGTGGAATAATCATATAAAAATAATTGTTAGTAAGGTGGGTCAGGTTGAGATTCATTGAGAGAGTCCTTAGAAAATATAGTCCATCAGTAAAGGAGGTGGCTTACAAAACACTCGCTCGACCTATACTTGAGTATTGCTCATCTGTGTGGGAATCATAACAGATCGGGTTGACAGAGGAGATAGAGAAGATCCAAAGAAGAGCGGCGCGTTTCGTCACAGAGTTATTTGATAAGCGTGATAGCGTTACTGAGATGTTTAGTAAACTCAAGTGGCAGACTCTGCAAGAGAGGCGCTCTGCATCGCCGTGTAGCTTGCTGTCCACTTTACGAGAGGGTGCGTTTCTGGATGAGGTATCGAATATATTGCTTCCCCCTTCTTATACCTCCCGAGGAGATCACGAATGTAAAATTAGAGAGATTCGAGTGCGCACGGAGGCTTTCCGGCAGTCTTTCTTCCCGCGAAGCATACGCGACTGGAACAGGAAAGGGAGGTAATGACAGTGGCACTTAAAGTGCCCTTCGCCACACACAGTTGGGTGGCTTGCGGAGTATAAATGTAGATGTAGATGTAGATGAAATGGTAACTGTACTCAAGCCTTAGTCACACTACAATTTTTAATTTCTACAATGCAACACTTTAACAAATTAAGAACTGAGTGATGACTCAGCATGTCACCAATAAAGAGGTAGACGAAAATATGGAAACAGCAAGAACAAAACACATTATCGTGCCTAATACGGTACAGTAAAACTGCTGTCGCTGAAAACAGTTTCCAGGTGTCTCAGAATGGATAAATACAGATATTACACGGTTTCCGAGGTAATCTTATGCCATTATTCCTGCACAGTAGTGGCACGTCTGGGTAACGATGATTGAGGTGGGTAGCGATCTCACACTCTTCTCTCCAAGGTACACCACAAAGGTTCAGTAGTATGGAGATCGGTGTCTATGGTGGTCACGCGAAATGCGAAAATTCACCCCTGTGCTCACAAAATTGATCCTGGCCGATGCGGTCTTTGTGAACAGGCGCCGTGACGTCTTGGAACACTGCATCACCATTAGGGAACAAACATTGTACCATAGGATAATACTGATCAGCAGACACCCCAACCCATATGTTTCACTCTTGGAAGCGAGCAGCCTGGATCACAGGCTTGGGACAATGTGCGTCAGACGTAAACTCGGCCAGATGTTAGAAACAGTGTGAATCGAGACTTATCAGAGCTAAAGACTTCCTTCCACTACTCCACAGCCCAAGTTTTACAGCTTCGGTGTCTTTTTTTCCCTCTTACTATCATTTACAGCAGTGATGTGTGGTTTTAAAATTCTAGCTCGGCCTACAGGTGTCTGCTAATGGAGCTGCCTTCACGTTGTTTTTGTGCTGACGGCGTTCGCGAGTGAGACATTCTGTTCTGCGGTGACTTTTGCAGCTGCCGTCCTCGTATTTTTCGTCACAATACTCTTCCATGACCGCTCGCCACGATTATCCAACACGGACTTTCGTCCACCTTGTGACTAAGCAGATGCCCTGTGTGCGATGTATATCTTCAGCCGGCCGCGGTGGTCTAGCGGTTCAGGCGCTCAGTCCGGAACCGCGCGACTGTTACGGACGCAGGTTCGAATCCTGCCTCGGGCATGGATGTGTGTGATGTCCTTAGGTTAGTTAGGTTTAAGTAGTTGTAAGTTCTAGGGGACTGATGACCACAGATGTTAAGTCCCATAGTGCTCAGAGCCATTTGAACCATATATCTTCAGTCCGGTGCCTGTTGAGACATCAAACACTTCGCCCATCTACGTTATGGAAGCAACCACTATAGTTTGAAGTCTATGTCAAGCCATTGCCAAATAATTCCTGAAGGATTAAAGGTTAGGATCGGAAACATTTCCAGTGCCTACCAGTGATCCTCTATCGAGCTACGGTATGGTGTATACGATGGTCTGCTTTATTTCTTTTAGATAGAGGACTATTACAAAAAGATGCTAGGTTGTCGTTGTGTCTTCGATTCAATTTTTCTGTTCCATAACAGTTCCAACTTTGCACTGGGGAACATAGGCCTTGAGCTGCACTGCTGCATAAACGAAAGATTCTTGAAAATATCTTAACATAACATTCAGTCTCATTGTGTAGATAGAAGGGAATATGTCCTCCTGTTCAGGCAGTTGGATGTCTCATATTTTGCTAACAGTCTTTCAGTATTTTTTGTACAATGGTTTGAATGTAGAGAGCGAGCTTCATAGCGGTATATATACCTCACAAGTGATGATATATTGCATATGTAGATATCTACCATAGTTATGGCCTTACACTCCTCAGATAGAAGATGGTATTACGCTGTTGCATACATCTAGTGTGGTTAGTTTTTCAGTACTTTGAACTGTAAGCTGCTGCACGTAGACCTCGAGCTACGGTAGTGTAATAAAACGATTTGTTAAGGCAAGTCTCCAAGTACTCTTTTATTAATTATTTTGCCTTTTGCCGGGTCTGTGGCGTATCCTATGGGTTATTCAAGTTTACACCGACATCGGATAGCCTTTTTGTAGGCTGATGTATGAAGACAAATGGTTGACTACATTACTATATTCCTAGGCATTAAGTTAAATATTAGTCCGTAACTTATATTAATATAATGCAATGAATGAGCTTTCATAGGTTTGTGAGTCAGGACTGCGTTTTAGATTCTCATGTTCAGTATTCCATGTAATAGATCTAAGATGCGGATTGTAGTTATTTTCGACGGTTTTGCATTGATATCCTACGTAGTATTCATGGTTCTGATATAGACTATCATACCGCGTAATTTTTTTGGTGCACAAAATATGGTTCAAATGGCTCTGAGCACTATGGGACTTAACTTCTGAGGTCATCAGTCCCCTAGAGCTTAGAACTACTTAAACCTAACTAACCTAAGGACATCACACACATCCATGCCCGAGGCAGGATTCGAACCTGCGACCGTAGCGGTCGCGCGGCTCCAGACTGTAGTGCCTAGAACCGCTCGGCCACTCCGTTGTAGTATTATGGTATAATTTTCGGATTGGTTGCGCTAGCTTCACATACTGGGTTGAATACCGCTGTTTTTGATTTTAATAATTTAGTAAATTTTTTTTGGATACTGTCTAACTTCTGTTTCCCATAAGAAGTTTAAAAAAATTAATTTGCTTTTGTAACTATGTTTGTTACTTCTTTTAGCGATACTGTCAAAAAAGGTGTTTGCAGTTTTGTAATGATATAACGCAAGTACCGTAAATATGGTGCATAGGATTTCTTAGCAGTAGTCTGTCATGAAAAAAACACCAAAACATTTTATAAATGTTTCAGCACCTTTTATAATGTATATTTGCAATAATGGTTGTTTTTAAATTACGTATTTGACTTTTACTGATAGAATCTATGTACTGCAGCGACACCTGTTGTGGTTGTGGTCAGTTCGCCTCATGCACTGGCTGTAGTGGCGCTCTGGTACGCATGACGTGCTATGTTATGTAAACGATGTTTTGGCGAATTGTGGTGTACATAGTAATTTTAATTTTGACGTACCAACGCATCACTCGTTTCATATTTTATATAGCTGGAGATTCAACGGAAAGATTTTGTGTGTAGCTGGCACAAGATGTTTGTAATAACCTTTATGAAGGTATGTCTTCATTCGGCTCTTCTGTGGATTAATATTGCGTTATTTGTATAACAGTTTGTACGATCCCTACCAACAATAGGCCCATCAGCCTTTTGAACAGTATGGGCGAAGGTCCTTGAGTCTCTCGTACTCCACCGCATTTCCCAGCCTTTTGTAGCAACCGAGACGATCCGTCCCGAACAGTTTGGGTCTACCTCACACCTGTCCGCTGAACTTCAAGTTCTCCGAATCACGCAGCACATCAGCAAGGGTTTTAACTCCAGTATGTCGGCGGCTACGGTCTTCTTGGACGTGCAGTATGCTTATGGTTCAAATGGCTCTGAGCACTATGGGACTTAACTTCTGAGGTCATCAGTCCCCTAGAACGTAGAACTACTTAAACCTAACTAACCTAAGGACGGCACACAACACCCAGTCATCACGAGGCAGAGAAAATCCCTTACCCAGGCCGGGAATCGAACCCGGGAACCCGGGCGTGGGGAGTGAGAACGCTACCGCACGACCACAAGCTGCTGATTGCCCTCAATCCCGCAAAAACTACGGCAGTGTATTTCAATGAACGGCGCCCTATACTCCGCCACAACATCTCAGATGGGGGCATCCGGATCCCGTGGGCCCAAGCTACCAAGTATCTCGGGGTCTGGTTGGATAAGAAACTTTTCTTCCCCCGCCATGCAGAATACATCACCCATAAAGAGTTAAAGTTGATAAAGGCTTTGTACATGCTCTTCTCCAGCCGAGAGCTGAATTTAGATACCAAGTTCCGGCTGTATCTCCCCGTTGTACTACGCTCACTAACATATGGTTCCTTTGCGTGGGCCACGATTAGTAAGTCCCGGACGCTGACGCTCCAGCGCCTACAGATTAAAGTTCTCCGATGGAGTCTTCACGCCCCTCCGCTCACCAGGATTGTTACTCTGCGTGAGGAGACAAATACGGCCCTTCTCAAGACGACCATTCGCCGTAAGGCTCGACAACTGTACAGTAAAGTGTCCTCGATGGTGAGTGTTCATCGGAGGTGAGGGTATCATCTGGAGTGCCCCAGGGAAGTGTGGTAGGTCCGCTGTTGTTTTCTATCTGCATAAATGATCTTTTGGATAGGGTGGACAGCAATGTGTGGCTGTTTGCTGATGATGCTGTGGTGTACGGGAAGGTGTCGTCGTTGAGTGACTGTAGGAGGATACAAGATGATTGGACAGGATTTGTGATTGGTGTAAAGAATGGCAGCTAACTATAAATAAAGATAAATGTAAATTAATGCAGATGAATAGGAAAAATAATCCTGTAATGTTTGAATACTTCATTAGTAGTGTAGCGCTTGACACAGTCACGTGGATTAAATATTTGGGCGTAACATTGCAGAGCGATATGAAGTGGGACAAGCATGTAATGGCAGTTGTGGGGAAGGCGGATAGTCGTCTTCGGTTCATTGGTAGAATTTTGGGAAGTTGTGGTTCATCTGTAAAGTTGACTGCTTATAAAACACCAATACGACCTATTCTTGAGTACTGCTCGAGCGTTTGGGATCGCTATCAGGTCGGATTGAGGGAGGACATAGAAGCAATTCAGAGGCGGGCTGCTAGATTTGCTACTGGTAGATTTGATCATCACGCGAGTGTTACGGAAGTGCTTCAGGAACTCGGGTGGGAGCCTCTAGAGGAAAGGAGGCGTTGTTTTCGTGAATCGCTACTGAGGAAATTTAGAGAACCAGCATTTGAGGTTGACTGCAGTACAAAGTTACTGCCGCCAACTTACATTTCGCGGAAAGACCACAAAGATAAGGTAAGAGAGATTAGGGCTCGTACAGAGGCATATAGACAGTCATTCTTCCCTCGTTCTGTTGGGAGTGGAAGAGGGAGATAAGATGCTAGTTGTGGGACGAGGTACCCTCCGCCACGCACCGTATAGTGGATTGCGGAGTATGTATGTAGATGTAGATGTAGATGTAGATGAAGGCCTCTGTGAGGCGGTCGCTGGACTACAAACCATCGACAACCACAGTTCCACGACGCTGGCACCGACACCCTGTTCGGCTCACCATCCTGGAGGACTCGAATTCGGGCTATGCCTGACGATAGGCCCCATACGAGCACGTTTTTATGTCCGTTTCGTACAATCACTAGCAGTGGCTTGTTCTCGTCCAGCGACTTTTTTCCTTCACCGTAGCGTTGGAACATTACTGCACCCCTCCTCTCTACTTCCACCGTCGGAGGGTGGCACGGAACTTAAAGCTCCATCGCCACTCCTTCAAAGTGCTATGCTGGGCTGTTATTCAGCCATTGCTTTGTTTCCTCTCACTTGTCCACCGAGACAGTTGGACCGAATCTGAACCGGTGACGTTGTGCAATAGTAAATTACCACAAAAAACTGTTTGTAGCACTTCTTATAATTTTATTACAGATTAAAAGACGGTAATTTAGTTTTACCGAAACCGGCTATCTACAATAAAGTTTTTTTATAGCGATCTTGGCTAAGAAGTTCTCCTCCTCCTGAACAACCTGCATTGATATTCAACCATGTATTTCTCGCGGTGTCTCCATATTTTTGGCCAAGTCCTGTATCTATCCTCCTAGTTTTTTTTACTATAAACTAGCGACCTGGTCTAGCCTAGCACGGGTAACGGCCAGACGAGTTGTGTGGCGCGGCGTATCTTGTTTGTGGGCCACTGACTAGAGTCATGGATAGATTTCACAGAGGAACATGTGGGGCTATTGATATCCGCGGGAACAATGACTGGATGCAACGTGAATCGCCGCCAGGTCCCGGGCTACAGTGGGTGGGGGGCGGGCTCGCTAGACTGCATGGTCGGCAAAGCACGCAAGCCGGCCTATCTGAAATCTTCCTCAAACGATTGTGGAAAAACTTGATTCTCATGCATCTCATAGCTCTACTTGTCGCTTTCATGATGGACCGCTTATCATTTCGTTAGTCGTCTTAGTTATTGTCATGTTTCAAAATTAGCTAAACTATTGTCAGAATGTCAAATAGTTTGCAATCAAAATAGAACTCGCTGTGAACTTGCAAAGAAGGTTTAACATTTTTAAATGTTCGGATAATAAGTTGCCGTCTCTTTATCTAAGAATAGATTATGAATGCAGCTAGCCGCTATGTATGTGTAATGTCTTGTCTGTACAGATGTGTATCTGTTGCCTTTAAGATCCCTTCACCTTCACACATAAATCTATACAGTAAAGTAAGGCCCTCCCAGTTCTTGGCCGATCCGGGATAAGACAGGCGAAAAATTAGACTAATGGAGGATTATTAGTATTATCTCTATTTTTCATTCGCTCTCTCTCTCTCCTTTATCTATGTACAGTTTTTAATATAATATTTCATTACGTGAAATCAGCCAAATAGGATCTTTGGTGGAGTCCTTCGTCTTGGTAATCAGCGGCTGGCTTGCTGTAAGAGATCTTTACATTTGTTATTACTGTTAAACACTGCAGTCAGTAGGGAGAATCAATCGTTTGGACAATTTGTTCCTTTTACGAAACATTGCGAATTCCAGATGTGTACGAAGCCTTTTTGGACGATTTAACACAGACTCAGTGATTGCAGGCTCTCTTCGACACAGCCGAAACTTCCCCACTAATTACAGGGCCAACGTGATCAACAAATGATTCAGAAAAAACTCATTCGTTCATTCACTCCAGAACAAAAAAGTCACAAACCTTATTTATGGAGGAAATTGTGTATTAAATCCATCTCCATTACATATCCAGATCTCCGGTGATTCCACGCCTTAATTATTTTCCTTTTACAGTCTCTTTCTCCTCAGACAAACCGCTAGCGGCACAAATGTTAATTGGCTCGCTTTAGCGAGAAGAAAAGCAGAATATGTATATCTCAGAAACACGTCAATCCCTCAACAGATACTCCAGAAGCTGTCCTAGTTACCACTCTAACAACCAGGGAGAATGCATGTATGCATCTCTGTTATTTCAAAGAATAAACGCACTAGAAAATACTTTGGCGTCGTCGAGCTGTCGCCGCATATATTACGAGAAAATCAGATCAGATAACTTTTCCAAAGTGAATGAATGTGGATGGTTTGATTGAAAATGATTAATTGGTGCGTGGTAGAGGGTATTTTCTGTGGGGACATTACAAAGGGAAAGCAGGAAGGTGGAAGGAGTATATAGAGGGTCTACACAAGGGCCATGTTCTTGGGGACGATATTATGGAAATGGAAGAGGATGTAGATGAAGATGAAATGATAGCCTTGGGAGAGCCACCCCTGACAAAACTCTACTATCTGGTGAGCAAGATGTATGAGACAGGCGAAATACCCTCAGACTTCAAGAAGAATATAATAATTCCAATCCCAAAGAAAACAGGCGTTGACACATGTGAAAATTACCGAACTATCAGTTTAATAAGCCACGGCTGCAAAATACTAACACGAATTCTTTACAGACGAATGGAAAAACTGGTAGAAGCCGATCTCAGGGACGATCAGTTTGTATTCAGTAGAAATGCTGGAACACGTGAGGCAATACTGACCCTACGACTTTTCTTACAAAATAGATTAAGGAAAGGCAAACCTACGTTTATAGCATTTGTAGACTTAAAGAAAGCTTTTGAGAATGTTGACTGGAATACTCTTTTTCAAATTCTGAAGATGGCAGGGATAAAATACAGGGAGCGAAAGGCTATTTACAATTTGTACAGAAACCAGATGGCATTTATAAGAGTAGAGGGACATGAAAGAGAAGCAGTGGCGGGGAAGGGAGTGAGGCAGGGTTGTAGCCTATCCCAGATGTTATTCAATCTGTATATTGAGCAAGCAGTAAAGGAAACAAAAGAAAAATTCGGAGTAGGTATTAAAATCCACCGAGAAGAAATAAAAACTTTGAGGTTCGCCGATGACATTGTATTTCTGTCAGAGACAGCAAAGGACCTGGAACTTCAGCTGAACGGAATAGACAGTGTCTTGAAAGGAGGATATAAGATGATCATCAACAAAAGCAAAATGAGGATAATGGAATGTAGTCGAATTAAATCGTGTGATTAAATTAGGAAATGAGACCCTTAAAGTAGTAAATGAGTTTTGCTATTTGGGGAGCAAAATAAGTGATGATGGTCGAAGTAGAGAGGATATAAAGCAAATTTGTTAACATCAGGAAGTCTTTTATGAAAGTATTTGTGTGGAGTGTAGGCATGTATGAAAGTGAAATGTGGACGATAAATAGTATAGACAAAAAGAGAATAGAAGCTTTCGAAATGTGGTGCTACAGAAGAATGGTGAAGATTAGATGGGTAGATCACATAACTAATTTGGAGGTATTGAATATAAATGGGGAGAAGAGAAATTTGTGGCACAACTTGACTAGAAGAAGGGATCGGTTGGTAGGATATATTCTGAGGCATCAAGGGATCACCAATTTAGTACTGGATGGCATTGCGGAGGATAAATATAGTAGAGGGAGACCAAGAGATGAATACACTAAACAGATTCAGAAGGATGTAGGTTGCAGTAGATACTGGGAGATGAAAAAGCTTGCACAGGATAGAGTAGCATGGAGAGCTGCATCAAACCAGTCTCTGGACTGAAGACCACAACAACAGCAAGAACTTTGTTACGGAGATTGCAGTCTAATAAGCACTGTACCATGCAGCCGACCATGGACAGTGCATTGGTCGACGACCTTCATTTAACGACCGAGTGCAGCGGCGCTTGCGTAGCGCCTTTCCTGGGCTCGTGTCCACACCTGTTGGATCCTAGACGACTAGAAAACCGTGGCTTGGTCGGATGAGTGCCTGTCTCAGTCGGCAAGAGTTGATGGTAGGGTTCGATTGTGGCGCAGATCCCATGAAGCTACGGACCCAAGCTGTCAACAAAGCACTGTACAAGGTTATTATGGCTCCACAATGGTGTGGGCTGTGTTAACATGGAATGCCATGGACTGGATCCTCTGGTCCAACTGAACCGATCATTGACCGTAAATGCTTATGTTCGGTTACTTGGTGACCATTTTCTGCCATTCAAGGCTTCCATGTTCCCAAACAAAGATGGAATTTTTATGGATGACAATGTGTCATGTTACCAGGCCACAATTGCGGAACAGCCATAGTTCAACTAATACCAGGTAGGGCTCAGGTACTGACGGACTGGGAGTATGGCAGATGGTGCCTGTAAAACTTGTATCTGCTTCATATAGCCCACACATTTCTGTGGTCAATGTTAAGCAGCACTGGAGGTGATGTAAAAAGCGACGGCAGTAGACAGTGGATGACTGGAAACGAGCAACTTGGATTGATGAATCACACTACACCCTGTGGCAATTCGATGGGAGGGTCTATGTTTAGTGAATGGCAGGAGAACGTTACCGGTTATCATATGTAGCGCCAATAGTGAAGTGCAACATGGGGGGTGTTTTTCGAGGATGGGGTCTGTTCTCCTTGTTGCCCTTAAGAAAAAACTAACGGCAGAAAGATGACAACACATTTTGCAGCATTGTGCACTGCATATCTTCATCTACATTACTATTCTGCAATTCACACTTAAGTGGCTGGCAGAGGGTTCTTCGTACCACCTTTCTCTATCGTTCCAATCTCTGACAACGCGTGGGCAAAAAGAACTCGTAAATCTTTCTTTACGAGCTCTGACTCCCCTTATTATGATGCTCATTTCTTCCAAAAGTTGGTGACTGAAATTTCGTGAAAAAATCTCGTCGCAACAAGAACTCCATCCCAACTCGCTTGTCATATCTGTGACATTTTCTCCCCTATTTCTCGATAGTACAAAACGAGATGCTCTTCTTCGAAACTTTTCGATGTGATCCGTCAGTCGTACCTGGTAAAGACCTCTCACAGCACAGCAGTGCTCTAGCAGCGGACTAATTAGCGTAGTGTGGGCAATCTCTTTAATAGGTCTGTTGCGTCTGCTATATGTTTGCCAATAAAACGTAGTCTTCGGTTTGCCTTCACCCACAACATTATCCATGTCATCGTGCCATGTTAAGTTGTTCGTAATTGTAATTCCTCGCTATTTGTGTGATTTATCACGTAACCGAAATATGACGGATTTGTTTTTGTTCTCCTGTGAATTTACAGTCAATTGCGACTTTTTGGAACAGTAAGATAACGTGTATAAATGATTTTGAAATTTATTTTGATCTTCTGATGATTTTACTGGGCGGTAAATGACAGCGTCATCTAAGAGGACTTCTCAGATTGTCTCCTAAATCATTTATGTAGGTTAGGAACAGCAGATGGCTTACAACACTTCCTCGGGAATGGCAGATATCACTTTTGCTTTACTCGATGACTTTCCATCGATTACTCTTTGAAAGGAAATCTCGTATCTAGTCGCACAACTGAAGCTATACTCCACATGTATGCAATCTGATTAGAAGTCCCTTGTGAGGAATGGTGAGCGAAATTCTGGAAATCTAGCAATTTGGAATCGGGTTGAGATCCCCTGTCGATAGCACACATTACCTCGTGCGAATAAGCTGCTTGTGCTTCACAAGAACGGTATTTGCTGAATCCCTGTTGACTATGTGTCTATAGACCGTTACCTTTGATGTGATTCATAATATGCGAACACAGTATATGTTCAAAAATTTTGCTGCAAATCGACGGTAGGATATGGATCTGTAATTCAGTGGATTATTCCTGTTTCCTTTCTTGAGTATTGGTATGACCTGTGGAACTTTCCAGTCATTTTGTACAAATCTTTTGCCATGTGAGAGGCTGTATATGTATGGGGCTATTATATAAGCTTGCTCTGAAAGGAATCTGACTGGAATACGATCTGGACTGGAACACTACCTCTTATTATGTGATTTAAGTAGCTTCACTTCTTCGAGGATATCCACTTCTAAGTATCTCATGTTGGCGACTCATCTTCATTCGAATTATGGAATATTTACTTCGTCTTCTTCGGTGAAGGAAATTCAGATAACTGTATTTAATAACTCCACCTTAGCGACGCTGTCATCTGTTATAGTATCAGTGGTATCGTGCATTGAAGGGTTTGATGTGTCTTGCCACTGGTGTACTTTACAATCGATCAGATTCTCTTTGGATTTTCTATCAGATTTCGAGTCAGTTTTTCATTGTGCAAACTATTAAAAGCATCTCACATTGAAGTCCGCTTCAAGTTTCGAACTTCAGTAAAACATCGCCATCTTTGCAGATTTTGGGTTCTTTTAAATTTGACGTGTTATTTTCATAACATCTGCAACAGTGTTCTGGTCTGTTTTGTGTAGCAGGGGGGATCGGCACCATCTTTTATTAATTTATTTGGTATAAATGTCTCAACTGCCTCAGACACTGTTTCTGTGGAGTTAAGTCACAACTTGTGTACACTTACACAGTTATGTTGGAAGGAGTGAGACACTTATGAAGTGTCAAGCGAATTATTATCTGCTATTTTAAATAGATACATTATACGTTTACCTTTGCTGGGTTTGGATGTTCTGGTAGCAAGTCTCGCTACAACGATCTTGTCGTCATTAACCATTGTATCTATCTTGATGCTCCCTATTTGTTCAAGATTATTTGTTGCTCCCCCCATGAACCATGGACCTTGCCTTTGGTGGGGAGGCTTGCGTGCCTCAGCGATACAGATAGCTACACCGTAGGTGCAACCACAACGGAGGGGTATCTGTTAAGAGACCAGACAAACGTGTGATTCCTGAAGAGGGGCAGAGCCTTTTCAGTAGTTGCAGGGGCAACAGTCTGGATGATTGACTGATCTGGCCTTGTAACACTAACCAAAACGGCCTTGCTGTGCTGGTACTGCGAACGGCTGAAAATAAGGGGAAACTACAGCCGTAATTTTTCCCCGAGGGCATGCAGCTTTACTGTATGGTTAAATGATGATGGCGTCCTCTTGGGTAAAATATTCCGGAGGTAAAATAGTCCCCGATTCAAATCTCCGGGCGGGGACTACTCAAGAGGATTTCGTTATCAGGAGAAAGAAAACTGGCGTTCTACGGATCGGAGCATGGAATGTCAGGTCCCTTAATCGGGCAGCCAGGTTAGAAAATTTAAAAAGGGAAATGGATAGGTTAAAGTTAGATAAAGTGGGAATTAGTGAAGTTCGGTGGCAGGAGGAACAAGACTTTTGGTGAGGCGAATACAGGGTTATAAATACAAAATCAAATAGGGGTAATGCAGGAGTAGGTTTAATAATGAATAAAAAAATAGAAGTGCGGGTAAGCTACTACAAAAAGCATAATGAACGTATTACTGTGGCCAAGACAGACACGAAGCCCACGCCTACTACAGTAGTACAAGTTTATATGCCAACTAGCTCTGCAGATGACGAAGAAATTGAAGAAATGTATGATGAAATAAAAGAAATTATTCAAATAGTGAAGGCAGACCAAAATTTAATAGTCATGCGTGACTGGAATTCGGTAACATGAAAATGGAGAGAAGGAAATGTAGTAGGTGAATATGGATTGGGGGTAAGAAATGAAAGAGGAAACCGCCTAGTAGAATTTTGCACAGAGCACAACTTAATCGTAGCTAACACTTGGTTCAAGAATCATAAAAGAAGATTGTATACATGGAAGAATCCTGGAGATACTAGAAGGTATCTGATATATTATACGAGGGCGGTTCAGAAAGTAACCTCCGATTGGTCACAGTGCGGGTTGTGGGGGAGTAGCGACGCCATCTGTGCGTTCACGCACTCAACAGGTCAGTCGGCATCAAGCCGTGGTCGAGTGAACGTCGTACCTGCGCTAGTTTAGTTTTTGTGGCAGTTTGAAATGTGTGCTGCGATAGGAAACCCCGCCAAATGTGAAGTGCGTGCTGTCATAAGGTTTTTTTACAGCCAAAGGATATTCTGCAGCAGCTATTCATCGTGAGCTTCGTGCCGTGTACGGACCAAGAGTTATGAGTGAAGGAGTTGTCCGTGAATGGGTACGTTTATTTAAAAGTGGACAAGAAAACGTTCATGATGAAGAGAGGAGTGGTAGACCATCATTGATGACTGACGAACTCGTTCAGACAGTTGATGCAAAAGTTCGTGAAAATCGACGTTTCTCAATGTCGGAGTTGTCTACTGGTTTTCCACAGATTTCTAAGACTCTCTTGTACGAGATAGTGACAGCAAGATTGGGTTACCGTAAGTTCTGTGCACGATGGGTGCCCAAAATTCTTACCGACCACCACAAAACTCAAAGAATGGCCTCTGCATTAGACTTTCTGTCACATTATGAGGACGAAGGAGAACCATTGTTAAACAGAATCGTGACCGGTGACGAAACCTGGATTAAGTACGTGAACCCTGAGACAAAAGAACAATCAAAGATGTGGGCACATTCAAATTCGCCTACCAAACCAAGAAAAGCCTCGCAAGATTTTTCTGCCAGAAAACTGATGGCAACGGTGTTTTGGGATGCCAAAGGGGTGTTGTTGGTTGAATTCATGGAACGTGGAACGACCATTAATCAAGACGTGTACTGTGAAACAATAAAAAAGTTACGACGGGCTATACAGAACAAACGCCGTGGTATGCTGACTTCCGGTATCGTTTTTTTGCACGATAACGCCCGTCCTCACTCTGCTCGCAGAACAACGGCCCTTCTTGAGTCCTTCACGTGGGACGTTATCAACCATCCACCTTACAGCCCAGACCTGGCGCCAAGTGATTATCACCTCTTCATGCATTTGAAGAAAGGGCTCGGGTCACAGCGGTTTGATAACGACGAAGAGCTCAAAGATGCGGTCACAGGCTGGCTCCAGGCACAAGCGGGTGATTTTTATGCAGAAGGAATTTCAAAGCTTGTGAAGAGATACGATAAGTGCCTCAATCGCTATGGAGACTATGTAGAAAAATAGTGCAAAGATGTAGTTGTAAGATGTATATATTAAAATATTTTATTTAACTTAGTGTATTTTTTTAAATCAACCGGAGGTTACTTTTTGAACGGCCCTCGTATAATGGTAAGACAGAGATTTAGGAACCAGGTTTTAAATTGTAAGGGGCAGATGTGGATTCTGACCACAATTTATTGGTTATGACCTGTAGATTAAAACTGAAGAAACTGCAAAAAGATGGGAATTTAAGGAGATGGGACCTGGATAAACTGACTAAACCAGAGGTTGTACAGAATTTCAGGGAGAGCATAAGGGAACAAATGACAGGAATGGGGGAAAGAAATACAGTAGAAGAAGAATGGGTAGCTCTGGGGGATGAAGTAGTGAAGGCAGCAGAGGATCAAGTAGGTAAAAAGACGAGGGCTAGTAGAAATACTTGGGTAACAGAAGAGATATTGAATTTAATTGATGAAACGAGAAAATATAAAATCGCAGTAAACGAAACAGGCAAAAAGGAATACAAACGGCTCAAAAATGAGATCGACAAGACGTGCAAAATGGCTAAGCAGGGATGGCTAGAGGACAAATGTCAGGATGTAGAGGCTTATCTCACTAGGGGAAGATAGATACTGCATACAGGGAAATTAAAGACACCTTTGGAGAAAAGAGAACCACTTGAATGAATATCAAGAGCTCAGATGGAAACCCACTTCTAAGCAAAGAAGGGAAAGCAGAAAGGTGGAAGGAGTATATAGAGGGTCTCTACAGCGGCGATGCTCTTGAGGACAAAATTATGGAAATGGAAGAGGAGGTAGATGAAGATGAAATGGGAGATATGATACTGTGTGAAGAGTTGGACAGAGCACTGAAAGACCTGAGTCGAAACAAGGCCTCAGGAGTAGACAACATTCCATTAGAACTACTGTCAGCCCTGACAAAACTCTACCATCTGGTGAGCAAGATGTATGAGACAGGAGAAATACCCTCCGACTTCAAGAAGAATATAATAATTCCAATCCCAAAGAAAGCAGGTGTTGACAGATGTGAAAATTACCGAACTATCAGTTTAATAAGTCACAACTGCAAAATACTAACACGAATTCCTTACAGACGAATGGAAAAACTAGTAGAAGCCGACCTCGGGGAAGATCAGTTTGGATTCCTTAGAAATATTGGAAGACGTGAGGCAATACTGACCCTACGACTTATCTTAGAAGCTAGATTAAGGAAAGGCAAACCTATGTTTCTAGCATTTGTAGGCTTAGAGAAAGCTTTTGACAATGTTGACTGGAATACTCTTTTTGAAATTCTGAAGGTGGCAGGAGTAAAATACACGGGTCGAAAGGCTATTTACAATTTGTACAGAAAACAGATGGCAGTTATAAGAGTCTAGGGACATGAAAGGGAAGCAGTGGTTGGGAAGGGAGTGAGACGGGGTTGTAGCCTCTCCCGGATGTTATTCAGTCTGTATATTGAGCAAGCAGTGAAGGAAAGAAAAGAAAAATTCGGAGTAGGTATTAAAATCCATGGAGAAGAAATAAAAACTTTGAGGTTCGCCGATGACATTGCAATTCTGTCAGAGACAGCAAAGGACCTGGAAGAGCGGTTGAACGGAATGGATAGTGTCTTGAAAGGAGGATATAAGATGAACATCGACAAAAGCAAAACGAGGATAATGGAATGTAGTCGAATTAAGTTGGGTGATGCTGAGGGAATTAGATTAGGAAATGAGACACTTCAAGTAGTAAAGGAGTTTTGCTACTTGGGGAGCAAAATAACTGATGATGGTCGAAGTAGAGAGGATATAAAATGTAGACTGAGAACTGCAAGGAAAGCGTTTCTAAAGAAGAGAAATTTGTTGACATCGAATATAGATTTGTCAGGAAGTCGTTTCTGAAAATATTTGTATGGAGTGTAGCCATGTATGGAAGTGAAACATGGACGATAAATAGTTTGGACAAGAAGAGAATAGAAGATTTCGAAATGTGGTGCTACAGAACAATGCTGAAGATTAGATCGGTAGATCACATAACTAATGAGGAGGTATTGATCAGGATTGGGGAGAAGAGTAGTTTCTGGCTCAACTTGGCCAGAAGAAGGGATCGGTTGGTAGGACGTGTTCTGAGGCATCAAAGGATCACAAATTTAGTATTGGAGGGCAGCGTGGAAGGTAAAAATCGTAGAGGGAGACCAAGAGATGAATACACTAAACAGATTCAGAAGGATGTAGGTTGCAGTAGGTACTGGGAGATGAAGAAGCTTGCACAGGATAGAAGAGCATGGAGAGCTGCATCAAACCAGTCTCTGTAGTGAAGACCACAGCAGCAACAAGATTTGTCGCTAGGAGGTAAAGTACGTTTACGCAACCATTTACATTTCGAGTGGGCTCCTGAACTAATTGCTCAAAACAATTTTCGGAAAAAGCATTTAGTACAGTTTCTAACGATGTTTTCTACCTACCACCGGTTTTGAATACGTAATTTCGCTATCAAATCGAGGGTAGAGTGAATCCACCACCAACATTAGACAAACAGTTCGGAGATGAGAATTGTTTGTTATCAGCATGACAATTGACCCCTCCATAATGTGTCATCTGTGAGGTAATGGTTTGAGGACATTAACGGTCCTGAAACGGGCTAACCCGCCCAGATACCCGACTTGAGCCGTACCTTTGGGATGCGTTAGAAAGCCGACTTTGCTCCAGACCTCAGCGACATGGAGAAGTACCTCAATTTACTCCTCGTGCTACAGAAAAGATGAATGAAATAAGTATTACTGTAAGTGGTGTTGAGAAACAGGTGAAATCGTTAAAACTGAATAAAGCTCCAGACCCCCAAGAAATCCCTGTCAGATTCTGTACTGAATTTGTGGCTGAGTTAGCCCCTCTTCTAACTATGATCTGCCGTAGATCCCCCGAACAAGAAACTGTGGACAATTCTTGGAAAAAGGCACAGGTCACACCCGTGTACAAGAAGGGTAGTAGAAGTGATCCACAAAACTACCAACCAGTATCCTTGACATCGATTTATTGAAGAATCTTAGAACATATTCTGCCCTCAAACGTAATGAGATATCTTGAACAGAATGACCTCCTGAATGCCAACCAGCATGCATTTCTAAAACATCTATCATGTGAAACCCATTTTACACTTTCCTCACATGACGTACTGAAAGGTGCACTGGTTTTTTGATTTCTGAAAACCATTTGACCCAGTACGGCACCTACGCTTATGGACAAAAGTACGATCGTATCAAGTGAAATTTGTGACTGGATTGAGAAATTTTAGGTCGGGAGGACACAGCATGTTATTTTGGATGGAGACTCACCGTCAGATATCGAAGTAACTTCGGAACTTCGGGTGTGCCCCACGCTAGTGTGTTTGGACCCTTGCTGTTCATGTTGTATATTAATGACCTTGCAGACAATATTAATAGTAAAATCGGGCTTTTTTGCAAATGATGCAGTTATCTATAATGAAGTACTATCTAAAAGAAGCAGCATATACAGGGTGTTACAAAAAGGTACGGCCAAACTTTCAGGAAACATTCCTCATACGCAAAGAAAGAAAATATGTTATGTGGACATGTGTCCGGAAATGCTTACTTTCCATGTTAGAGCTCATTTTATTACTTCTCTTCAAATCACATTAATCATGGAATGGAAACACACAGCAACAGAATGTACCAGAGTGACTTCAAACACTTTGTTACAAGAAATGTTCAAAATGTCCTCCGTTAGCGACGATACATGAATCCACCCTCCGTCGCATGCAATCCCTGATGCGCTGATGCAGCCCTGGAGAATGGCGTATTGTATCACAGCCGTCCACAATACGAGCACGAAGAGCCTCTACATTTGGTACCGGGGTTGCGTAGGCAAGAGCTTTCAAATGCCCCCATAAACGAAAGTCAAGAGGGTTGAGGTTAGGAGAGCGTGGAGGCCATGGAATTGGTCCGCCTCTACCAATCCATCGGTCACCGAATCTGTTGTTGAGAAGCGTACGAACACTACGACTGAAATGTGCAGGAGCTCCATCGTGCATGAACCACATGTTGTGTCGTACTTGTAAAGGCACATGTTCTAGCAGCACAGGTTGAGTATCCCGTATGAAATCATGGCGGTGAATCGAGGAAGTACAGTATATACTGACGAAACTAAGATGAGCTCTAACATGGAAATTAAGCGTTTCCGGACACATGTCCACATAACATCTTTTCTGTATTTGTGTGTGAGGAATGTTTCCTGAAAGTTTGGCCGTACCTTTTTGTAACACCCTGTATATTCATTCAGATCATGGTAAGATTTCAAAGTGGTGCAGAGATTGGTAAGTGACTCTAAGTGTTCAGAAATGTAAAATTTTGCACTTCTCGAAACGAAAAAGCATAGTATCCTATGACTGTAATATCAATGAGTCATTGTTGGAATGAGCCATCTCATACAAATACCTGGGTGTATTACTTTGTAGGGGCTATGAAGTGGAATGATCCCATAGGCTCCGTCGTGGGTAAGGCACGTGGTAGACTTTGGTTATTGCTGGAATACTGGGGATGTGCAATCAGTGTAGAAAGGAGATCGCTTACAAATCACTCGTGCGACCGGTTCTAGAATATTGCTCAAGTGTGTGGGACCCATATTACATAGGACTAACGGGGTACAGTGAACGTACCAATAGAGAGAAGGGAAGCACAAATGGTTGTAGGTTTCCAGAATGAGATTTTCACTTTGCAGCGGAGTGTGCGCTGATATGAAACTTCCTGGCAGATTAAAACTGTGTGCCCGACCGAGACTCGAACTCGGGACCTTTGCCTTTCGCGGGCAAGTGCTCTACCAACTGAACTACCGACGCACGACTCACGCACGGTACTCACAGCTTTACTTCTGCCAGTACCTCGTCTCCTACCTTCCAAACTTTACAGAAGCTCTCCTGCGAACCTTGCGGAACTAGCACTCCTGACAGAAAGGATATAGCGGAGACATGGCTTAGCCACAGCCTGGGGGATGTTTCCAGAATGAGATTTTCACTCTGGAGCGGAGTGTGCGCTGATATGAAACTTCCTGGCAGATTAAAACTGTGTGCCCGACCGAGACTCGAACTCGGGACCTGTAAAGTTTGGAAGGTAGGAGACGAGGTACTGGCAGAAGTAAAGCTGTGAGTACCGGGCGTGAGTCGTGCTTCGGTAGCTCAGTTGGTAGAGCACTTGCCTGCGAAAGGCAAAGGTCCCGAGTTCGAGTCTCGGTCGGGCACACAGTTTTAATCTGCCAGGAAGTTTCGGTTTTAGGTTTGTTTAATCTATGGTAGAGTGTCACAGGAAATGAAGCGGAAGACCCTTGAAGGCAGACGTAAACTACCCCGTGAAAGTCTGTTAACAATGTTTCAAGGCCCTGCTTTAAATGATTACTCTAGGTATATACTATCGCTCACATAGGGACCGTGAGGATAAGATTAGAATAATTATCGCACGCACAGAGGTATTCAAAATGGTTCAAATGGCTCTGAGCACTATGGGACTTAACACCTGAGGTCATCAGTCGCCTAGAGTTTAGAACTACTGAAACCTAACTAACCTAAGGACAACACACACATCCATGCCCGAGGCAGGACTCGAACCTGCGACCGTAGCGGTCACGCGGTTCCAGACTGTAGCGCCTAGAACCGCTCATGGTTGCATTGGGACTGAAGGCAGTTAGTTTCAGCACGTCTCGTAATGTACAGAACAAATGGTACGCTGATTGTGTCAATGATAGTATTTGCAGTTAACTATAACTAATGTAAATAAAAAAGTGCACAGTAATGTGATTTTATTCCTATTATCTCCTTCAGCTGGCTTCTCCGACCAGGGGTTCCCTACCTCAAATTGTTCAGTGGAGCATCCTCTATGTCGTGTTAAATTTCTGCACGCTCATTCGGAAACACCCGTCTGGGGCAAGAATCCCACGTGTCCTTGCGTGCCGGTACGAACAGTGCAGACACTTTTTAGTAAACATCACATGGTGGCTACAGTTCCGCCCTACGCCTGGGCCGTGTGTTCTCTACGTATCGATCAGACGGGTGGGCTGGGGAGGTGAACAGCCCCGCTTCCTGGTGGGCGCATACCGGCCAGGGCCGGCGAGATAAGACCAAGTGGTGCTGGTCGCCCGTCGATAGCGACAGCGGAACCGTTTCCGCTCGCACGAGCGGTCTTGGCTTTCAATATTTCAATAGATAAAACCTCCACGCCGGATCCCCGCAATATCTTACCGCTCAACTGAGCATATCTCACTGTTTATTAACTTTAAATTACAGTGCCCCAGCTCTCTCCACTGCGTCGGTAGATTTTTCCACTCTTTAAATTCATAAGCTGTGCTGAACACAGACTAAAAATTCATCTCGTGGTTGACTCTTACTTTCTTCAGTGTTTGCTTTCAAATAAACGTGATTTAGAGAAATGTCTTGAACATAAACCATTTTATCACCTATACATGAAGTTTGACAATCGTCTGTGGGTGCACTTTATTTTGTGCGGCACAACAGGTTAAAATTTGTACGATACTCTGTGCAATTGAGGGATTACCGTTAGCCGGCCGGAGTGGCCGTGCGGTTATAGGCGCTACAATCTGGAAGCGGGTGACCGCTACGGTCGCAGATTCGAATCCTGCCTCAGGCATGGATGTGTGCGATGTCCTTAGGTTAGTTAGGTTTAAGTAGTTCTAAGTTCTAGGGGACTGATGACCACAGTAGTTAAGTTCCATAGTGCTCAGAGCCATTTGAACCATTTGATTATCGTTATTATGTTCATTGAATTTTAACAAAATATATCTCTTAATAGCATATAGTAGCTTCGTTTCCAGTACAGCTAATATTATTGTACAGTTTTTAACCTGCAACGAAGCAAGATTTCTCAATACTACATTACATCTGTTAAACGAAATGTGTGAGTAGGCTGTTTAGGTTTTTATGTTGGTAACGTCATGTAGCGCTCTATATGAAAATCACTGACTGTGCTGTGTGAAGTCTGTGGCTGATTTGCATTGTTGGAATTTGCTATTGTAGTGTTGGGCAGTTGGCTGTTAACAGTGCGTAGTGTCGCGCAGTTGGAGTTGAGCTGCCAGCAGTGGTGGATGTGGGGAGAGAGATGGCAGAATTTTGAGAGCAGACAAGCTGGCCGTGTGTCCATCAAAGACAGTAAATTTGTAAGACTGGATGTCATGAACTGATATATATATATATATATATATATATATATATATATATATATATATATATATATATAAAATGACTTTTGAACACTAGTAAGGTAAATACATTATTTGTTCTCTATCAAAATGTTTCAATTGCTGACAATGCCTATCAGTAGTTAGTGTCTTCAGTAGTTAGAATCTTTTATTTAGCTGGCAGTAATGGCACTCAGTGTATTGCAGTAGCTCAAGTAAAAAAGATTTTTGTGAGGTAAGTGATTCATGAAAGTTATAGGTTATTGTTAGTCAGGGCCATTCTTTTGTAGGCATTATTGAAAGTCAGATTGCGTTGTGCTAAAAATATTGTGTGTCAGTCTATTGATGATCAGAATAAGTAAAGAGAGAAATGTCTGAGCATGTTCAGTTTTGCTCAGATGTTTGAAAACGTAAGGGGTTTACCAGCTCAGTCATTCATTACTTTTCAAAGGGGACGTTTCATATGGCGACCCTGCCAGGATACGAGTGTGGAATCTTCTGAACTACTGCAATGTATTTACCTTAATAGTGTTCAAAAGTCATAATATATATATCAGTTCATGACATCCAGTCTTACAAATGTACTGTTCTGATGGACACACATCCAGCTCATCCGCTCTCAAAATTCTGCCATCTCTCTCCCCACATCCACCACTGCTGGCGGCTCACCTCCAACTGCGCTACGCTACCCACTGTTAACAGCCAACTGCCCAACACTATAATAGCAAATTCCAACAATGAAAGCCAGCCACAGACTTCTCACAGCACAGTCAGTGATTTTCATACAGAGCGCTACATGACGTTACCAACATGAAAACCTAAACAGCCTACTTACAAATACTATCAGACCTGAAATGAAAACTATTGGTGTTTGGGTTTTTTGGCACTTTCCTAATTTTATACTATCTTACTGTTATAATTTATATGTTATATTCTGCAACTAACATTGCCTTTTTGTATGCTAGGTTACTGTAATGATTTCGATAATGCTTCTATATACTGGTTATGTGGAAAAATTACTTGTGAAAAGTTTTATTAATTGGTGTGTGTAGTGTGGAGTGCGTGTGCATGCATCTGTGCGCGCGCAGGTGTGTGTGTGTGTGTGTGTGTGTGTGTTTGCCTGTGTAATTTCTTTCTACTGACATTTCGTGTTCCTATGTTCTTATGCCTCTATGATAATGTACTTACAAACACACACTGTGTCACTGTTTACGAGATATTCAACTTTTCCGACATCTTGTTGTATGTGTTCTGGGTGGGAATTTTCAGCTTTATGTTAACATCAGGTTGTGGGGAGAGTGAAAGAAATCTATGTCTGCTTAAAGCGGTATCTTTTGTGCAAACTATGAAGAGTGTCTGTCCGTTTGTTTGTTTGTAATTGATACAACTCTACAGTTTTATTCCGAGCTTGATGAAATTTGCGCACTTCAGGTTCAAGACAAAAGGAAGATCATTGTCTACATAGAGAGGTACTGAATCTAATTGGAGAAAAAGTAAATTTGTAGCATAAAGAAGGGGATCAGTAAACGGAACACTTTCTGAAGCGACAAAGAACAGCAAACTTGGTAAAGAGGGACGGGCGGGAGGTGAATTTTGCAGAGCGAGGCCGAAGTGCTAAGCAGATTCATATGGATAGAAAGCACGAAGACAAGCAGTAGAACTCTCGCAGTGTGCGGGAGGGCGGGCATTGTCCTGCTGAAATGAAAGCCGAGGGTGGCTTCCCGCGAAGGGCAACAAGCTCGGACGTAGAATATCATCGATGTGCCACTGTGCCGTAAGAATGTCGCGGATGACAACCAAACGGGTCATGCTATGAAAAGAAACAACGAAAGGCGTCCTACTATGAAATAATATGGCACTCCAGACCTTCACGCCTGGTTGTCAGGCAGTGTGGCTGGTGACAATCAGGTTGGTATCCCACAACTGTCTGGGGCGTCTCCACACAGGTCTTTGCTGGTCATTGGGGCCTGAACTCGCGTCGCCTGCAGCAGAATTGTCTTCAGTGATGAGTCCCAGTTCGAACTGCGCCTCGATGACTAACGAAGACGTGTCTGGAGATGCTTCACGAGCAGTGGAAAACGAACCTGGCTGTCGCCCGCCGTACGACCCAACAACCAGGAGTGAAGGTCTGGAGTGGCAGTTCTTTTCAGAGAAGTAACGGCAGCCGCCGAGCCGAGAGGACGCGGAGCAGAGCAGCAGCAGCACTTGTCTGATAAACTGTAAATTAATTTGGGCATGAAAGGGAAGAAGTGGTTGGGAAGGGAGTGAGACTGGGTTGTCGCCTCTCCCCGATGTTATTCAATCTGTATATTGAGCAAGCAGTGAAGGAAACAAAAGAAAAATTCAGAGTAGGTATTAAAATCCATGGAGAAGAAATAAAAACTTTGAGGTTCACTGATGACATTGTAATTCTGTCAGAGACAGCAAAGGACCTGGAAGAGCAGTTGAACGGAATGGATAGTGTCTTGAAAGGAGGATATAAGATGAACATCAACAAAAGCAAAACGAGGATAATGGAATGTAGTCAAATTAAGTCGGGTGATGCTGAGGGAATTAGATTAGGAAATGAGGCACTTAAAGTAGTAAAGGAGTTTTGCTATTTGGGGAGCAAAATAACTGATGATGGTCGAAGTAGAGAGGATATAAAATGTAGACTGGCAATGGGAAGGAAAGCGTTTCTGCAGAAGAGAAATTTGTTGAAATCGAGTATAGATTTGTCAGGAAGTCGTTTCTCAAAATACACTCCTGGAAATTGAAATAAGAACACCGTGAATTAATTGTCCCAGGAAGGGGAAACTTTATTGACACATTCCTGGGGTCAGATACATCACATGATCACACTGACAGAACCACAGGCACATAGACACAGGCAACAGAGCATGCACAATGTCGGCACTAGTACAGTGTATATCCACCTTTCGCAGCAATGCAGGCTGCTATTCTCCCATGGAGACGATCGTAGAGATGCTGCATGTAGTCCTGTGGAACGGCTTGCCATGCCATTTCCACCTGGCGCCTCAGTTGGACCAGCGTTCGTGCTGGACGTGCAGACCGCGTGAGACGACGCTTCATCCAGTCCCAAACATGCTCAATGGGGGACAGATTCGGAGATCTTGCTGGCCAGGGTAGTTGACTTACACCTTCTAGAGCACTTTGAGTGGCACGGGATACATGCGGACGTGCATTGTCCTGTTGGAACAGCAAGTTCCCTTGCCGGTCTAGGAATGGTAGAACGATGGGTTCGATGACGGTTTGGATGTACCGTGCACTATTCAGTGTCCCCTCGACGATCACCAGTGGTGTACGGCCAGTGTAGGAGATCGCTCCCCACACCATGATGCCGGGTGTTGGCCCTGTGTGCCTCGGTCGTATGCAGTCCTGATTGTGGCGCTCACCTGCACGGCGCCAAACACGCATACGACCATCATTGGCACCAAGGCAGAAGCGACTCTCATCGCTGAAGACGACACGTCTCCATTCGTCCCTCCATTCACGCCTGTCGCGACACCACTGGAGGCGGGCTGCACGATGTTGGGGCGTGAGCGGAAGACGGCCTAACGGTGTGCGGGACCGTAGCCCAGCTTCATGGAGACGGTTGCGAATGGTCCTCGCCGATACCCCAGGAGCAACAGTGTCCCTAATTTGCTGGGAGGTGGCGGTGCGGTCCCCTACGGCACTGCGTAAGATCCTACGGTCTTGGCGTGCATCCGTGCGTCGCTGCGGTCCGGTCCCAGGTCGACGGGCACGTGCACCTTCCGCCGACCACTGGCGACAACATCGATGTACTGAGGAGAGCTCACGCCCCACGTGTTGAGCAATTCGGCGGTACGTCCACCCGGCCTCCCGCATGCCCACTATACGCCATCGCTCAAAGTCCGTCAACTGCACATACGGTTCACGTCCACGCTGTCGCGGCATGCTACCAGTGTTAAAGACTGCGATGGAGCTCCGTATGCCACGGCAAACTGGCTGACACTGACGGCGGCGGTGCACAAATGCTGCGCAGCTAGCGCCATTCGACGGCCAACACCGCGGTTCCTGGTGTGTCCGCTGTGCCGTGCGTGTGATCATTGCTTGTACAGCCCTCTCGCAGTGTCCGGAGCAAGTATGGTGGGTCTGACACGCCGGTGTCAATGTGTTCTTTTTTCCATTACCAGGAGTGTATTTGCATGGAGTGTAGCCATGTATGGAAGTGAAACATGGACGATAAATAGTTTAGACAAGAAGAGAATAGAAGCTTTCGAAATGTGGTGCTACAGAATAATGCTGAAGATTAGATGGGTGGATCACATAACTAATGAGGAGGTATTGAATAGAAATGGGGAGAAGAGAAATTTGTGGCATAACTTGACTAGAAGAAGGGATCGGTTGGTAGGACATATTCTGAGGCATCAAGGAATCACCAATTTGGTATTGGAGGGCAGCGTGGAGGGTAAACATCGTAGAGGGAGACCATGAGATGAATATACCAAGCAGATTGAGAAGGATGTAGGCTGCAGTAGGTACTGGGAGATGAAGAAGCTTGAACAGGATACAGTAGCATGGAGAGCTGCATCAAACCAGTCTCAGGACTGAAGACAACAACAATTTAGCCTTTGTTTTCTGTTCACGCACCTCTGCAAAGAAGTAAATTGTACGTGTGTCTTTAACTCTGTAGACTAGTGGTTAGAAAATTAATCGTAATTTTTGTTTTTGCGTAAGTCTCGTGAATATTCTTGTGCAGGGCGGCTACCTAGTGTATATTTTCCCGTCGCCAGAAACTCCGTCACGCCAGTAAGTTTTAATTTTGTGCTAGTAGGCAGCACACAGTTTAGATCTGTGCATTCTAGTTTGAATATTTATTTCCTGCATTAAATTTTCGGCAAACAGGGCTTTTAATAATAAAAAAATGTTCAAATGTGTGTGAAATCTTATGGGACTTCACCGCTAAGGTCATCAGTCCCTAAGCTTACACACTACTTAATCTAAATTATCCTAAGGACAAACACACACACCCATACCCGAGGGAGGACTCAAACCTCCGGCGGGACTAGCCGCACAGTCCATGAGTGCAGCACCTCAGACCGCACGGCTAATCCCGCGCGACTTTTCGAATGGCTCTGAGCACTATGGGACTTAACATCTATGGTCATCAGTCCCCTAGAACTTAGAACTACTTAAACCTAACTAACCTAAGGACAACACATAACACCCAGTCATCACGAGGCAGAGAAAATCCCTGACCCCGCCGCGATTCGAACCCGGGCGTGGGAAGCGAGAACGCTACCGCACGACCACGAGCTGCGGACCGCGCGACTTTTAATAACAGTTATCTGTAAATACATCAACGTCAATAGAGAAATTTATTTCTGTTTAATAGCTTACGGTCTCAGAGTACAGTGAGAGATCTGTGTTGTAACTGCGACCGGGACGGTCGCGGGGTTGAAATGACGGAAAGCGCGGCGGGACCCTCGGTGAGGCCCGCGAACAACAACACAACGGGAGAGGACGGACACGACCAACGAAGGACAGAACGAACAACAACAAGATCGAACAACGGAGTCACAAGGAAACCTAACACGTCCATTCGTACACAGAACAAATAAGTAAGCTGTTTAACGATGTGTCCACTGACGTACGCGAGATTAGACTGGCTGGCTGACGCTGACGTTGAAAAGACGAGTCTATCCGTGGCTCGAGGTGGTGCAGTTTAGACAAAATTTGTCATTCCTGCGGTTCCTGTAAGAGAGAGAAAGATATATTGCCACTCTTGTTGATTGGTACTAGCTGGTGTAACCTGAAAAAGAGAAAGACACACTTTGGTGAGGGATTAGTAAAACTTAATCCCTCAGCAGGTCAGGCCAACGCGTGGTTGGCCTGTGATGAGGTTGTTGGCCCAGTCTACGGATGAGCCGGTTGCGGGAGCGTCCCGTCTTCTCGTAGAAAGACTGGCTAGCTGAGTTTTTTTCCTTTATTGTTATTTTAATCACCTTATACATAGGCGGGCTATCAGCAGCATATTACGCTGCTCTTCAGCCGCGAGTGGTACAATAAGTATGACATATAGGTGGCACAGATAATACAATAAAAACGGTGGGCAAAAACTGTAGACACGAAAAACAATAAATATGGAGCCGTTCACGCTGGACGAGAAAAACCACTAACACCAGTTGACACGGCGCACAGAACACGGACGACTGCGACGGCACAGGTGAACAGTGGTGGCGTGACGGCGAAAGAACACTAAACACAAAACGAAGGCACACACACGAGACACTGATGGCGATGATCTCACTGAGCGTGAACGAGTCCGGGGACCTGCCAAGAGAGGTGGACAGGGGGTGGGAGAGGGAGAGGGGGAGAGCAGAGATGCCACAGGCAGGGGAGATAGGGGGAAGGGAGGAAGGGGGAGGGGAAGCTCGCGGAAAGAGGGGTGGAGGAAGGGGGGATGGGTGGAAAAGGAGAGAGAAGGGAGGGAGGGTGCCCAAAGGAAGAGACACAGGAAGTGGGAGGGGAGGATCAAAGTTGATAGGAGGGGTAGATGGAGGGGAGGAGGACATCATCAGGGAGGGGGAACTGGCGGAAGCCACCTTGGGAGAGGGTAAGGAGGGTGGAGAGATGGAGACCGGGTGGGACGTGGGAATACAGGCGCATCAGCGAGCGGGGGCGGGAGAGGATGGGTGAGACAAGCGGGTAAGGAGGATCGAGTTTACGGGAGGTGTACAGGATCTGTATCCTCTCAAGGAAAAGGAGGAGGTGGGGGAACAAAACAAGGTCGTACAGGATCCACGTGGGGGAGGGGAGACGGATGCAATAGGCGAGGCGGAGAGCATGGCGTTCAAGGATCTGCAGGGATTTGTAAAAGGTAGGGGGGGGGGGGCGGAGATCCAGTCCAGATGGGCATAACAAATGATAGGACGGATGAGGGATTTATAGGTGCGGAGTATGGTGGAGGGATCCAGACCCCATGTACAGCGAATAGGAGCTTGAGGAGACGGAGTCAGGAGCGTGCCTTGGCTTGGATTGTCCGGAGATGGGGGGTCAAGGAGAGGCGACGCTTGAGGGTGACGCCAAGGTACTTAAGGGTGGGAGTGAGGGCGATAGGACGGCAGTAGATGGTTAGAGAGAAATCGAGGAGGCGGAAGGAAGGGGTGGTTTTGCCTACAATGATCGCCTGGGTTTTGGAGGGATTGACCTTGAGCAGCCACTGGTTGCACCAAGCGGTGAACCGGTCAAGATGGGATTGGAGAAGGTGTTGGGAGCGCTGCAGGGCAAGGAAGGCAGTGTCATCGGCAAACTGGAGAAGGTGGAGGGGGGGTGACGGCGGTGGCATGTCCGCTGTATACAAAAGGTACAGAAGGGGGGAGAGGACGGAGCCTTGGGGCACACCGGCGGAGGGAAAAAAGGTGTAGGAATCTGTGTTATGGATGGTGACATAGGAAGAACGGTGGGAGAGAAAGGAGCCGATCAGACGGATGTAGTTAATGGGAAGGGCGAAGGTTTGGAGCTTGAAGAGGAGACCGGAATGCCATATGCGGTCATAGGCACGTTCGAGGTCCAGGGAGAGGAGGACTTCGGAGCCACGGGAATTAAGCTGTTCAGAAAGGAGATGAGTGAGGTGAAGGAGAAGGTCATTGGAAGAGAAGAACGACCGAAAGCCCCACTGGGTAACGGGAAGGAGGCGGTGCTGGCGGAGATGCTGGTGGATGTGTTGGGTGAGGATGGATTCCAGGACCTTGCTGAAGACTGAGGTAAGGCTGATGGGACGGTAGGAGGAGACCGCGGATGGCGGTTTACCAAGTTTAAGGAACATCAGGATAGGGGAGGTTTTCCACAGGTTGGGGTAGTAGCCGGTGGACAGGACTACATTGTAGAGCCTGGCCAGGGTGGAGAGGAAAGAGACAGGAGCTTCACGAAGGTGGCGGTAGGTGACACGATCGTGACCAGGAGCGGTGTTGCGTTTTGTGCGGAGTATAGCAATGAGATCCTGTGTAGCGATAGGGGCATTGAGTTCCGTGTGTGGAATGTTGTCCAAGTACTGGAAACCAGGTGCGAGGGGAGGGACAGAGGTGTCAGTTCGATCGCGGACATCCGGGTAGAGGGAGTAATCGAACTGGGGATCATCGGGGATGGAAAATATATCAGAGAGGTAGGAGGGAAATTGATTGGCCTTACTAAGGGTGTCTGGGAAGGGGTGATCATCATGGAGAAGAAGATAGTAGGGGCAGGGTTTAGTTCCGGTAAGGCGACGGAAGGCTGACCAGAACTTGAACGAGTTTATGGGTAGGGTGGCATTTAAATGGGTGCATGTCTGTCGCCAGTCCCGGGGTTCCTTTGCTGTGAGCAAATTTCGAATGTGTCGATGGAGTTGCCGGTGGCGTCATAGT
Organism: Schistocerca piceifrons; assembly: GCF_021461385.2. Classification (NCBI taxonomy): domain Eukaryota; kingdom Metazoa; phylum Arthropoda; class Insecta; order Orthoptera; family Acrididae; genus Schistocerca; species Schistocerca piceifrons. The sequence continues at coordinate 95,613,486 of NC_060145.1, read as the reverse complement.
GTGTCCGGGTCATGTATGTGAAGGAAGGCACAGTAGAGATGGCGGGATTCATGGACAAGGAGGATGGCCTGTGGGGGTAAGGTAGCACGGTGGGGGTGAATGGCGACAGTAGGGATGTGGGCCTCAACGGCCTCAGACAAGGTCTGCTGGAGAAAGGAGGCGGCATGGGTAACATCGACAGGGTGGTGGTAGGTGAAGGGGTGGCTGTCGACCTGGGTGGAGAGGGTATCCCAGTAAGCATTCCAGTTGGCACGGGAATAGTCATGGACATACTTTGCGGGAGGGTCATTACGAGGGTCGGGGTGGGGGCGACGACCGTCTGAAACGGTGTGGAGGACAGGGAGATGGTCGCTACCAATAGGCTCCAGGACATCCACCGTTATGCGACCAAGGAGGTTAGGGGAGGAAAGGATAACATCGGGAGTGGAGTTGGATTCGGGACGGGTGTGCTGGGGAATGGGGATGAGGTCACCTTGAAGGGAGGAGATGAACCGATGCCACCGCCGCAACTGGGCGGCGGAACGACTATGAATGTTGAGGTCGGCGGCGATCACGTAGGAGGAGAAGGTACGGCCAATGTGGGAGAGGAAGTCGAAGGGAATAGAGGCGTTAGGGCGGACATAGATGGTGGCACAGGTGACGGTAAGGCCGGGGAAGAAGAGACTAAGGATCAGGTGTTCGGTGGGGTCAGGAAGGAGAGGTTGGAGCCGAACTGGGATCTGGCGGTGGTGACCAATGGCAACTCCACCACGCGCAATCGGTAGGGGATTATTGGAGCGGTGAAGGAGGTAGCGCGAAGTGTGGACAGTGTGGTGGGGCTGGAGGAAGGTTTCATTGAGGAGGAAGGCATCCACACGGTGGGTGGCAAGGGTGTGCAGGAAGAGGTTCTTGTTGGCTGGAAGGGAGCAGATGTTGTTGAAAAGGATACGGTGCTGTCGCGCCATGACAGGGATTTAGACAAGGGTGTCAAGACGGGAGGAGGTGAAATGGACCTGGTTGTTGGAGTAGGTGGAATACATTTTTAGGTGGAAAACGAAACAGGCGACGAGGGATATCTGTTGGAGGGTGTGGGGGCACTGGAATGGATGAACATTTTGGAGGACGACGGTGAGGAATCTGATGATGTCCTCAGCAGTAGGGGGTGGGCAAAGGGAATTGCCAGGAGGGGTGGGGGCGTCCGGAGGGTGGACAGGAATGGTGAGTTCAGGAATGGTAGGAGGGGGTCAGGCCTGATGTTTCTGGGAGTATGTAGGATGAGGGAGGTTACAGGTATTACAGGAGGGGGGGGGACTGGAGATTGGGGCACTGCCGTAAGAAGTGGGGCTGCCTACAGTGCAGGCAGGTGGGGGCCTCACGGCACTCAGATGTCGGGTGTGCATTATACCGCAAGCACCTCTGGCAGTGGAGGGATTGAGGAGGGGAATGGGAAGGGTCAACTTGGCAGCATTGGTGAAAGAGAAGGGCACCCTCCTTCAGGAGACAGTCTATGGAGGGGGCGTGTTCGAAAAAGACCTGCATAAGGCGGGTGGGGCCAGCTGAGTTATGGATGTGGTGAACTGCACGCACCTCGAGATGGGGATGCTCCTTGAGCTCCGCCAATACGTCCTCCTCCGTGATCATCGGACTAAGCCGAGTGAGGGTCGGCGGGCAACACGGGGGTTGGGGTTGGTGGGAGGGAGGCGGGGAAGGAGCAGGGGTGAGGGAGGCATTATGGCCAAAGCGGGTGACAGGGATGTGGGAAAGGAGATCTGTGTGAAGGGTAGGACTGGTGGAGGAGATGAGGACCGAATCATGGCAAGGAGTGAGTAGGGAGATGGGGGCACCAGGAAAATGCTGGCAAAGGAAGAGGGTGAGGTTCCGGGCCTCAAGAAGGGAGGGATCAGGACGGGAGAGGAGGTAGAGGTAGAAGGATGGGGAGGAAGAGGAGGAGGAGGGGGCAGGGACAGGCGGGGAGACAACCATGGCACCCTGGGCAGGGGAAGGGGGATGAGGTGGAGCCTTTTTAGATGCAGAGGAGGCAGGGGTGGCACTGGGGCCTTTGATGGCGGCGGAGGAGGTGTGGGGGACGGGAGCAACTGGAAGGTGGCGTGGAGTGGCAGGCCCCAGTGCTGGAATCGGCGCCGGAGGTGGTGAGGGCGAAGGCGATGGCGACGGTGATGATGAAGATGGTGAAGAGGGCAAAGGGGAAAGTTGAGCGCCCCCACCTGCCTAGCGGGGCCGTGGAAATGGTAGGAGCAGTGGGAGGGAGTGGAGGGAAGGGATCAGAGGAGGCGCGGCAGGGAGGAGCCGGGGATGGGGCAACCAAAAGTGAGGGAGATGGGAGAGTGAGGAGTGGGGGATGGACAGAGGGGGGGGTGATTGGGCACACCACGTGATAGTGGTAGCGGTGGCGGTGGCGGAGGGAGATGTGTATACGATGGCAGTGGTGGTGGCTGTAGTAGTGGTGGTGGGGGTTGACATGGTGATGACAAAGAAGCAAACAAGGGATGGGCAAGGTGACGATAAACACAGAGTGAAAGGGACGGAGAACGATGAAGGAGACTGGGGCCGAAGCCCCTCTCTGCTGCTGCTGGCGAGGGCAGGGGGGGGGGGGGTGGCGACCCGGCTGGCTGGCCAGTGGGGACGCTGCTGCTGCTGCTGCTGGAGGCTGGCTGGCTGGGACTGCTGCTGGCTGGAACCGCTGCTGGCTGCTGGCTGGAACCGCTGCTGGCTGCTGGTTGGAACCACTGCTGGCTGCTGGCTGGAACCACTGCTGGCTGGAACCACTGCTGGCTGGAACCGCTGCTGGCTGCTGGCTGGAACTGCTGCTGGCTGCTGGTTGGAACCGCTGCTGGCTGCTGGCTGGAACCGCTGCTGGCTGCTGGCTGGAACCGCTGCTTGCTGCTGGCTGGAACCGCTGCTGGCTACTTGTTGCTGGTTGCTGGCTGCTGGCTGGGACCGCTGCAGGCTGGCTGGCACCTGCAATAGACCTATCGCTTCGGCTAGAGCCGGAAAGGCACAATCGAAGGGCGGTATCCTTCCGGATTACCGCTGGAGATGCTAGCAGAGTGGAGGCAGGCGCTTAAGTACTCTATTGGGAGCGCCGCTATTGGCCGCTGGAACCACATGTTCCACTGTGGTGCCCTCACACTAAAAGTGGGCCAGGAGGCGCGCACCGACACAGCTTAGGGCGCGATGGTGCAGAGACCTCTAGGGGTCTTCGACGTCCATGACGTCTGGCGCGTATTCAAATTCCGCGGCGTGCGGTACCAGAATCTGCACAGCAACTTTTAGTCTTACTTTATTCTCCTTTGGTATATTTTCAAACTCAGTAGCGCCATTTTACACTGTATATCTATTTTATACACAGTACGGTATGGCTAGGGACTGTGCTTGTTGTGAGCGGGCACAAGGACAGTTGGCTGCTGTCTGCTGGAAGCTGCGATGGCTGCCCTCGACAAGCTTCTAGTTAATGCTCAAAGTTGCGGTGACGTCGGGGCGTCAGACCTGCAACACCTTTGGTTCCACTGGAATCCCCCGGTGACCTGGACATCGCTGCGGCTTCCAATACACACGGAACCTCACCGGTCCGTCCTCATTCCAGAGTCGGTGGCAGACAGCGGTGGGTTCATGTGTCACTGGGAGGAAGGTGGAAGAGGGGGCAGGGCGTGCAGCTGGCTCCCTACGTCTTGGCAGGTACGAGGTGATACCCAGTGTTGATGGTAACTCTGCGCCAGTACGGGATACCTTCCCTGTTGGGCCAGCGTTCGATTTTCCTGCCCAGTCTGGACAAGTACAGAGGGTGAGTATGCTACTCATTTGGAGCTCCAATGTTAGGCGGGTGGTGGAGACCCTCATGGAGCTAGCAGGCAAGGCGGGAAATAATTCCAGTGCGCATTCGGTATGTTTACCGGGAGGTCTCATCCGTGATGTGGAGGAGGCCCTGCCGGCGGCTATCTAGCGCACTGGGTGCAACTGGCTGCATGTAGTGGCACATGTCGACAGGAATGACGCCTGCCGCTTGGGTTCTGAGACCACTCTCGGCTCCTTTCGGCGGTTGGCTGATTTCGTGAAGGCAACTAGCAACGCACGCGGGGTGCAGGCTAAGCTGTCTATTTGTAGCATCGAACCCAGGGTTGATCGAGGTCCTCTGGTTTGGAGCAGAGTGGAAGGTCTAAACCAGAGGCTCAGACGACTCTGCGATGGTATCGGATGCGAATTTCTCGACCTCCGCTATCGTGTGCAGAATTGTAGAGTTCTTCTTAATAAGTCAGGCGTGCACTACGCGCAGGAAGCGGCTGGTAGGGTAGCGGAGTGCGTGTGGCGTTCAAATGGGGCTTTCTTGAGTTAGAGAACCCCTCCCTTGGGAGCAAACACGATTTGCCTGTTAAATCAACCACAGCGACTTCAGAGAATCTTGGTCCTCGCCGATCAGAGATAGAAAAAATTAATAGGATTTTAGTAAACTGCAGGAGCATCCAAGGGAAGGTCCCACAATTAGTATCGCTTACTGAAGATTATAATGCAGAGATAGCATTGGGAACAAAAAACTGGTTGAAACCAAACGTTAGTGACAACGAAATCTTGAGTTCAGACTGGAATGTTTATCGTAAGGATAGTTTAGTCACCAATGGTGGCGGCGTGTTTATTGCAGTAAAAAATTCGATAAAATCAAACGAGGTTATCACGTATTCCGAATGTAAATTAATCTGGGTGAAATTGAGTATCAAAGAACGATCAAAAATAGTCACCGGATGCTTTTATAGACCACCTGGGTCATGATAGGTTGTTGCAGAGCGCTTCAGAGAGAACTTGCAGAATACCTTTAATAATTTTCCTGATCATGGCGTTGTATTAGGGAGTGACTTCAACTTGCCAGGTATAGATTGTGAGTCTTATGCCATCAAAACTGGTGGCAGATACAGGGAATCATGTGGCATTGTTCTGGATGTCTTATTCAAAAATTATCTTGTTCGAAAATTACCTTGAGCAGATAGAGAACCAACTCATGAGGGTAACATCTTACACCTCCTGGCAACAAACAGACCTGAAATTAACGAATCAGTTAACGTAAAGGAAGGTATCAGTGATAGTAAGGCTGTGACAGTATCTATGACGACAGGTCCTACAAGGAATGTTAAGAATGGTAGGACGATGTATTTTCTAAGCTAGGGTGACAGGATACGAATTTCAGAATATCTCAGCAGTCAGCATGAAATATTCGGCTATGGGGACGAAGATGTGGAGAACAAATGGAAAAAATTCAAAGGCATCGTTCACTATGCCCTAGACAGGTATGTTCCGAGTAAGATTTTAAGTGATGGGCAAGATCCACCATGGTTTAGTAGCCGTTTTAGAAAAGCCCTACATAAACGAACAGCATTTCATCTCAGATTGAAGAGAAGTTAAAACCTAGCTGACAAACAAAAGGTGAACGAAGTGAAAATGGCCGCGCGGGATTAGCCGAGCGGTCTAGGGCGCTGCAGTCATGGACTGTGCGGCTGGTCCCGGCAGAGGTTCGAGTCCTCCCTCGGGCATCGGTGTGTGCTTGTCCTTGGGATAATTTAGGTTAAGTAGTGTGTAAGCTTAGAGGCTGATTTTTTTTAAAGTGATAATGAGCGTAAGGAGAGCAACGAGAGAAGCGTTCAAGCGTTCAAGGATTTTGAAAGTAATACGTTATCAACCGACCTGAGTAAAAACCCTAAGAGATGTTGGTCATATATAAAATCAGTAAGTGAGTCAAAATCATCTACTCATTCTCTTAGCGACCTCACCGGCACCGAAACGGAAGATAATAGAGAGAAGGCCGAAAAACTGATTTCGGACTTCCGAAGTTGTTTCACCGCGGAAGACCGTAGGACTGTCCCTCCTTTCAATCGTCGTACGAACATCGAAATGGCAGATATTGAGATAACCGATCGCGGAATTGAAAAGAAGCTACAGTCGCTTAGTACTGGAAAGATTTCAGGACGAGATGAGATACCTATAAGATTCTATAAAGATTATTGTGGGAAGAGCAGATACCAGACTCAGATTCATGGGAAGAATCTTAAGGAAATGTAACTCTTCCAGGATAGAAGTGACTTATAAGGCGCTTGTTCACCCGATTCTTGAGTGTTGTTTATCTGTCTGGGATCCCTATCAGGTAGGACTGATAGAAGAGATAGAGACGATCCAACGAAGAGCGACGCATTTCATCACGGCATCGTTTAGCTCGAGAGAGTGTTGCGGAGATGCTAAACAAACTCCACTGGCAGACGTTACAAGAGAGGCGTTGCGCATCACGTAGAGATTTACTATTGAAATTTCGGGACAGCACTTTTCAGGAGGAGGCAGACAACATATTGCTTCCCCCCACACACACATCTCGCGTGTTGACCACGAGGAGGCAATTCGAGGAATTGGAGCCAATACAGAGACTTACCGACAATCATTTCACTTGACGCTTTTCTGAGAGACAATCTCCACTCCTTCCAAATTAATAATATAGGTGTAGACCAGATGTGGCTTGAATTCAACTTTCTGAAATTTTAATCATTTGTTTGTCTATGCACGTACGCCACATTTAGACATTTACATCCAATTCGGATGATTCTTTCTTGGTACATTGTTTTTTGTTTATCTTCTCTTTTTCTTAGAGCGTAAATTATTACAATTATCATTATGCAAAAAACGTTTTTCTGTTAATTAGATTTAGAATTATTACCCGATTTATCCCTCCAGATCCAGGAGTTTTGTTGTTTTTCAAATAAATTTGTACTGTTTATTATTATTATTAAAGTTTGATTCGTACTGTACCACGCGATGTGTATCAAGGGGGATTTTGATTGTTTTTTTAAACTTTTCATTGTGCTCACATTACTTTAACTCTATTAGAATGTGCCCTTTTCCACTTGCCACACGCTTCTTGGGTTTTTCTACATCGCGAATTGTACAGTAATGAATTTTATCGATTCATTTGTTGTGTTTGCCACATCAGTTTGTGTTACTTCTGTTCCCTTCAGGTCATCTCTTACTGCAGGGATCCGTTTCATTGTTTCAATTCTGACTTTACGGGGTGCTTGGTAGAATTCCACAACCTGGCTAGTTAAATTAATATAACCACAGAATTTTAGCCTGCGTTTTTTCATATCCGAATAAATGTTGGTATACTTCTCAATTTCTTTATTTGTTCTTGACCTGTATGTTCCATCTTCAGTATAATTTGGACCTAGTTTTCATTCTTTTAGGTCTTTTGCATTTCTTCAATGTCTCTCTGCTTGAAATGAATGCTTCAGCCACTTAATGACACGCTGGTTTGATAACCGTATTCTACTGTCTCAGTTTTCTGTATTTTGAGATGCATTTTTTATAGATATTTTTTTTTTTAAATCTGAATACTGATTCCATTTTATAGCAACAAATTTCGTAACCAATTTTTTTTCAGGCCGGTTTCTTGAACGGTTTTACCCATGTACTTGAACTACGAAACGCTGTCGATTTTCCCCTATATAGTTTCCAGAACTTCGGGTGCTACTCGCTGCTAGACATTGTATGATACTTGCTTTCCGCATCCTCGGCAGGCCTCCTCAATTTTATAAATGGCACCTGTACTATAGAAGACGCCGGCGGCCATTTGCAGCAACAAGCATCAATGCTCAAACTAAAGTTTTATTCGGTGGTTTTGATCAAGTTAGAATTAGAATATTATTATAATGAAGTTTTAATACCACCTTAACGGTTTATTAAATGAAATATGCCCATGAGTGGGACATAGACAGGTGATTAACTGAAATACGCATACCAAATATTCTGTGAAATGATAAGGGAATATGGTGTGGCTGGGAGAAGTCACTGTAACATATTTATATAATAACACAATCACATTTATTCAATAAACATTACCATCTCAAAAATTCCCTCTCACTTATCACGGAATGCTGGCGTGATACAAATAGTATCATATCTAAGTAAACTTAGTTAAACATCCGGCTAACACGTGCCGTGAATCGACAATGACTACCGCCTGCACAATTCTGTCATCATTTAGCCACACACACACACACACACACACACACACACACACACACACACACACACTAACATTCACTCTATTCATTTTATCTAACAGATAAAAGAGGAAGGTTCCCATACACCAAGTGGGACAACATTGGGAGAGAGCACATGGTTCCAACTGTAACTTTAATTCGGGCAAGTCCCGTCTTCACGTTTAACTAACTCCGCGAGTTTTACTGGATATTATGAAGGAACAATTAAATCACACGCGTGAATTTGCGTAGAAGATCCAGCTCGATCACGAAATGTGATTACGTCGAGCTGAAGCTTCTCACCAAGAAAAGCACGGGGTCTGCTTACCACGTGTTACCAATCTCTCCACAATCAGGAGTCAATAAACACATTTAAATAAAATACACTTTGCATAGTATACTTCACACTCACACTGAAATGCAAATTGAGCAATTCTGTGTATTACTCGGCAATGAGCGCCTGTTCACTCCCAAGTGCATTGAACACAATTCCCATGAAATTACTTGGCAAAAGAAATCATCTCCCTATCTCTCCTAACCGAGATGATTCTAGGAAATACCATAGTGGCTTTCCTCAGCAGGGAAGCTGCTTCCAAGTTCAAAGTGAACATGGAATTCTAAATCTTCGCTAACTATCGGAGCGATAGAGCAGAGCCTGCTTACTCACCCAGGTCTTCCCAGCAACAACCCCGATACGGTCTCCCTCGTCCGGGTCCACACATCGTGGCCGCAAGGACTCAGAGATACCGCACACGGTTATTTGCCAACCTAACGAGCGGTAATGACGCGCGTGGAGCTTATGCCTCGCTGGTCCAGTGCAGTCGCGCTCTACTAGATTCGAGGTTGGCTACACTTCCACTATGCCTATAGCACACCCAGAGCCGACATCTCACGCATACCTCATCATACGTTCGCATTCACACTTTGCAGACAATTACCATATTTAATCTTAAAATGATCGTCTGTATTTAAATAACCCTATCTTATTAATTATCATCAGGCTCTTCCCTGATTGTCGGAAGGGCATTCAGGTGTCTTTAGTTGTGGGGTCGAGCCATGTAGCGGCTTACATTCAGCCGTTACAACGTGTCTTGCTAGACAGTCATAATTCAGCGGCTCGGGAAGCACAATGGCAAAAGCCACTGCTAGGTATTTTGAGTTTAGAACAATCGGTGGTACCTATAACCAGCAAAATATAATAGCCCATGAAAAATCTCTAATTTCAGTCAACAGTTTCACGGTAAACGCCAGTCCCTGCCTACCGCGGGAGCATAATGTCAACCGAACGTAAAATGAGTGGCGCTAAGAAAAACCCGTGTACGTTTTCCGAGATTATAGACACATTCGACGAATCACACAAAAACAAACATATGATTCTAATATCTACGACCAGGAACCTGAGTACATTCCCATGACTCAGGTGACTCAGAAGTTTGTAAATTTGCAAACCTGTATACACACCGATTCCTGCAAAACGACAACTGTATATATAGCAGCAGTAATATGTCTACTTACATTATATACCTCTAAAGCAGTGACTTGTGTCACTTAATAGCATAAGATCTGAAATGTGTAATACAATTTTGTACACAGGTTGTCACGTATCTTACTGCTGTCAGATCTTAGGGTACAACAGTTCTTGGTAACTTTTGACATAATTGTCGTACAGTGTGAACATGGAACTGACAAGTCAAAGAGTCTACATTACCTGTATTTTGATATTTCTAAGGTCGTATTAATACATTGAAGACACAAAGAAACTGGTACACTTGCTTAATATCGTGTATGGGCCCCCATGAACACGTAGAATTGCCGCAACACGCCGTGGCATGGACTCGACTAATGTCTGAGCCGGCCGATGTGGACGAGCGGTTTTAGGCGCTTCAGCTTGGAACGGCGCGACCGCTACGGTTGCAGGTTCGAAACCTGCCTCGGGCACGGATGTGTGTGATGTCCTTAGGTTAGTTAGGTTTAAGTAGTTCTAAGTTCTAGGGGACTGATGACTTCAGATGTTAAGTCCCATAGTGCTCAGAGCCATTTTTGACTAATGTCTGAAGTAGTGCCCGGGGGAACTGACACCATGACTCCTGCAGGGCTGTCCATAAATTGTAAGAGTACGAGGGGGTGGAGATTTCCACTAAACACCACGTTTCAATGCATCTCAGATATGCTCAATAATGTTCATGTATGGGGCGTTTGGTGGCCAGCGGAAGTGTTTAAGCCCAGAAGAGTGCTCCTGGAGACACTATGTAGCAATTCTGGACGTGTGGGCTGTCGCATTGTCCTGCTGGAATTGCTCAAGTCCTTCGGAATGCACAATGGAAATGAATGGATGCAGCAGATCCGACACGATGCTTACGTATATGTCATCTGCCATAGTCGTATCTAGACGTATCAAGGGTCCCATATCACTCCAGCTGCACACGCCCCACACCATTACAGAACCCTCACCACCTTGAACAGTTCTCTGCTGACATACAAGGTCCAAGGATTCATGAGGTTGTTTCCATGCCCGTACTCGTCCATCCGCTCGATACAATTTGAAACGAGACTCGTCCGTCCTGGCAACATTTTTCCAGTCATCAACAGTACATTGTCAGTGTAGACGAGCCAGGGCGAGGCGAAGAGCTTTCTGTCGTGCAGTCATCAAGGATACACGAGTGGGCCTTCGGCTCCGAAAGCCCATATCGATGACTTTTCGTTGAATGGTTCGGACGCTGACAGATGCGGAAGGGTTGTACTTCTGTCACGTTGAACGATTCTCTACAGACACTGTTCGTCTCGTTCTTGCAGGACCTTTTTCCGGCCGCAGCGATGTCGGAGATTTGATGCTTTACCAGATTGCTGATATTCGTGGTAAACTTGTGAAATGGTTGTACGGTAAAATTCCCACTTCATCTCTACCTCAGAGATGCTGTGTCGCCGGTCGGAGTGGCCGTGCGGTTCTAGGCGCTACAGTCTGGAGCCGAGCAACCGCTACGGTCGCAGGTTCGAATCCTGCCTCGGGCATGGATGTGTGTGATGTCCTTAGACTAGTTAGGTTTAAGTAGTTCTAAGTTCTAGGGACTGATGACCTCAGATGTTAAGTCCCATAGTGCTCAGAGCCATTTGAACCATTTTGAGCAGTGCGCCAGACTCTTGTTGTCTTATATAGGCGTATTCTGCCTGTTCACATACCTCTGTATTTGAATACGCACGCCTATACCATTTTCTCTGGCGCTTCAGTGTATATATGTGTGACAAGCATTCGTATATGTAAATTACAATTTTTAGACACTTGGCATATGAAGGCAGAAAAAACTAAAGTCAAAAAATTGCAAAATAATCCAACATATCATGTCAGATTAGACAATTTTACATGTAGGACATAGATAATGAAATATTGTAGAAGAAATTAAAATACCCACCCATACGTCAAAACAACATACTTAATGAACGGAGCTACGGAGTAAGATGTATACACAAAAATTCAACAGTGTTTTAGCCAAATAACTTTAGTTTGGAGTCTATGTTATAGTATAAATATGTGATAGCTGCGCCAAGAATTCACGATTTTTCCTGTCACGAGACGTTTGGCAACCTGTCTGCAATATTTTACTGTTGCACTATGGAGAAATTCTGTTGATACAACGAAGGTAGCAGTTTATGGGTAGCTATAATGTCGCCTTATAATTTAAAAGTAAATGTTCTAGTCAAAACTTCGTCGTTATCAAAAGATTTCCTTTTTATTTCTGTACACATCTGTCAGATATGCAACACGCTGCCGGAAAAGATCTTCCCAATAACTGATTTTTCTCTTCTTGTGACGCTAGCGTGTGTCCGATATAGTTGAGGTATTTTACGTTTCGTACGAAACAGAGAAATATTTATTTGTAGTGAGGAATCCGAACTATCAACTGTCATAACAGCAACACTGCAGACAGTTTCGTAGCTGCTGCTACGTTTACAGTGGCTCGCTAGATCCGCTTCTGCTGGGCCGATTTCCCAGTACTGTCTCTGGGAGACGGTGTAAACACTCCACTGTCGGTTCTGGAAATGCTGGTGTGGCTGTCGGATTTTAGCTTCCACAATCAATATTCACTCGCGCGTAAAACCTCTACAGATATTTGGGCCGTGATTGTGTTGTCAGGTTGCTATTTTGTTGTTGAAACTTTGATTAATGTGAACAAAATGATCATGCGAGAGCTGAAGCAAAATAAAATAAAATAAAATAAAAATACTTGAATGACAAAGAAGCTATTCATTTACTTTATTTAACCGAGTAGAAAACATTTTATCTAGATTATATGGGAGTATGTATACTTTTATCCATTATGGCGTGGATCACACCGACTGTGATGAATGAAGGTTTCTTGAAATTACTGCAACATAATGAATGTTTTCCAGTGACGCTAGTTTTACTGCACTTCACACAGTTAGCCACAGGTAACACGTTCCGCATGCTTTACAAAACGTTTTGTAAGGCATGTGGAACATGTTACCTGTAGCTAAGTGTGTGAAGTGCAGTAAAATTAGCGTCACTGGAAAACATTCATCACGTTTTCCACAACATTGTGTGCACCAACAATCAACCAGCGGATACTAATCTCTACACGATTTCCACACTGAAGCAGACAATCAACAAATATGTACTACCTGATGATGAATCGCTAGGCGGTTCGAAACCGGTAATGGAATAATAAGAATTGGAGAACAAAACAAAAGGCGACTGGTTGCAGTAATTTCAAGAAACCTTTAATATATACACTGCTCAGAAGAATTAGGCTAACATGACTTCGGACGTCTGGCATACTCGATTGAGCAATAATTGAGGACTGGGTACCTTACCGAATTATACCTTTATTGTTCACAAATTAAGTACACACTAAACCTCATTACATCATCGAACGTTTACGTAAAAAGAACTGAAATGCCCGACAGGTATCGAAATCAAGATGGAAGCCATCATTCATTCCGTCGTCCTGGGTGCTTTTCATTTGACTTTGAGAGCTTCAGTAGCGTGTAGGCCCTCCGTGAGCGTGTAGCACTGCACAACACCTACGTGGCATTCGCCGTGTAAGTCTGTGGATGTCACCAAAAGGTGTCCGCTCTAATTTTTCATTGAGAGCCCTTGAGTGTTCTTGGAGAGTCTGTGGTGGAACAAGGTGACCACGAACACGGCTGTCAAGCATGTCCCAAGTATGCACGATGGGGTTTATGTCGGCACCCACAGTTGATCATACCATTACCTCAACGTCGAGCCTTCGCAAAACATCTCAGCTGCCGCCTGCTACATAGGCCCTGGAATTAGAAGGAATTCAAAAATGGTTCAAATGGCTCTGAGCACTATGGTCATCTATGGTCATCAGTCCCCTAGAACTTAGAACTACTTAAACCTAACTAACCGAAGGACAGCACACAACACCCAGCCATCACGAGGCAGAGAAAATCCCTGACCCCGCCGGGAATCGAACCCGGGAACCCGAGCGTGGGAAGCGAGAACGCTACCGCACGACCACGAGATGTGGGCAAAGGAATTCAGGTCCACTAACGTAGCTGCGCAACGTCAATCAAACAGTTAACTTCGCTACTCGTTAATCCGTTACTAAAACAATTAATTCGTTAAACGTTGAAACGTTACATTATCGGAGATAAATCTGAAGTTAAAATTAATCCTTAATTCGTATTAACTTGTAATAGTAAAATTTACGTTATGGGTGTAGTCAAATGAGCCATAAAATCAAACTTATTAGCGTTGCTTAAATACAAATGTTTTGTTTGAGGAAGTTTAGGTAGCATATCGAAGGTAAATTACAAAATAAATAAATAAAATGAAAATAAAAAAGGTAAAGCATTTAAATTTACAATTAATTATCAGTGTTGTATCACGGGAGAATCAAAATAAAGGAGAATCAGATACTATCTGACATAAGGCTCTGACAGTATTACAAATCAAACAACTTTCAGCCATCTGAGTTCCAAACTGTTACCTTATTGGGTTACCAGTTTCTTCGATTTATTACACCATCTTCAGGCCCTCTGACCGACGTGTAGGAAGATTCCAAGCTCTGTTCCGGTCAAACTAGGGGCCATCATTCGAAGACCGGTGCCTGTAGATTTCTGCTTGATACAGCTTATTGCATTTCATGAACATCAACGCGCTAAAGTTTTCATCCCAGAGCGAGGCTCGTTTGGGAGACAAAACGTCTGCCCACAAGAGAAAGTCGTTTGACTCGAGCACTCGAGGGTGTAGTGGTATTATATTTAATAAATTAATTTACTGAAAACTGTTCCCCAAGAAATACCGCATCGATGGATGAGTCTTTTGATTTCATGTCCAACCACATTTTGGCTATACTCTTCCCTTTACTTTTTACAAATGTGTTCGTACTAGGCTTCTCTTAGGATTGTTGTTAGAACCAGAACCGGTTCCATGATTTAGTTGCCACAGTCAGTCCACTAACAAAAAGCGGTACTTGTGCGAACTCAGAAAACAAACACCAATAAACAACCAACGTGTAGTTGTTCTCGTTCGCACTCGATTGTTTACATCAGTCGCGCGCACACTGACATAGATACACACCTACAAGAGCTTACTTTGTCATTACATGATTTCTGCTGGCGGCGCGGCATCATTTTTGTCGTAAATGGTAGGTGTGTAATTAACTATTAACGGAGAGAAAGAGAGTTAACGGATACTAAAGAGGTCCATTAAAGGTTTTTTAAAAATCAACTTAAAAGTTAATCCATTACTCTAAAAGTTAACTTCGTAAATTAGCAAATAACGGATTAACGGTTTTGTGCCCAGGTATGGCCACCACCGTAAACAGAAGTTGAAACGTCCCCTTAGAAAAATTATTGAATTACTGTGCTTATAAACCTATTACATTATTTGGTTTTCAAACAGCTGAACAAAACTGAACGTACTCAGACATTACTCTCTTTACCTATTCTAATCAACACTAAACTGACACACAATAGCCGGCTGTAGTGGCCGTGCGGTTCTAGGCGCTACAGTCTAGAACCGAGCGACCGCTACGGTCGCAGGTTCGAATCCTGCCTCGGGCATGGATGTGTGTGATGTCCTTAGGTTAGTTAGGTTTAATTAGTTCTAGGCGACTGATGAACTGAGAAGTTAAGTTGCATAGTGCTCAGAGCCATTTGAACCATTTGACACACAATATTTTTAGCGCAACGCAATCTGACTTTCAAAATCCCTACAAAAGAATGGCCCTGACTAACATTAACCTATACCTTTCACAAATCACTTACCTCAGAAAAATCTTTGTTACTCGAACTATTGCAATACAGCGAGCGCCACTACTGCCAACTAAATAAAAGATTCAAACTACTGAAGGCACTAACTACTGATAGTCATAGTTCGCAAATGAAAGATTTTGATAGAGAACAAACAATGTATTTACCTTAATAGTGTTCAAAAGTCACAATATATATAGCAGTTCATGACATCCATTCTTACAAATGTACTGTTTGTGATGGAGACACGTCCAGATCATCCGCTCTCGAAATATCGCCATTTCTCTCCCCACATCCACCACAGCTGGCGGCTCACCTGCAACTGCGCAACGCTACGCGCTGTTAACATCCAGCTGCCCAACACTACAATGGCCAACAACAATGCAAACCAGCCACAGACTGCACACAGAACAGCCAGTGATTTTCATATAGAGCGCTACGTGGCGTTACCAATATAAAAACCTAAACAGCCTGCCAACATAGCCCCCATGATCCCCACAAAAAATTTTACAAATTGTTTTGGGCAGTGGCCAATACAGATTTGAAAAAATTTTTCATAGCTACAATAACAAAGATACCCAATGCACACATTTATTCTACATCTACATCTACATTGATACTCCGCAAGCCACCCAACGGTGTGTGGCGGAGGGCACTTTACGTGCCACTGTCATTACCTCCCTTTCCTGTTCCAGTCGCGTATGGTTCGCGGGAAGAACGACTGTCTGAAAGCCTCCGTGCGCGCTCTAATCTCTCTAATTTTACATTCGTGATCTCCTCGGGAAGTATAAGTAGGGGGAAGCAATATATTCGATACCTCATCCAGAAACGCACCCTCTCGAAACCTGGCGAGCAAGCTACACCGCGATGCAGAGCGCCTCTCTTGCAGAGTCTGCCACTTGAGTTTATTAAACATCTCCGTAACGCTATCACGGTTACCAAATAACCCAGTGACGAAACGCGCCGCTCTTCTTTGGATCTTCTCTATCTCCTCCGTCAACCCGACCTGGTACGGATCCCACACTGATGAGCAATACTCAAGTATAGGTCGAACGAGTGTTTTGTAAGCCACCTCCTTTGTTGATGGACTACATTTTCTAAGCACTCTCCCAATGAATCTCAACCTGGTACCCGCCTTACCAACAATTAATTTTATATGATCATTCCACTTCAAATCGTTCCGTACGCATACTCCCAGATATTTTACAGAAGTAACTGCTACCAGTGTTTGTTCCGCTATCATATAATCATACAATAAAGGATCCTTCTTTCTATGTATTCGCAATACATTACATTTGTCTATGTTAAGGGTCAGTTGCCACTCCCTGCACCAAGTGCCTATCCGCTGCAGATCTTCCTGTATTTCGCTACAATTTTCTAATGCAGCAACTTCTCTGTATACTACAGCATCATCCGCGAAAAGCCGCATGGAACTTCCGACACTATCTACTAAGTCATTTATATATATTGTGAAAAGCAATGGTCCCATAACACTCCCCTGTGGCACGCCAGAGGTTACTTTAACGTCTGTAGACGTCTCTCCATTGATAACAACATGCTGTGTTCTGTTTGCTAAAAACTCTTCAATCCAGCCACACAGCTGGTCTGATATTCCGTAGGCTCTTACTTTGTTTATCAGGCGACAGTGCGGAACTGTATCGAACGCCTTCCGGAAGTCAAGAAAAATAGCATCTACCTGGGAGCCTGTATCTAATATTTTCTGGGTCTCATGAACAAATAAGGCGAGTTGGGTCTCACACGATCGCTGTTTCCGGAATCCATGTTGATTCCTACATAGTAGATTCTGGGTTTCCAGAAATGACATGATACGCGAGCAAAAAACATGTTCTAAAATTCTACAAGAGATCGACGTAAGAGATATAGGTCTATAGTTTTGCGCATCTGCTCGACGACCCTTCTTGAAGACTGGGACTATCTGTGCTCTTTTCCAATCATTTGGAACCCTCCGTTCCTCTAGAGACTTGCGGTACACGGCTGTTAGAAGGGGGGCAAGTTCTTTCGCGTACTCTGTGTAGAATCGAATTGGTATCCCGTCAGGTCCAGTGGACTTTCCTCTATTGAGTGATTCCAGTTGCTTTTCTATTCCTTGGACACTTATTTCGATGTCAGCCATTTTTTCGTTTGTGCGAGGATTTAGAGAAGGAACTGCAGTGCGGTCTTCCTCTGTGAAACAGCTTTGGAAAAAGGTGTTTAGTATTTCAGCTTTACGCGTGTCATCCTCTGTTTCAATGCCATCATCATCCCGTAGTGTCTGGATATGCTGTTTCGAGCCACTTACTGATTTAACGTAAGACCAGAACTTCCTAGGATTTTCTGTCAAGTCGGTACATAGAATTTTACTTTCGAATTCAATGAACGCTTCACGCATAGCCCTCCTTACGCTAACTTTGACATCGTTTAGCTTCAGTTTGACTGAGAGGTTTTGGCTGCGTTTAAACTTGGAGTGGAGCTCTCTTTGCTTTCGCAGTAGTTTCCTAACTTTGTTGTTGTACCACGGTGGGTTTTTCCCGTCCCTCACAGTTTTACTCGGCACGTACCTGTCTAAAACGCATTTTACGATTGCCTTGAACTTTTTCCATAAACACTCAACATTGTCAGTGTCGGAACAGAAATTTTCGTTTTGATCTGTTAGGTAGTCTGAAATCTGCCTTCTATTACTCTTGTTAAACAGATAAACCTTCCTCCCTTTTTTTATATTCCTATTAACTTCCATATTCAGGGATGCTGCAACGGCCTTATGATCACTGATTCCCTGTTCTGTACATACAGATTCGAAAAGTTCGGGTCTGTTTGTTATCAGTAGGTCCAAGATGTTATCTCCACGAGTCGGTTCTCTGTTTAATTGCTCGAGGTAATTTTCGGATAGTGCACTCAGTATAATGTCACTCGATGCTCTGTCCCTACCACCCGTCCTAAACATCTGAGTGTCCCAGTCTATATCTGGTAAATTGAAATCTGCACCTAAGACTATAACATGCTGAGAAAATTTATGTGAAATGTATTCCAAATTTTCTCTCAGTTGTTCTGCCACTAATGCTGCTGAGTCGGGAGGTCGGTAAAAGGAGCCAATTATTAACCTAGTTCGGTTGTTTAGTGTAACCTCCACCCATAATAATTCACAGGAACTATCCACTTCTACTTCACTACAGGATAAACTACTACTAACAGCGATGAACACTCCACCACCGGTTGCATGCAATCTATCCTTTCTAAACACCGTGTGTACCTTTGTAAAAATTTCGGCAGAATTTATCTCTGGCTTAAGCCAGCTTTCTGTACCTATAACGATTTCAGCTTCAGTGCTTTCTATCAGCGCTTGAAGTTCCGGTACTTTACCAACGCAGCTTCGACAGTTGACAATTACAATACCGATTGCTGCTTGGTCCCCGCATGTCCTGACTTTGCCCCGCACCCGTTGAGGCTGTTGCCCTTTCTGTACTTGCCCAAGGCCATCTAACCTAAAAAACCGCCCAGCCCACGCCACACAACCCCTGCTACCCGTGTAGCCGCTTGTTGCGTGTAGTGGACTCCTGACCTATCCAGCGGAACCCGAAACCCCACCACCCTATGGCGCAAGTCGAGGAATCTGCAGCCCACACGGTCGCAGAACTGTCTCAGCCTCTGATTCAGACCCTCCACTCGGCTCTGTACCAAAGGTCCGCAGTCAGTCCTGTCGACGATGCTGCAGATGGTGAGCTCTGCTTTCATCCCGCTAGCGAGACTGGCAGTCTTCACCAAATCAGATAGCCGCCGGAAGCCAGAGAGGATTTCCTCCGATCCATAGCGACACACATCATTGGTGCCGACATGAGCGACCACCTGCAGATGGGTGCACCCTGTACCCTTCATGGCATCCGGAAGGACCCTTTCCACATCTGGAATGACTCCCCCCGGTATGCACACGGAGTGCACATTGGTTTTCTTCCCCTCTCTTGCTGCCATTTCCCTAAGGGGCCCCATTACGCGCCTGACGTTGGAGCTCCCAACTACCAGTAAGCCCACCCTCTGCGACTGCCCGGATCTTGCAGACTGAGGGGCAACCTCTGGAACATTGATACAATGTTGGTCAAAAGCTAAAATTTTCTCACAGTCCAGAAAGACAGTCCTGATCGTTCATCACAGTAAAATTGCAGTGTTTGTCTCAAAGTCTGAGCAGTAAAAGAAAATGCACACGGAAGTAGTGGATTTCCATGCAGTCTTGAAGAAGTAGTGTTGTCCTTCCAACGGAAAGACAGTGCTGACTCTTGACATGCAGACAGGTAATGGGCCACAACAGAGCAAACCCACCGAAGAGTCAGTCGAAGTTTTGAGAGCAGACTCACTGTATTCCTGGTAGAGATTATGGTATTGGTGGGCCGCCAGAGGTCCAGACCCACTGGAGTCCTTGTAGAAATAATGGTATTGGTGAGTCATCAAAGACGCAGACCCACTGTAGTCCTTGTAGAAATAATGGTATTAGTGGGACATCAAAGATGCAGACCCACTATAGTCCTTGTAGAGACAGCCAGCAGCCATCTATTGCGACTGTGCAGGTGCACAATCACCATCGAAGAGTCTTGCTGAGAATATAGCAAGTCCATGAACCACCACTTGTGCACTCACAAAGTTTTTGGAATTGTCCTTAGAAGGCTTGCAGATAATATAGCAAGTCCATAAACCACCACTTGTGCACTCACAAAGTGTTTCGAATTGTCCTTAGAACCAGTGCTGTTAACCAGTTCCTTGCTGAATTATCAACACATGTGCAAACACTAACTGTACCCACTTCTCACATATTGTCCATATACTATGACCAACAGAAACGTGTGCAGTGAAATGTAACTTACAAGTTACTTAATTTGATGAACTGGTGTCAATTACAATTTTATAAAATAAGAATACAATAACAAAGGTACAAAGTACATCATTAAAGAACATAACAATACAGATAACATTTGTAGTAAAACAGGCTTTACAAAAGAATATAAATAAACAGGCACATCAGTGTTACAAGAATTATTACATAAGTACATACATAAAGATCAGAATAACTTTTGAAACATCAACTTCACATATGAGCAACAAAACAGAACAGATAAATAATGTCTAAAAATCTTTACAAAGTAAATAACATAGTATTAGAAAAATTCTACAACATAACTCTCATCAGCTAAACACATAAAGACAGGAAAAACACAAATACACAAGGGTACACAAACACATAGTGGGATAACACAAGGAAAGGACAGGGTTTGTTTTACTGCAGTATTTTGGAAACAAAACTTTATTTACTTCTTGGAGATCTCCCTTCGTTCTTCATTATTCCCAAAAAGTCCTATTATACCTGCTTTCTGTACTTTTTTCGTATAACTTCTCAATGCATTTCTTCCAATTCATCACAACTCATTCTCTTATATAGCCTACCCCCTCTTAAGCTAACTTAAATCTACTGAGATCAGACGCTAAACTAAGGGACGAGGCAATGCAGCAGCACAAAACAATTTTACACAAACAGCAAGACCAAAAAAAAAAAAAAATGGAAATTGGTAAAGCAAGCAGCAGCATATATAAATTAGGAAAGCAATTGCAGTATTACAACTAATATGAGCCAATGTGCAGCAACAAGAAAAATAAATCAGTAGTAAAACTGGCTTAACAGAGTAATACAAAGTGAAATTTAGTAGTACTATGCCTGGCAAACAGCAGCAGCAAATGCTATAACTTATACCTAAATATGACATAGCTCAAGCAGAAAAAATAGTACACTAAAGGCAACAATGCAGATAAAGGAAATGTCTATTCACATCTTAATGTCTATGTCATTAAAGTGGTGCACCACAACTTATTCTACAAAAGAAATTACCAAATACTTGAAAAGAAAATTATGTATGCAGTTCCTGTGAAGGGAAATGTCTTTTTGCACTCCCTCATTTTTTTTGGAAGTATATCATAAAATTATTATTTACTGCATCTGTAGACAGAAAATATTTATATTAGTACATCTATTAAATTTTATTTTAACCAATGCTGCAGTGGAGCTAGAAACTAGATATTAAACAAATTGAGCAATCTCTCAACTAGAAAGACAATAGATTCAAAAATGTTTCTCATCATTTCATTAGGCATTTTAGTAAATATCATAAATTAAGAGCGCCACAGTATAATCATATGTTTTCAAGTATGAGCGTGTCGTATTTGCGATGCTTTCTACAAAGGAATGTCAATAGCGAGGATAATGGCCTCTTTTTTTTCTCCACCTGTACCTCTGAAAGGCACACACTAATGGCTATTTTCCAGGCGACTGTCGTGCAGCTGGGCGGCCACGACACATTACGTGAAGGTCACTTAACTTTATTACCGAAATATTTACGACACTAGTTTGTACTACAGTGACAGACTCGTATAAAAAATTTCACAGGTCGAGAATTTGCATTGCAAATGTGTAGAAACAAAATCCTATGAATATAACAGTGTGCAAAAAATTTTCGCCTGCATTGTGATACATTCACGCATTTACACACATTTCATAACTCTTAAAGTACGATTCTCAGCTTATTGATCATAAACATACCTCAACAGCGTAATACACATTGTAATCATAATAATAACATCATAAAAACTCAGCCAAATCTCAAAAACGTCGTAGCTTTCAGCAATAATTTCAAAACCTAAGGAAAATTCTCTGCTCATTTCAATAGTGTCATCTACCTCAAACGTACTTTAAAAATCGTGATCCCATACCAAATACGTTATTCAAAGCTCTCATAGTATCACAATGGTTCCAAAAAAAAATATGAACAGTTCACAAAGTACAGACAAAATACAATTTCATAAGTGTGAAGTTATCCAACTGTGTAATTGTGTAAACATGTGTCACTGATGTAGTAAAATAAATGTTAGTCTCTCAGTTAAATGATCAGATAGCTGTGCAATTCTGTATTACAGAAATATGGTACTGATGTGTAAAGTTGTATAAGCAAATACCACATTAGGTAGGGCTCCTTGTGCTTACCAATCACATGGTACACAAAGTAAGCGTGTACCCCCTGAGGATTAATGTAATTATACCCTCAGCTGTTACAAATTACAGCAATGGAATGAAATGTATCACAGAAAACTTTCTTTGTAATTCAAAAATCTTGAAAAATAAATGGTTTAAGTAAAAATTAATCACTCAAATCCGTGTCCTGTAGCGCTAAATGTGCGTCTTGCTGTAAGATAATTCTGTGGAAGTGTCGTAGTTATCGTCCTCTGTAAGCAAAGTTCTGCTGAAGTCAATGTACTTACCTCATCATAAACGAAAGTGAAATGCTTTGCGTATAGATATCGTAGTTATTATGTACCTTACCGTGATCAAGCAAGTACTATAATGTAACGTATTGTTGTCCTACGAAAAAGGCTGTCTCATTGTAGCTATACCACAAAAGTTACTACTAAAACATGTTTTACTTTCCAGAGCAATACAGAAAAACTGCAGATATAAAACAGAAACACCGCAAAAGCAACAATGTAAATTGTGTCACACATTAGTAGCATCATGATATAATCATGTAGCTGTCAAAGAAACCAAATACTAAGTCATCTTTAATCTCACAGAAAGTACTTCAAATAAAGAATGTCTTTTCAACTAAACCAAAATGTTGCATTAAAATCTCATTAGCAGTATATGTACTAAGTATGTAAGCCTTATAGTCGTTATGTAATCGTACAATTAACAAGCAAGAATGTACAAATAACAACACTGTATCGTCTGATCACTATAACAATGCATTCGTAATTTCTGTTTAAATAAGTTCTCTTGGTTCTTGACTGGATATTTAACTTCAAAATTGTTGCATGTTAACAGATTCTAAGACTGACAAAGCATACTAGTAACGTGAAGTGAAAAATTTTATAGCAAAGACTAAGTTAAAAAGCAGATTATCTCTCAAGAAACGGTTTTACATGTGAAATATAGTGAATCCTTTACCCTTTCTAGTGTGCAGAGTTACAAATTCAAAATAATTATCATGTTGTATAGGTCAGTAAGGAGTGCTGAAATTTTTCTCAAGATTAGCGTCTATGTTATTTTTCTCTGAGCCAGCCGGCGCACGTGGCTGCCTGCAGCGCGAGTCATTGTCTGCTACCTCTTTGTTGGTGTGCGTCGTTATTGGGGTTAGGAGACCTAACTTCTACAAATTCACCTTGACAAGAAGGCCCTGCCCTGCCCTGTTTGAATCCCGCCAGTTCTGATGCAATTCAGGTCTGTCATTACGATCATATCGTCTGTCGTCATGTCGGTAGATTCCATAGTTTCTTTCTTGCCGGTCACATGGTGGAGAATTTCTCCCTGAATCGTAACTGCGCGCTGGACCGTTGCATCTAAAGTTATTCTGTCTCCCTTGATAATAATTATTTTAGTTCCCATATTGTCTGTTTCTCTGATTGTCTCTGTGATATCCACTACCGCGGAGAGGTGATCTTTCCCTGTAATTATTACTACTCTGCTGACGGTTGTCATACGGGTGGTATCTGTTTTGGTCACGATTTGTGTTATGAGAATAGCCTTGTCGTGTCCACTTATTATTTCTTTCATTGCGGAATTGTGACGGATGTGACCTGTAATTGTTGTGTTCCTGTTTTCGCATTCTGCAATTGTCAGTGTCAATTTCCAATTCTTGTAACAGTCCCTGAAAAGCTTCAATGTCGTCTTTGCAACGTCCTGCCAAAATAATATGTCGTAAATGTTCAGGCAATTTGATTAAGCAAATGCAGATGAGTTCTGAGGGGCTGTATGTGTTTGACAGGTACTGATTCTTGTGCAACATGTCTTCAAAATATTTCACAAGACTGGAAAATTCAGATTGTTCGAAATGTTTCATCATTATGATGCTATGTTTTACTTGTGTAGCTTGAGACCAATACGCTGTGAGGAAGGCATGATAAAATTCTCCTTCACTGTGGCAATCGTGAATGACCGATCGCATTCTTACAGCTTGTTCATTCTCTAAATAGCCACACATAAATTCTAATCTGTGCTCTAATGACCAGTTGGGAGGAAAACAATGAGAGAATTGATGAAGCCACGCTTGCAGATGAATGTTGTTGGCAGAATTCTTAAATGTTTTGAATTTACGTTTAGTAATAAACAGCTTATAGTCAAAATCATCGTCGGCGAGTCGCATATCAGTCATTCTTACTTCGTGTCGGCGGTTCCATCTCAAAAATCGGTGTACCTTGGCAATTTCTTTCATAATTTCCGAAGTACCCCGTGTTATTATTCTGTGGCTGTTCCGTATTTCTATGTCCCTCTTCCCGTATTGGTGCGTGATTGTCCTCTGAAATACGTAATTCTTGTATTACCTGTGTTAGCTGATCTTGTACTTCCCGGATTTCTCTTTGGTGTTGCGTATTAATTTGATTCTGATTTTGTTTGAATTTCCTAATTTGTTCGCACTCTTCTGTGTCATTAAAGACTACCGGTTTTGTGTCATTCAGATTATCATCTACCTTCGTAGATAAATTATTTAGCTGATCCGAAAGTTCGACTACTTTCTCTGATAATGAACTAATTTCCTCCATGTGTCTTTCTGAACCAATTTTCAGAGTATCTACTGTGTCCTTTAAGTTTTCCTTAGTTTTTGCAAGTTACGTAACCGAATCGGTAGATGCAACTGAATCAATTTTAGCTTGCAAGGTCTCATGATTTTCAGGAAAAATAGTTTGCATTTCTTTTATGGCTGCTTCGTGATTCTGTAATGCATTTGCATGCCGCGAAAAAATAGGTTGAAAATGCTCACAAATTTGTGTTTTTATGTCATTACAGACTTTTTAACATTTCGATTCAATGTTATGTAACTCAGTAGTTAAATCTTCACATGTTTGTTCAAGCGTGGTGGCTAACTTCCGAAGATTTTGTTCCATTGTGTCTAACTTTTAAAGCTTTTGTTGTGTTTGTCTCTGATTTTGTTCCATTGTGTCTAATTTTGAAGCTTTTGCTGTGTTTGTCTCTGATTTTGTTCCATTTGTTGCATTAATTGCAATAATAATGTATTAGTGGCTGGAATCTGTTTCTCTGTGCTTTTTGGCAGTGCATTTTCACCGGCAACATTCACATTGTGACAAGCAGAAAATGTGTCTTGACTCATTTGAGAAAACGGTGAGGACCCAAAACCTGAGTCTACAGTATTTGCAATATTGTGCTCTGTCATTTCGGATTCCTGAGGCGAGCTGTTGTCGACCGATCGATCGTTAATGCTTCCTTGTTCACTACTTGTTTCACTGTCTTCACCATTATTTGCCGCCCGCTCAATTTCCCTATGCACAATTACCAAATTACTACTTTGAATGTCTGTTAATTCATTAGACAGTGGTGCTGATAAGCTACGTACGTCGTCACTATTATTTCTCAGTTTACTTTGGAGCCTAGTGTTACGTTTTTCACACGCCATTATTGTCACAATATTTCACACGATAACACAGAAAAGCACAATTTGAACAGCAAAAATAGGAGAACACATTGACTTAGCACTGAAAATAATATCTAGTTAATTGCAAGCGCAGCTGCGAAACACTTGGTGCAAATTTGCATGCATGCCACAACTGTTTTACTGTACAACAATGAAAGACTGCAACTACAAAGGAGATTCTCTCTACGTGCTAGCAATAAACAAAAGCTACACTAATTACACAAACTACAAGAAAAAATCAGAAGATTCCAGTGAGGTACCCTCAGCTCGACGTATGAAACGTCCCCTTAGAAAAATATTGAATTACTGTGCTTATAAACCTCTTACATTATTTGATTTTCAAACAGCTGAGCAAAACTGAACGTACTCAGACATTACTCTCTTTACCTATTCTAATCAACACTAAACTGAGACACAATATTTTTAGCGCAACGCAATCTGACTTTCAAAATCCCTACAAAAGAATGGCCCTAACTAACATTAACCTATACCTTTCACAAATCACTTACCTCACAAAAATCTTCGTTACTCGAACTACTGCAATACAGCAAGCGCCACTACTGCCAGCTAAATAAAAGATTCAAACTAGTGAAGGCACTAACTACTGATAGGCATAGTTAGCAATTGAAAGATTTTGATAGAGTACAATGTATTTACCGTAATAGTGTTCAAAAGTCATAATATATATATCAGTTCATGACATCCATTCTTACAAATGTACTGTTTGTGATGGAGACACGTCCAGGTCATCTGCTCTCGAAATTCCGCCATTTCTCTCCCCACATCCACCACTGCTGGCGGCTCACCTCCAACTGCGCAACGCTACGCGCTGTTAACATCCAGCTGCCCAACACTACAATGGCCAACAACAATGCAAACCAGCCACAGACTGCACACAGCACAGCCAGTGATTTTCATACAGAGCGCTACGTGGCGTTACCAATATAAAAACCTAAATAGCCTGCTTAGAAAGTCAACCACATGGTCCAACAGGATCTGTTCGATGCAGTGCTTGGCGGTAAGGCTACCATGGACAACGGCAATATCCGTATGGGTGTCAACACTGAACCCTCCCCAAAACATGTAAATCTATGTATGATGGATTCTGACCCAGTGCTTAAGCAAAAGTGTATAACCAGAGTGCGATGAATTTTTTTGGGACAAAGCTTATATACTTTAAAGAGAACACTGTTCCCTTATACCAAAGTCCTGTTTGTATCATATGATGAAATTTTTTCTATAAATAATAGGTGTGGTAGCGGAGGTTCCTATATGGCTAGCGTATTTCGTACACTTGTGTCTCTAGCCAACATATCACTAATTCTTTGCAATTTGTAATAGCAATTCTTACTGATGAGTGCGCTAAACGATCTCTACATCTACAATGTGCTTTCATATCATTCTGTTTCTCATAATTACGATGATTTTTTGTAATTAAGTCTCAGAAACAGTTATAATGTGTTAATATGTTCAAACAGGACGAATGAGATGTGTATATCATCATGTCGTTAAATACGGTAGAAAATCGTTAGTTCGTACCCTAAAAATTTTTTTTATAAAGAATATAGTGTTTCATGACATTTTGACCTGTTAAATCGTGGCATATATTGTACAATCACCACTATTTATATATGTGACTTCTTCGTTTCAACGTAATATTTTACGTAAATGAAGAACTTTGCACCTCTGACTTCCCACGCCAGATGACGGTTACTGTGCTATTACAAATTCTGTTATAATTGATGTCATGTTATCTGAATATTTTTCTTTTTTACTAGTCCTGTAATGTGAAATCTTGTAATTAACCTGCTGGTTTTTATTCTTGCATGTTTTTTTAAGTTGTTTTGAAAATAACACGTCAGAGTACGTTGGCAAGATGTGCATTTCCCCCTCACTTTTTGCTATGCGTTTTTAATGTACAATTCTAAATTTGAAATATTCAATTAATGATTTGCATGTCCACATTTGCTATTTTGTGGTAAGCTCTTGCCGAATAAAGTATTCACGTGACACCTGTCACATAGAGGGCGTTCCAAGCCCCTGTCACACCGAGGTTTGCTGTATAGGTGAATGTAAACAGCGGCTTCAGTTACTGCTAATAACTAGACACCAGTGCCTACGAGCTTTAATTTGTACGCTAAAGGTATGTTCTTACCAACTGTTGCTTTATCCTCAGGTGCATGTGTGGGCTTTTTTTTCTTATTCGCTGATCTCTATGTGAAATGTTTGACTTTGAGCACTGGAGATGATAATTATGTGATCGAAAATCGATTTTGCTGTTAATAAATCATCAAAATTACGGCCAACGCTGACCTTCCTTCTAATTTTATTTATCATATGGTCGTTGTGCTCAGAGCACTCTATGGAGTCGCCAATCAGTTTAATTATAACCATACGGTATTTACTGCGTAACAAGGAAATACTGCACACGTGTTCCCAGTCTATTCTTTGGCGCTGATTAAGTACTGGGCGTTATGAATTAATTAAATGGGTTGTTTTACAGCAATCCCTTAATAAATCATTTCTGATTTTTTCCTCCAGCAGTAGCTCGTTGTGACTGAAACCATCATAACGTAAAAATAAACCTACTCAGAATGGAAGAGTACTTCTTGCTGAAGATGATGGTGCCGGCGGTTCCGAGTAGGAAAGCTCGTCTAATGCTGTGTGCGGTTCTCAGTAACTTCACCGTCGCCATTATGTAATGACAGTAGGAATGCTTACGACAGTAGGCACTCAAGGTTACTTTTAATACCCAGCAGACGTCTCCGTTACTGGTCATTCTTCACATTCTTTCTGTTATATTTAGCAGACTCTCTCTCATTTTTAGGAGAACCAACTTTATTTTTAGAGTGGTGTACTTCAGTCGGTAAAAAAGGACCCCTTATGTGATCACTTTGTTATCCGTCTCTGTCTGTCCCTCCTTCTGTTAAGACCTCTTTTTCTCAACAACGGTTAGATGTCAAGAAAATTGTTAATTTGTAATTATATCAGACGAACAAAAACTTTATCATTTATGACAAAGCTGTTTGTCTGGGCGCCCGTTTGTTAAGAACCCTGTTTCTCGGTTACGGGTAAAAGTATCAAGCTGAAATTTAATTCTGGTGTATTTCCTGCACTACACTAAGTACAATTCACTTTCTTATACTGTTTCTCATTCTGCACTGCCACAGTGTTTATGCCCGTTCGTTTGTTTTCGTTCACGTTGTGAGTGTTGCCAACCAGTGAAACGATTTTGTGTGTGTGTGTGTGTGTGTGTGTGTGTGGGTGTGTGTGTGAGAGAGAGAGAGAGAGAGAGAGAGAGAGAGAGAGAGAGAGAGAGGAGAGAGAGAGTTAGTGAAATTGTTTCTTATTTGCTGGCGGCGTAAAGAATAAACCAGTCGCTCAGAAATTTAACACCAACCGCATCCACTATTTATGAGTATCAGCACATTAGAACATTGATTCCTTTTCCGTCGCGATTCAAGCAAATCTAAGCGTCATACCCCATTCTTTTCTTAAACTACAGCGTCTGAACCTGTTTATTAGATTATCCCTCCCTCTAATCTGTTGCCTCCTGTATTGCTTATTCTTTGACATGGTCAGGAAACATTCGTTAGGACGGTGCACAGCGTATCCTTTTCACAGTTAGGATGAAATCTAAACAGTGAGCAACGAAACACACATTCGGCGCTAGAAGAAGATAACTACGTAAATTGTCGAAAATATCGAGTAAGTAAATAACATTAAGTCACAAACGCAAAGACATTTAAAATTTTTAATAATCTCCCGAGCAGGAACAAATATCTTTGTCAGACTAGAGAGGAATTCGGCATTATACAAGACGTCTTTTTGTAATGTATTATCCAAACATGTTGCAGCAATTTGTGCTGTCTTCTATGGGATTTTTTGTTTATTTTCTTTCCGAAAAAATGTTATTACCTGTTAACCTCTTGTGTAGCTTATGTCAATTGTTTGGCTAAGAATGTACAAAGGAGCGACAGTTGCGTGTCAAATATTTTATATTAGTTTACATACGGTATACATCTAAAAAAATATTTCGCTGAATTGAGAAATTATATATTGATCACTTATGCTAAGCTGAAATAGTTAAGTCTAGGATATTAAATTTGAAAACAGTACTGTTATAAATTTGTTCGCATACCTCACATGCCCCCCATGAACCATGGACCTTGCCGTTGGTGGGGAGGCTTGCGTGCCTCAGCGATACAGATAGCCGTACCGTAGGTGCAACCACAACGGAGGGGTATCTGTTGAGAGGCCAGACAAACGTGTGGTTCCTGAAGAGGGGCAGCAGCCTTTTCAATAGTTGCAAGGGCAACAGTCTGGATGATTGACTGATCTGGCCTTGTAACAATAACCAAAACGGCCTTGCTGTGCTGGTACTGCGAACGGCTGAAAGCAAGGGGAAACTACAGCCGTAATTTTTCCCGAGGGCATGCAGCTTTACTGTATGATTACATGATGATGGCGTCCTCTTGGGTAAAATATTCCGGAGGTAAAATAGTCCCCCATTCGGATCTCCGGTCGGGGACTACTCAAGAGGATGTCGTTATCAGGAGAAAGAAAACTGGCGTTCTACGGATCGGAGCGTGGAATGTCAGATCCCTTAATCGGGCAGGTAGGTTAGAAAATTTAAAAAGGGAAATAGATAGGTTGAAGTTAGATATAGTGGGAATTAGTGAAGTTCGGTGGCAGGAGGAACAAGACTTCTGGTCAGGTGACTACAGGGTTATAAACACAAAATCAAATAGGGGTAATGCAGGAGTAGGTTTAATAATGAATAGGAAAATAGGAATGCGGGTAAGCTACTACAAACAGCATAGTGAACGCATTATTGTGGCCGAGATAGATACGAAGCCCACGCCTACTATAGTAGTACAAGTTTATATGCCAACTAGCTCTGCAGATGACGAAGAAATTGAAGAAATATATAATGAAATAAAAGAAATTATTCAGATTGTGAAGGGAGACGAAAATTTAATAGTCATGGGTGACTGGAATTAGAGTGTAGGAAATGGGAGAGAAGGAAACATAGTAGGTGAATATGGATTGGGGGACAGAAATGAAAGAGGAAGCCGCCTGGTCGAATTTTGCACAGAGTACAACATAATCATAACTAACACTTGGTTTAAGAATCATGAAAGAAGGTTGTATACATGGAAGAACCCTGGAGATACTAAAAGGTATCAGATAGATTATATAATGGTAAGACAGAGATTTAGGAACCAGGTTTTAAATTGTAAGACATTTCCAGGGGCAGATGTGGACTCTGACCACAATCTATTGGTTATGACCTGTAGATTAAAACTGAAGAAACTGCAAAAAGGTGGGAATTTAAGGAGATGGGCCCTGGATAAACTAAAAGAACCAGAGGTTGTACAGAGATTCAGGGAGAGCATAAGGGAGCAATTGACAGGAATGGGGGAAATAAATACAGTAGAAGAAGAATGGGTAGCTTTGAGGGATGAAGTAGTGAAGGCAGCAGAGGATCAAGTAGGTAAAAAGACGAGGGCTAGTAGAAATCCTTGGGTAACAGGAGAAATATTGGATTTAATTGATGAAAGGAGAAAATATAAAAATGCAGTAAGTGAAACAGGCAAAAAGGAATACAAACGTCTCAAAAATGAGATCGACAGGAAGTGCAAAATGGCTAAGCAGGGATGGCTAGAGGACAAATGTAAGGATGTAGAGGCCTATCTCACTAGGGATAAGATAGATACCG
This sequence comes from Schistocerca piceifrons, assembly GCF_021461385.2. Lineage (NCBI taxonomy): Eukaryota > Metazoa > Arthropoda > Insecta > Orthoptera > Acrididae > Schistocerca > Schistocerca piceifrons. The sequence goes on along the minus strand of NC_060145.1, from coordinate 95,582,074 downwards.
CCTACAGGAAAATTAAAGAGACCTTTGGAGATAAGAGAACGACTTGTATGAATATCAAGAGCTCAGATGGAAACCCAGTTCTAAGCAAAGAAGGGAAAGCAGAAAGATGGAAGGAGTATATAGAGGGTCTATACAAGGGCGATGTACTTGAGGACAATATTATGGAAATGGAAGAGGATGTAGATGAAGATGAAATGGGAGATATGATACTGCGTGAAGAGTTTGACAGAGCACTGAAAGACCTGAGTCGAAACAAGGCCCCCGGAGTAGACAATATTCCATTGGAACTACTGACGGCCGTGGGAGAGCCAGTCCTGACAAAACTCTACCATCTGGTGAGCAAGATGTATGAAACAGGCGAAATACCCTCAGACTTCAAGAAGAATATAATAATTCCAATCCCAAAGAAAGCAGGTGTTGACAGATGTGAAAATTACCGAACTATTAGCTTAATAAGTCACAGCTGCAAAATACTAACACGAATTCTTTACAGACGAATGGAAAAACTAGTAGAAGCCAACCTCGGGGAAGATCAGTTTGGATTCCGTAGAAACACTGGAACACGTGAGGCAATACTGACCTTACGACTTATATTAGAAGAAAGATTAAGGAAAGGCAAACCTACGTTTCTAGCATTTGTAGACTTAGAGAAAGCTTTTGACAATGTTGACTGGAATACTCTCTTTGAAATTCTGAAGGTGGCAGGGGTAAAATACAGGGAGCGAAAGGCTATTTACAATTTGTACAGAAACCAGATGGCAGTTATAAGAGTCGAGGGACATGAAAAGGAAGCAGTGGTTGGGAAGGGAGTAAGACAGGGTTGTAGCCTCTCCCCGATGTTGTTCAATCTGTATATTGAGCAAGCAGTAAAGGGAACGAAAGAAAAATTCGGAGTAGGTATTAAAATTCATGGAGAAGAAATAAAAACTTTGAGGTTCGCCGATGACATTGTAATTCTGTCAGAGACAGCAACGGACTTGGAAGAGCAGTTGAATGGAATGGACAGTGTCTTGAAAGGAGGATATAAGATGAACATCAACAAAAGCAAAACAAGGATAATGAAATGTAGTCTAATTAAGTCGGGTGATGCTGAGGGAATTAGATTAGGAAATGAGACACTTAAAGTAGTAAAGGAGTTTTGCTATTTGGGGAGCAAAATAACTGATGATGGTCGAAGTAGAGAGGATATAAAATGTAGGCTGGCTATGGCAAGGAAAGCGTTTCTGAAGAAGAGAAATTTGTTAACATCCAGTATTGATTTAAGTGTCAGGAAGTCATTTCTGAAAGTATTCGTATGGAGTGTAGCCATGTATGGAAGCGAAACATGGACGATAAATAGTTTGGACAAGAAGAGAATAGAAGCTTTCGAAATGTGGTGCTACAGAAGAATGCTGAAGATTAGATGGGTAGATCACATAACTAATGAGGAAGTATTGAATAGGATTGGGGAGAAGAGAAGTTTGTGGCACAACTTGACCAGAAGAAGGGATCGGTTGGTAGGACATGTTCTGAGGCATCAAGGGATCACCAATTTAGTATTGGAGGGCAGCGTGGAGGGTAAAAATCGTAGAGGGAGACCAAGAGATGAATACACTAAGCAGATTCAGAAGGATGTAGGTTGCAGTAGGTACTGGGAGATGAAAAAGCTTGCACAGGATAGAGTAGCATGGAGAGCTGCATCAAACCAGTCTCAGGACTGAAGACCACAACAACAACAACCTCACATGACGCTGTTAGCTGTATATGCTGAGGGTTTTATATCTCACATACGTTCTACAACTTATCTGCAAACAACGAAACCTTTTCTATTTTTCGGTTTTCTGAAAATCGCCATATATCGTATTATTAAGCGTGTTACTTGTGGTATTTTGATGGTATGGTCTTACTTCCCTTGTTTATGATGTTTTAAAGCATTTTCTTATTTGCTGTTGTCATTTCTTGTTGCTAGACATGTGTTTGATATAATTTATCAGCAAAGCACAAGGTTTCTGCCGCCATTTCACGTGTTGTTACAGTTTTGTGATCTTCGTAATTTTTTCATTTGAGATATAGCAGAGTCCTTTGGAACATGTAACAGTGCCACTGCCTTCGCTGATAGATATTTTATTAACTTTTTGGGGCGTTTTGCGATTGGAGAGATAGAATGATGTTTGTCTTTATTCTAGGTCCAGAACATTTTTGCGAAAAATCTTGATAATATTTCCTTCCCAACTATTCTGAACACTCTTCATCTTCAGATAGCTTTCCAATAGGCACTGGCACTGAAGGTATTTCAAACCTGTGTATCTGAATTATGAGGTGTGGTAGGAAGCTGGCCTGTTGTACCAGGAGTACAGCTTGTTCCAGTTGCATCATACCGAAATTTATAAATGTTAATATTGTGCTTTTTTTGCAGAACAAGTAGAGCGCCTTAGAGAAACCGGGAGTTTCACATACCAGGTACGAGAAGGTCGACCCAGATCCATAACACGCGATGTTGCGCATACTACACGAACGTCCGAATACTTCAACAAGGAGGATTGCTACCCAAGAGCGTGTCCTGAGTCATAGCTGTGTATGGCGGACTTTACAGCGGCAAGTACTCTAGCCATATCATCTCCAGCGGGTGCAAGCCTTCAACAGTGTAGACTCCCCTCCTAGAGAGAATTTCTGCCAATGGTTGCAACAACAGTGTATAAGTTGAATAACAGGGAAACAACAAAAAACGCATACTATGTCTTCACTGCAGAAGCCATGGAAATCCCACAAGTGCACAAGTCGGCACTGTCCAAGTCTTTCCTGTGACTGACCGTTGCTCCACCCCGTCCAGCACCCCTTTATCCTGTCCAGCACTTCTCCCCCCACTCCCATCCAGTCTCCCCATTAACAAGTGCTGTGATTGGCTAGAGCGCTCCCGCCATTTCTCCAACTCAACACACACTCACAAACATATTGAAACACGCAGGAAATTCTGGATTTACATTCAAATAACTTGAAATTAAATAAATATTCCTACGGCTGAACCATAAACACACTCTAACAGACATTATTAAATACATAAAGAAATCAAACACATATCAAAGGAATAGAAACCAAAAGTAGGCCAGTAGCCTAATATCGCTGTGCTTTCTAAAACATAGTAAATATTTGACCAATTTCTTCATGTATAGTGTATATTGGATATAAACAAAGACATGGACGAATACATATATTTGGCCGGCCGGGGTGGTCGAGCGGTTCTAGGCGCTACAGTCTGGAACCGCGCGTCCGCTACGGTCGCAGGTTCGAATCCTGCCTCGGGCATGGATGTGTGTCATGTCCTTAGGTTAGCTAGGTTTAAGTAGTTCTAAGTTCTAGGGGACTGATGACCTCAGAAGTTAAGTCCCATAGTGCTCCGAGCCATTTGAACCAATAAATATATTTATAAGCATGTTGTTACCGTTTTTTCGTGTCATTGTATTTATGGCCTGACGCGATGAATAGTAATCGGCCACTTTGACCTCCAATAACTCATCTACTATTCAAGTTACATGGTTGTAATTCATGCCAATTAAGGTTTAGAATTATCACTTTCTAAAGACACGTCGGTCGACAAAATCGGATGAACCGTTTAGATTTTGGAAATTCGTTGCTGGGTGTTACTTGTATAATCTAGTCAGATAATAAACTTTAAACTAGTAAAGATATTGAAAATATGATTACACCATCAGAATTGTTGTGCAAATAACGGTAATTTACAGGTTTCTTTTTAATATATCATGATTCCTTCGGCGATTATTAATTTCTACGTGAGTTGTGAAATGTCTGCTACTATGGTTTCACAAAGTCCGCCATCTTTGGCACTCCCAGCATACAAGTCTCCTTCATCGACACAAAGCACAGTCCTTATCACAGAGTCAACATGGAATTCCCAGCCACGCGGTCTGCCTGGACGACGCACTGGGGCTCTTGCTCTGCCTAACGTTTGGCCCCACGCAGCTGCTGACGAGCCATGGCCTGCCGAGAGGCCCCAGTGCGTCCGCGCCAACTCCGAACTTAGAATATTTCCAGGGCGCCACAACTCGCCTGTTACCTCACACACCTCTACTTATTAACATTCTGGCTTGCCAGAAATCTCAGAAGTAGCATCCTTCAGTTCATACTAGTACATATACGAGGTGGATTCAAGTTCTAAGGCCTCCGATTTTTTTTCTCCGGACTGGAAAGAGATAGAAACATGCGCATTGTTTTAAAATGAGGCCGCGTTCATTGTCAATACGTCCCAGAGATGGCAGCACCGTACGGCAGATGGAATTTTACCGCCAGCGGCGAGAATCAGAACTGTTTTAAATACTTAAAATGGCGGCGTTTTCCTTACTTGAACAGCGTGCAATCATTCGTTTTCCGAATTTGCGTGGTATGAAACCAATTGAAATTCATCGACAGTTGAAGGAGACATGTGGTGATCGAGTTATGGATGTGTCGAAAGTGCGTTCGTGGGTGCGATAGTTTAATGAAGCGCGAACATCGTGTGACAACAAACCGAAAGAACCTCGGGCTCGCACAAGCCGGTCTGACGACATGATCGAGAAAGTGGAGAGAATTATTTTGGGGGATCGCCGAATGACTGTTGAACAGATCGCCTCCAGAGTTGGCATTTCTGTGGGTTCTATGCACACAATCCTGCATGATGACCTGAAAATGCGAGAAGTGTCATCCAGGTGGGTGCCACGAATGCTCACGGACGACCACACGGCTGCCCGTGTGGCACGTTGCCGAGCAATGTTGACGCGCAACGAGAGCACGAATGGGACTTTCTTTTGGTCGGTTGTGACAATGGATGAGACGTGGATGCCATTTATCAATCCAGAAACAAAGCGCCAGTCAGCTCAATGGAAGCACACAGATTCACAGCCACCAAAAAAATTTCAGGTAACCGCCAGTCTTGAAAAAATGATGGTGTCCATGTTCTGGGACAGCGAGGGCGTAATCCTTACCCATTGCATTCCAAAGGGCACTATGGTAACAGGTGCATCCTACGAAAATGTTTTGAAGAACAAATTCCTCCCTGCACTGCAACAAAAACGTCCGGGAAGCGCTGCGCGTATACTGTTTCACCAAGACAACGCACCCGCACATCGAGCTAAAGTTACGCAACAGTTTCTTCGTGATAACAACTTTGAAGTGATTCCTCATGCTCCCTACTCACCTGACCTGGCTCCTAGTGACTTTTGGCTTTTTCCAACAACGAAAGACACTCTCCGTGGCCGCACATGCACCAGCCGTGCTGCTATTGCCTCAGCGATTTTCCAGTGGTCAAAACAGACTCCTAAAGAAGCCTTCGCCGCTGCCATGGAATCATTGCGTCAGCGTTGTGAAAAATCTGTACGTCTGCAGGGCGATTACGTCGTGAAGTAACGCCAGTTTCATCGATTTCGGGTGAGTAGTTAATTAGAAAAAAAATCGGAGGCCTTAGAACTTGAATGCACCTCGTAAAACAAATTACAAAGAACAGAATTAAATGATCAAAACTCCAGGCCAATAGTGTTTACAAAATTGTTGTAGTGGTGTGAGAGCAGTATGAATTTCGAAATATACTTAAACTAGCACTAATTATCAACGAAACGGCATATTAAATAAATGCCTGCATTTCAGTTATGCATAAACAATTTTTTGGACAGGAAATAAAATTTTTTTAAATGCTCTTTCACTTATGTGCGATTTTGTAAACACTTCTTGTGCCACTCACTCAGCGCTAAGGCGCCTTCTTCCACAAATTTTTTCTGTCGCACTACACACGCCCACATCAGTCTCTTGACGAAGTGCCTCGCAAAAATCGTGTCTGCCTCTGAATTCCGAGCTCCAACGTTTATCGCGACAAATCTGTTTACAAGAAAAACCAAAAGTAGAAACCCGTCAACAAATTATTTCCCAAACCCAACCAGGATCCTCGCTAAAGGTTCCCTCCAGTGGAAAACGAAACTTTAGGAACAAAGTCACACGACAAACAACTGAATCACAGTAAGCTCAAATTCCCACAAGTTCTATTTAATTAACTTTAGCAAATCCTTCCTACCTCCATGCGCTAAAAAATGCGTGCACATACAATTACAATTTTAATACCCTCCAAATTGACCACTAAATTCTTTACCACACTCTTATACAAAGCATAAATCAATAGATATTTTACTTAAATCTACGAGATGACTGACCTCCATGCCCCCTCAGTGCCTAAACTTCCCCTCTTGCACACATACAGTGCCACAATAAACTAAGAAATTACTAATGAATCCCCAAGTAATACATCTAAAATCATCCCTCCAAAATTACTACCACAAATTACAAATTAGAACACCTTTTATTTCTCCCCTTTCTCTATATACCATTGACTGCTTCAATCACTTCCTTAATTCTGTTATGCATATCGACTTCCTCACTCCAACCCTTAGTAACTATGGTATGAGCAATCTGATTTTCACCTGTTCAGTCTTTTAAATTTTACTTGCATTTTTTCATTCTGAAATTCAAATTCTAGGCATTTCCCTACACAAATAAGCGACGTATAGTATTTGCACAGAAAGTCAGTATCTAAAACTACCTCCTTTACTAAACCACTCACTACAAAACATTCTATCTCGAATTTATTTTCTCCACATTTAAATTCTAAAAGTATTTGTTGTCTTATTGGCTTACTCACAACACCAACTGCAGTTTTAATCCGAATGCCAGTGACTGGGAAGATTACTAGTTTCCTATTTTTTATCATGTTCATGAATCTTTGACACCGCTGACACATTACTACCTGAATCTACAAGTGCCTCTACCATTTTTTTGCCAACTTTAATTTCAATAATTGGCTGTGCATTTACCATTTCCTGTCGTTCTAAATGTTTCTCCCTTAATAAATCATTTTCTACGTCTCATCCCTTCTCTTCCAATTTTAGCGTACACACATCCTGTTCTATGCATCCCTCAATCTCATGTTAATCCCAAAATAATTCATTAAATATTTTGTTCGCCCTATATTCATTCCTTCCCTTTTCTAAACCTCTAGCAATTTTAAACTTCTCTCGTTACCATATATGCGGCAATAACGACCATAACGTTGTACCGTACCAATGCCAATCAGTCACACTAAAATCACACTCCTCCTTCATATACAAATTCGCACGAACTTCATTACACAAGCTATCCCCATCCACGCTATTTACTTCATCCCTCTCTAAATTTTATGTTTGTTCTTCGACACATTTTGCCAATTCACTACCCACAGCATGCACAACTTTACCGTTTTTCCCCTCCAAAATATCGACACTTACAGCTTCAACAAAATTACACATAAATTCACTGTTAAACACTTTAGCTTCCTGAAATAATACATCGATGCCGAAGCCATCTTCACCATAAATATTCATGTCAGCAACCTTATCTGCTGATAAACCATTTAAATTACTACAAAAATTCTCATCAGAAACCTCACTTTCCTCTATCGACAAATTAACTTTACGTGAATCGTACACAACTTTATCCTCCGCCGCTACATTACACAAATTGCTGCTGTCTTGTCGTACAGTTTTGGGACTTCCAGACTTGCTACATTCCGCTGTGATTAGACAAAAATCAGCACACGCTGCCATTCCTAAACACTTCATCCAGATTAACCCCTGATCCTACTTTACATATATACTCACATTCACACTCTGACAAACGTTTTAGATCCCCATATTCATCAATAAGTTTCTTTTCGCCTTCATTCGTGACTACAAACGCGCAAATTCATTCCTCCAAAGTATCAATACGAGTAGTTTTTACATCATTACATAAATAACCATTACTCTGTTCCTTTAAACAGAAATCATCTACCTCCGTCGATACATTTTTAACTTCAACTGCTGGCGAGACTAATGCTAAGCCTCCCTTAGTAACACTGACATTTTCCGCCGAAATCCAATCACCCACACTTGCAGCTGGCGAGACCAGAGCTACCCCACCTTCACTAACATCGATGCTTTTTGCCGACTCACTAATACTTGCTACAGCGTCACCTTCCTGACTGCAATTACTACTATTTGCTAATACCTCTTCAGAACTCTCCACACAATTTGCTTTCACAAAATTGATCTCCTCTTTAGCTTCTTTTTGAACCACTGAATCTTTCCATTCATGACCATTCACACACTCATTCATTACACATCCATAACTCACATCATTCCCCGCAAATTTATTTCCATTACTTTTACTTAAATCTCTCACAAATCTATGCTTGCGCCGTTCGCGCCTGCTTTTATTTTGAAAGAGCCGTCTATATAGCCTTCCTCTTTAACACACTCCATATTACATATTTCTTGCGTTTCTCCAAACCTATCAACATTTCTACCATTACCATTATTTCCAGTCCTTTTCATCGCCTGTTTAGATCGCCCTCCCTGGACCTGAGAAGTGGCGAACATCAGTTTCCCGACCAGTTGTTACGTGACTGCAAAAAATGGTTCAAATGGCTCTGAGCACTATGGGACTTAACTTCTGAGGTCATAAGTCCCCTAGAACTTAAACTACTTAAACCTAACTAACCTAAGAACATCACACACATCCGTGCCTGAAGCAGGATTCGAACCTGCGACCGTAGCAGTCGCGGGGTTCCGGACTGAAGCGCCTAGAACCGCTCGTCCTGTTCATTCTCAGACCATTCTGCTCATTCCAGCTACTATCTCCCGGACAATTCCTTTGATTTCTCTCACGATTATTATTTTGGTGATGATTATTTGGATTCCCATTTTGATAACTACCACCCGATTTGCTCTGAGGTTTGAACTTCAAAGCCCTCTCTAATTTTTCTACAAATTCTAGAAATTCGTCCATGGAATCACATAGACTATGGACAAGATCCCACTGCAAATCTTCAGGTAATCGCCTTTTTAACGTGGTGATTTCCGTTAAAACCCCCAATGGATGTTTCACATGCATAAGCTTGCCAAGTTCGCGCTTGTAAAAATCTCTCATTGTCCCATTACCTTACCTGTAACTTGGCCTATTTAAAAATTCATTTTGGATGTGCGTCAGTTTTGACTCACTCTAAAATTTATTCAAAAAACACTTTTCGAACTCTTCGTACGATTCGCACGAACTACATATAACAATTGCACAAGATTGTGGGTCTCCCTCCAAATACGGTTTAACGTATTTTATTTTCGCTTCGTCAGACATGCCGTGAAGAAAAGCGTACCCTACATGCAGCCAAGAAATTTACTGGGTGATATCTTCCGTCATCTGTGTAACATTTCACAGATCCGGTGTTTGACCAAGGGATATTTATAACCGGCATGACCTGTTGGGAGGCTAACGAATTTAAATCACTTTTTATCTGTTGCATTTGTTTTTTAAATTCCTTTTCACTAGTGATACTGGACTTTACTTTATCTTTAAATTTTCCCACTTCTTTCTCCCCGTCACCTACACTATTGCCAATGTCACTAATTGCTAAATTTATATCGCTTTTATGAGCATCTTGCACTTTTGTACAATCGCTTACCTTGCCCCCAAGTTCCGTCTGTATCTTATCCATTTTTTCCCCACGATCCTTTTCCACGGATTCGATTTTAGATTTTACTATTACAACTTCGTCTCGCATTTTCCCCATATCGACTCGGACACATTTTAATTTACCATCAATTGCTTTTTCAAGGCTACCCATCATTTTTTCAACTTCCTCTTTAACAGCGGAACCTATTTCATTTCACATTGTACCCATATCAGTCCGAATTGTATTCGTAACTGTTTGCAATGTGCCCATATATGTTTGATTTGTACTGATATTATTTGCCGTTGTATTCATATTATTTCCCACCCCTGGATCATTTGCATTAGCTGAGACATCATATCTCCCCAACATTCATTCCACTTGCCTTAATCCCTATTAGTTACATTTCCGCGCTCTGATTTCGGACTAGCCGGCTCACTTCCGTTTTCAGAATTATACATACTAGGTGACTGTTTTATGTTCGCGAGATCTATAAGTGGAGCTTGAACTTCAGAATTAAACACTCTCACTGTTTGCGCAGGTACTTATCTGATCTGAGATGGTTCCCTGTGCCATGGTGATGCTGTCGGTTGTAGTGGAAGTCTACACTGAAGACTGCCCTGGAGTACTCGAAGAAGCTGCCGTCGTACTGCTGTTGAAATGCGTCCACCACTGGAGAATTCGCCTGATGTAACTGTAGCTGCCGCCGGTTACCGCGTGTCCCAACCATCTCCAGTGTCCGTTAGACGCGCTAACCGCTACTGTTCCCTGTACTCAACTTATTTAGACTCTGAGCCCTCACGCAAATTGCGTCTATTGTGATAGATTAGGACATCTATCGATAGCATGTGTTAATTTTGATAATTACTGCGTAATTTCCAGAAACCTACTTGCGTAAAAAAACCGATCTCACACTGTGTTTTGTGAGAGCTCCACTCTACAGGAATCTCTACTGCTTTTGCAATGGTTATTTTTTTTACACTTCGCATAGTACGCTGAATAACAGAGGGTAAAGGAATTACCACTTTGCAGGACACAAATCCTGGACGAGAAACCTCCAATTGCAGGCTTAAAAAAAAAAGTGATGAGTGGCCCTCAACTACGTACCCTCTGACTCAGACTTGAAATATTAAAATGATATATATACGGATTCAATGCTTAAGGATCATCTTCAGACTCCACAATAGCAGGTGGACTTCCATGGAGCAAGTTGCGCCGACCCACGATGCTAAAGTGACTGCTCGATAACTTCAGCGTCGTGGGTCGGCGCAGCTTGCTCAATGGAAGTCCACCTGCCATTGTGGAGTCTGAAGATGATCCTTAAGGATTGAAACTGGTCACTCCAATTAACAGAACTTTGCGATCAAGAATGTTTTTAATTATATATATATTTCACTATATTATATAAGATCGCTGATAATGTTTTCAAAAATTTTGTGAAATATTACAAGTTTGGGCTGGTATCGTTGTCTCGGGGCTGGGATACGTAGTTGCCGCATTACAGGCCAGTTACTGCTGAGTCTACAGCATACAGTAGCAATATACACATGAATCGAATGGTCGAAAGTTCCTATTACTCGGCAATAACAAATTTGGAAAGTAACTTAGAAATTTATAAATGAAAGATTGCAATTAAATAAAATCCGCAAGTGCTATTTTAACGACTTTAAATAATGAGTACGATAGCAGAAGTACCTTAAAGAATGCCATTTATTACTGCGAAACAGTTACTGGTGTCGATGGTCCAGCAATTAAATAAAATATAAGTTGAATAACAGGGAAACAATAGATTCCTACTTCACGTAATTAATTATGAACAACAACATACACTACTGGCCATTAACATTGCTACACCAAGAAGAAATGCAGATCATAAACGGGTATTCATTGGACAAATATATTATACTAGAACTGACATATGATTATATTTTCACCCAATTTGGGTGCACAGATCCTGAGAAATCAGTACCCAGAACAACTACCTCTGGCCGTAATAACGGCCTTGATACGCCTGGGCATTGAGTCAAACAGAGCTTGGATGGCGTGTACAGGTACAGCTGCCCATGCAGCTTCAACACGATACCACAGTTCATCAAGAGTAGTGACTGGCGTATTGTTGCGAGCCAGTCGCTCGGCCACCATTGACCAGGCGATTTCAATTGGTGAGAGATCTGGAGAATGTGCTGGCCAGGGCAGCAGCCGAACATTTTCTGTATCCAGAAAGGCCCGTACAGGACCTGCAACATGCGGTCGTGCATTATCCCGCTGAAATGTACGGTTACGCAGGGATCGAAAGATGGGTAGAGCCACGGGTCGTAACACATCTGAAATGTAACGTCCACTGTTCAAAGTGCGGTCAGTGCGAACAAGGGGTGACCGAGACATGTAACCAATGGCACCCCATACCATCACGCCGGGTGATACGCCAGTATGGCGATGACGAATACACGCTTCCAATGTGCGTTCACCATGATGTCGCCAAACACGGATGCGACCATCATGATGCTGTTAACAGAAACTCGATTCATCCGAAAAAATGACGTTTTGTCATTCGTGCACCCAGGTTCGTCGTTGAGTACACCATCGCTGGCGCTCCGGTCGGTGATGCAGCGTCAAGGGTAACTGCAGCCATGTTCTCCGAGCTGATAGTCCGTGCAGCTGCAAATGTCGTCGAACTGTTCGTGCAGATGGTTGTTGTCTTGCAAACGCCCCCATCTGTTGATTCAGGGATAGAGACGTGGTGAAACGTCCCCTTAGAACAATTATACATTACTGTCCTTAAACTGACACACAGTATTTTTAGCGCAACGCAATCTGACTTTCAAAAATCCCTACAAAATAATGGCCCTGACTAACATTAACCTATACTTTTCACAGATCACTTACCTCACCAAAAATCTTCTTTACTCGAACTACTGCAATACAGCGAGCGCCACTACTGCCAGCTAAATAAAAGATTCAAACTACTGAAGGCACTAACTACTGATAGGCATAGTTAGCAAATGAAAGATTTTGATAGAGAACAAACAATGTATTTACCTTGATAGTCATAATATATATAGCAGTTCATGACATCCATTCGTACAAATGTACTGTTTCTGATGGACACACCTCAAGATTATCCATCCTCAAAAATCCGCCATCTCACTTCCCCACATCCACCACTGCTGGCGGCCCGCCTCCAACTGCACAACACTATGCGCTGTTAACAGCCAACTGGCCGACGCTACAATGGCGAGTATTACAACAATGCCAACCAGCCACAGACTGCACACAGCACAGCCAGTGATTTTCATACAGAGCGCTACATGGCGGCGGCGTTACCAATATAAGAACCTAAACAGCGTACTTACATAGCCCCCATGCTCCCCACAAAAAATTTTACAAATTGTTTTGGGCAGTGGCCAATAATATTTTGATAAAAATTTTTATAATTATAATGACAAAGATATCAAATGCACACACTTATTGATACAATGTTGGTCAAAAGCTAAAATTTTCTCACAGTCCATAAAGACAGTCCTGATCATTCATCACAGTAAAATTGCAGTGTTTTTTTTTTTTTTTCAAAGTCTGAGCAGTAAAAGAGAATGCACACGGAAGTAGTGGATTTCCATGCAGTCTTGAAGTAGTGTTGTCCTTCCAACGGAAAGACAGTGCTAACTCTTGACATGCAGACAGGTAATGAGCCACAACAGAGCAAACCCACAGCAGAGCCAGTTGATGTTTTGAAGAATATTGGTAGGTAGGTCATCACAGAGCAGACCCACTGTAGTCATGGTAGAGATTGTGTTATTGGTGGGTCACCAGAGGTGCAGACCCACTGCAGTCCTTGTAGAAATAATGGTATTGGTGAGTCATCAAAGGTGTAGACCCGCTGTAGTCCTTGCAGAAATAATGGTATTGGTGGGTCATAAAAGATGCAGACCCACTGTATTCCTTGCAGAGATGGCCAGCAGCCATCTGTTTGACTGTGCAGGTGCACAATCACCATTGAAGAGTCTTGCAGATAATATAGCAAGTCCATGAACCACCACTTGTGCACTCACAAATTTTTTTTTGAAATTTTTCTTCGAACTAGCAATGCTGTTATCCAGTCCCTTGGTGAATTATTAACACACGTGCAAACACTATCAGTCCCTACGTCTCACATATTGTCCATATACTATGACCAACAGAAACGTGTGCAGTGAAATGTAACTTACAAGTTACTTAATTTGATGAACTGGTGTCAATTACAATTTTACAACATAAGAATACAATAACAAAGGTACAAAATACATAATTAAAAACATAATAATACAGATAACATTTGTAGTAATACAGGCTTTACAAAACAATAGAAATAAACATATACATCAGTGTTACAGGAATAATGACATAAGTAAATACATAAAAGATCAGAATAACTTTTGATACATCAACTTCACACATGAGCATTAAAACAAAACAGAACCAATAATGTCTAAACATTTTTACAAAGTAAATAACATAGTATTAGAAAAATTCTACAACATAACAACATCAACTAAACACATAAAGACAGGAAAAACACAAATACACAAGGGTACACAAACACATAGAGGGATAAGACAAAAGGAAAGGACAGGGTTTGTTTTACTGCAGTATTTTGCATGGAGATCTCCCTTCGTTCATCATTATTTTCAAAAAGTCCTATCTAAGCCTGCTTTCTGTATTCTGTTCACATCCTCTTTCAAAAATAGTTTTTCTCCACTGTACACTAATTTTTTGGTCAAACCATTTTCTTATAGATTCTCAATGCATTTCTTCCAATTCATCATAGTTAGCTTCTTATATAGTCTACCCCCTCTTAAGCTAACTTAAATCTACTGAGCTCAGATGCAAAACTAAGGGATGAGGCAATGCAGCAGCACAAAACAATTAACACAAACATCAATGACAAAAAAATGCAAATTGGCAAAGCAAGCAGCTGCAAATGCAATAATTTATATCTAAACATGACAAAGCTCAAGCAGAAAAAATATGACAGTAAAAATGGCCATGTTTAATACCTATGTCAGATCTTAACACTAGAGTGATGCTTCACAAAATCTTACTCTGCAAGAAAGTTACCAAGTTGTTAAAAAAATTATTTATGCAATTCCTGTGAAGGGAAATGTCTATTTGTGCTCTCTTTTCTAAGTAAGTACATCATAAACATATACTTTACTGGGTCTGTAGACAGAAAATAGCGATGTTAGTACATCTATTAAATTTTATTTTTAACCAATGCTGCAGTGCAGCTAGAAACTAGATATTAAATGAAATGAATAAATATATATATATAAAGCAACATATGAAACGTCATTCACTAGGCAAATGGCGTCTCCAAAGGCAAAAAAATCTCTCAACTAGAAAGACAATAGATGTAAAATGTTTCTCATCATTTCATTAGGCGTTTTAGTAAATATCGTAAATTAAGAGCTCCACAGTGTAATCATATATTTTCAAGTTTGAGCGTGTCATATTTAGGATGCTTTCTACAAAGAAATGTCAATAGCTAGGAGAAAAGCCTCCTTTTTTCTCCACCTGTGCCTCTGAAAGGCACACACTAATGGTTTTTTTCCAGGTGACTGTCGCGCAGCTGGGTGCCCACGACGCATTAAGTGAGGGTCATTTGACTTTCTTACCGAAATATTTACAACACCAGTTTGCACTACAGTGACAGTCTCATATTAAAAATTTCACAGGTCGAGAATTTGCGTTGCAAATGTGTAGAAACAAAATCCTGTGAATATAACAGTGTCCTTACCTTATTACACATATACATATTCGTCGACACTTCTTCAATATTTCATCATAAGAAATACATAGCATAATCAAATTCCTCATATAGAATCAGCTTATTGATCATAAACATACCTCATCAACGTAATACACATTGTCATCATAATAATATCATCATAAAAACTCAGCCAAATCTCAAAGACGTCGTAGCTTTATACAATAATTTCAAAACCTAAAAAAATACTCTGCTCATTTAAATAGTGTCATCTACCTCAAAAGTACTTTAAAAATCATGATCCCATACCAAATACATCATTCAAAGCTCTCATAGTATCACAATGGTTCCAAAAAAATATGAACAGTTCACAAAGTGCAGACAAAATACAGTTTCATAAGTGTGAAGTTATCCAACTGTGTAATTGCGTAAACATGTGTCACTGACATAGTAAAAAAAATTTAGTTTCTCTGTTAAATAATCAGATAGCTGTGTAATTCAGTGTTAGAGAAATATGGTACCGATGTGTAAAGTTGAATAAGCAAATACCATATTAGCTAGGGCTCCTTGTGCTTGCCAAACACATGGTACACAAAGTAAGCTTGTACCCCCCCTGATGATTAATGTAATTATACCCTCAGGTGTTACAGATTACAGCAATGGAATGAAATGTATCACGGAAAACTTTCTTTGTAATTCAAAAACCATGAAAAATAAATGGTTTAAGTACAAAATTAATCACTCAAATGCGTTCCTGTAGCGCTAAATGTGCGTCTTGCTGTAAGATAGTTCTGTGGAACTGTCATAGTTATCGTCCTCTGTAAGCAAAGTTCTGCTGAAGTCAATGTACTTACCTCATCATAAACGAAAGTGAAATGCTTTGTGTATAGATATCGTAGTTATTACGTACCTTACTGTGATCAAGAAAGTACTATAATATAACGCATTGTTGTGCTATGGAAAAGGCTGTCTCATTGTAGCTATACCACAAAAGTTACTACTAAAACATTACTTTCCAGAATAATTAAGAAAAACTGTGCAGATATAAAACTGAAACACTGCAAAAGCAACATTGTAAATTGTCACTCATTAGTAGTGTCGTGATAAAATCGTGTAGCTGTCACATAAACTAACCACTGTGTCATCTGGTATCTCACTGAAAGTACTTTAAATCCAGAATGTATTTTCAAGTAAACCAAAATGTTGCATTAAAATCTCATTATCAGTACTGGTTAATGTTCTAAGTATGTGAGCCTTATAGTCATTACGTAATCGTGCAACTAACAAGCAAGAATGTACACACACAATAACACTGTGATGTATGTTCACTATAACAATGCATTCGTAATTTCTGTTTAAATAAGTTCTCTTGGTTCTTGACTGGACATTTAACTTCAAACATTGTCGCATGGTAACAGTTTCTTAAGTCTGACAAGGCATACTAATAACGTGAAGTGAAAAATTTTATGGCAAAGACTATGTTATAAAGCAGATTATCTTTCAGTAAACGGTTTCACATGTGAAATGTGGTGCAATCCTTTAGTCTTCCTAGTAAGCAGAGTTTTAACTGCAATGCAATTATCATGCGGTATATGTCAGTAAAGAATACTGGAATTTTTCTCAAGGTTAGCCACTATGTTATTTTTCTCTGAGCCACCGGCGTACGTGGCTGCCTGCGGTGCAAGTCATTGTCTGTCTCTTTGTTGGCGTGCATCGTTATTGGGATTAGGAGACCTAACTTCTACAAATTCACCTTGTCGAGAGGGCCCTGCCGTGTTTGAATCCCGCCAATTTTGGTTAAATTCTGGTCTGTTGATTATATCGTCTCTCATCATGTCGGTAGTTCCTGTAGTTTCTTTCTTGTCGGTGACGTGGTGGAGAATTTCTCCGTGAATCCTAACTGCATGCTGGACCATTGCTTCTAAAGTTATTCTGTCTCCCTTGATAAAAATTATTTTGGTTCCCATATTGTCTGTTTCTCTGATTGTCTCTGTGATAGTTACTACCACAAGGAGGTGATCTTTCCCTGTAATTATTACTACTCTGCCAACGGTTCTCATACGGGTGGTGTCTGTTTTGGTCACGATTTGCGTTGTAGAATAGCCTTGTCGTGTCCAGTTATTACTTCTGTCATTGCGGAATTGTGAAGGATGTAACCTGTAATTGTTGTGCGCCTGTTTTCGCGTCTTGCGATTGTCAGTGTCAATTTCTAATTCTTGTAAGAGTCCCTGAAAAGCTTCAATGTCATCTTTGCAACGTCCTGCCAAAATAATATGTTGTAAATGCTAAGGTAATGTGATTAAGCAAATGCGGATGAGTTCTGAGGGGCTGTATGGGTTTGACAGGTACTGATTCTTGTGCAACATGTCTTCAAAATATTTCACAAGACTGGAAAATTCAGATTGTTCGAAATGTTTCATCATTATGATGCTATGTTTTACTCGGTCTTGTGTAGCTTGAGACCAATATGTTGAGAGGAAGGCATGATAAAATTCTCCTTCACTGTGGCAATCGTGAATGACCGATCACATTCTTACAGCTGGTTCATTCTCTAAATAACCACACATAAATTCTAATCTGTGCTCTAATGACCAGTTGGGAGGAAAACAATGAGAGAATTGATGGAGCCATGCTTGTGGATGAATGTCATTGCCAGAATTCTTAAATGTTTTGAATTTACGTGTAGTAATGAACAGCTTATAGTCAAAATCATCATGTCGGCGAGTCGCATATCGGTCATTGTTACGTCGTTTCGGCGGTTCCATTTCAAAATTCGGTGCACCTTGCCAATTTATTTCATAATTTCTGAAATTCGCTGTGTTATTATTTTGTGGCTGTTCCGTATTTCTATGTCCTTCTTCCCGTATTGGAGCGCGAGTGTCCTCTGAAATACGTAATTCTTGTATTACCTGTGTCAGCTGATCTTGTACTTCCCGGATTTCTCTTTGGTGTTGCGTATCAATTTCATTCTGATTTTGATTGAATTTCCTAATTTGTTCGCACTCTTCTGTGTCATAAAAGACTACCGGTTTTGTGTCATTCAGATTATCATCTACCTTCGTATATAAATTATTTAGCTGATCCGAAAGTTCAACTACTTTCTCTGATAATGAACTAATTTCCTCCATGTGTCTTTCTGAACCAATTTTCAGAGTATCTACTGTGTCCTTTAAGTTTTCCTGAGTTTTTGCAAGTTGCGTAACCGAATCGGTAGATGCAAATGTCAATTTTAGCCCACAAGGTCTCATGATTTTCATGAACAATAGTTTGCAGTTCTTTTATGGTTGCTTCGTGATTCTGTAATGCATTTTCACGCCGCGAAAAAATAGGCTGAAAATGCTCACAAATTTGTGTTTTTACGTCATTACAGACTTTTTGACATTTCGATTCAACGTTATGTAACTCAGTAGTTAAATCTTCACGTGTTTGTTCACGCATGGTGTCTAACTTCCGAAGATTTTGTTCCATTGTGTCTAACTTTTGAAGATTTTGTCCCATTTGTTTCTGATTTTGTTCAAGCGTTGTGTCTAACTTTTATAGCCTTTGTCCCATTTGTTGCATTAACTGTAATAACAATGCACTGGTGTCTGAAACATGTTCCTCAGTGCTTTTCGGCAGTGAATTTGCACCGGCAACATTCGCATTTTGACGAGCAGAAAATGTGTCTTGACTTATTTGAGAAAACGGTGAGGATCCAAAACATGAATCGACAGTATTTGCGAGATTGCGTCCTGTCATTTCGGATTCCTGAGGCGAGCTATTGCCGACTGATCGATCGATAATGCTTCCCTGTTCACTATTTGTTTCACTGTCTACGCCATTATTTGCAGCCCGCTCCATTTCCCTATGCAAAATTACCAAATTACTACTTTGAACATTAGTTAATTCATTACTCGGCGGCGCTAACACACTGCTTTCGTCTTCACTGTCATTTCTCAGTTTACTTTGGAGCCTAGTATTACGTTTATCACACTCCATAATTGTCACAATATTTCACACGATAACACAGAAAAGCACAATATGAAGAGCAAAAATAAGAGAACACATTAACATAGCACTGAAAATAATATCTCGTTAATGGCAAGCGCAGTTGCGAAATACTTGGTGCAAATCTACATGCATGCCACAACTGTTTTACTGTACAACAATGAAAGACTGCAACTACAAAGGAGATTCTCTCTACAATTACGCGCTAGGAATGAACAAAAGCTACACTAATTACACAAACTACAAGAAAAAATCAGAAGATTCCAGTGAGGTATCCTCGGCTAAGGGTTGACATGTGAAAAGTCCCCTTAGAACAATTGTACATTACTGTCCTTAAACTGACACACAGTATTTTTAGCGCAACGCAGTCTGACTTTCAAAAATCCCTACAAAATAATGGCCCTGACTAACATTAATCTATACCTTTCACAAATCATTTACCTCACCAAAAATCTTCTTTACTCGAACTACTGCAATACAGCGAGCGCCACTACTGCCAGCTAAATAAAAGATTCAAACTACTGAAGGCACTAACTACTGATAGGCATAGTTAGCAAATGAAAGATTTTGATAGAGACCAAACAATGTATTTACCTTGATAGTCATAATATATATAGCAGTTCATGACATCCATTCGTACAAATGTACTGTTTCTGATGGACACACCTCAAGATTATTCATTCTCAAAAATCCGCCATCTCACTTCCCCACATCCACCACTGCTGGCGGCCCGCCTCCAACTGCACAAGGCTACGCGCTGTTAACAGCCAACTGCCCAACGCTACAATGGCGGGTATTACAACAATGCCAACCAGCCACAGACTGCACACAGCACAGCCAGTGATTTTCATACAGAGCGCTACGTGGCGGCGGCGTTACCAATATAAGAACCTAAACAGCCTACTTACAGTGGCTGCACGATCCGTTACAGCCATGCGGATAAGCTCCGTGTCATTTCGACTGCTAATGATACGAGGCTGTTGGGATCCAGCACGGCGTTCCGTATTACGCTCCTGAAGCTACCGATTCCATATTCTGCTAACAGTCGTTGGATCTCGACCAACGCGAGTAGCAATGTCGCGATACGATAAACCGCAATCGCGACAATCTACAATCCGACCTTTATCAAAGTCGGGAACGTGATGGTACGGATTTCTCCTCCTTACACAATGCATCACAACAACGTTTCACCAGGCAACGCCGGTCAACTGCTGTTTGTGTATGAGAAATCGGTTGGAAACTTTCCTCATGTCAGCACGTTGTAGGTGTCGCCACAGGCGCCAACCTTGTGTGAATGCTCTGTAAAGCTAATCATTTGCGTATCACAGCATCTTCTCCCTGTCGATTAAATTTCCTAGCTGTAGCACGTCATCTTCGTGGTGTAGCAATTGTAATGGCCAGTAGTGTAGTTCGCGAGATATTCATACTATGTCATCACTGCAGAAGCCATGGAAATCCTAATAGTGCACAAGTCGGCAGTACAAAATAGTTCTATGTCCCGTGACCACGCACAAACCGCTCCACTCTCCAAGTCTCCCTCTTGCTCCAGCTAACGTTTGGCCCCACGCGGCTGCTGACAAGCAGCGGCCTGCCGAGCGGATCACGCGCAGCCACGCCAACTTCGAACTTAGAATATTTTCAGGGCATCACATCTCGCCTGTTAACTCACAGGCTGCAGAATTTAAGGGATGTGCTGCACGGTCAGCTACAGCTACAGCACCTTGTGCGCTCTGGAGTTCCCCAAGGCTCCGTCCTTGGTCCATTACTCTTCTCACTGTACATTAATGATATTTCTTCAGTGATTCACTCCTGCAACTACCATCTATATACCGACGACATCCAACTGTACGTAAGTGCAAGCCCCAAGCTGATGCAGTAGCGAGTATGAACGCAGATCTTTGCTCTGTTTCTCGATGGGCACAGAACCTAGGTCTGAAACTAAACCTCAAGAAATCCCAGGTCATTCTTATATCTCATCCAAAATTAATCAGCCGGTACTTTCGCGAAACAGTCCCTCAAATACTCCTCAATGGTACACAACTACCATACCAAAAAACAGTAAAAGACCTTTGAATAATCTTGGATGAACGCCGGCCCAAGTGGCCGCGCGGTTCTAGGCGCTTCAGTTTGGAACCGCGTGACCGCTTCGGTCGTAGGTTCGAATCCTGCCTCGGGCATGGATGTGTGTGATGTCCTTAGGTTAGTTAGGTTTAAGTAGCTCTAAGTTCTAGGGGACTGATGACCTCCAATGTTAAGTCCCATAGTGCTCAGAGCCAATCTTGGATGA
The DNA here is from genome assembly GCF_021461385.2 of Schistocerca piceifrons. Classification (NCBI taxonomy): domain Eukaryota; kingdom Metazoa; phylum Arthropoda; class Insecta; order Orthoptera; family Acrididae; genus Schistocerca; species Schistocerca piceifrons. The sequence continues at coordinate 95,560,582 of NC_060145.1, read as the reverse complement.
ATACCTAAACTGGGAAGAACAAACAGTCACAGCTTGCCGGAAATCGCTCTCCTCCCTACACGCAGTCCAAAACTTTAGAGAAATATTTTCAACCCACGTTAAACAAAAATTAGTCCAAAAACTAGTCTTGCCTAATCTTTACTACTGTGATGTAGTTCAACTTGGCATAATAGTGATAACTCGAGATGCCTGGAGCTAGTGAAGAATGCTTGTGTTAGATACGTGTGCAATATATGGTTGTATGATCATATCAGTCCTTCATACTCATAGCTAGGTTGGATGCGCCCACATAAGGTACGCGATCTCCACACGATGTGCTTACTTCATCGATTTCTTAGTCACTGGTGCCTCACATTAAACACCTATCGTCATTCCACAAACGCAATACCAGATCGGATAGTCTAGCATCTTGTCTGTACCTTTACATAACACAAAATCTTTCTCCGTGTCATTCTCCGTCTCAGCCATACGACTATGGAACGCGCTCCCCTGTGAACCGCGTCTTATCCAGAACCACTCAACATTCAAGAGGGAACTCAAAACTTACATATTAGGGACAGTATAACCACCATTGTTATGCCCCTCTCATCTCTTTCTTTCTCCTCTCCATCATAGCTTCGAATTTTACCATTCTATTTCTCTTCCTCTAACCTAGCTGCCTCTTCTATATCTCTTTCACCCCATTCTATCATCTTATGTCTCTGCTCGATGTGAATAACTCACAAGCTGCAAGAACATAACGAGAAAATTCTCAACTAGGAATAGGACTGACATTCATAAAAGAAAAATATGCTACTTTCATATACATAGTCATTACTGTTATTATTATTATTCTTGATTGTTATAATTATTTTTTGAATGTTATAATCACTATTTTTTCTTTAACGTTAATACTGTATAACACGTGGTAAATCCATAATGCTCTGTACAAACTGAAATTCGTTCAATCTGAGTATGCTTGGTTAGGTGTAAGAGAGGGCCTGAAGGCCATAATCTTGCCAGGTAAAATAAATGCATAAATAAATAAACAACTACGATGGGACTGGGCCGCCTCCCTCTCGCTGCTGCACCACCTAAAGGGTGACGATTATTAACCGATATGAAATAAAATCGTCATAACTATTGAAGTGTTGGCGTTAGGACGTTCAAACTGCAAGGTTGGCGGCAGGGCATGATGGGAATTAGTATGCGAATGCGCAAGCGCCTTGTCGTTGTTTACCATTTGCGCGTGAAAATGTCGCGGTGAAGTGTGCCTGAGCGTATAGCTCTTGTCAAGGTCTATATGCGAGGAACAACAGCCCAGCTGCTGCCCAAAGGGACATTGCGACCGAGTTCAACCTGAAGGCAACCACTCCAACTGTGGCAACAAACATGAATTTGATTCTCAAGTTTGAGAGAACGGCTAGTGTTCGTGATGACAGTATTGGCAATGTTACTCATCCAAAAAGGGCAAAAAAATCGAAAAGACATGCGCTGTGTTTCAAACCAGCCCCAGGAAATAGATCACACGAACTGCACAACAGTTGGGAATCATCCGGGAGACACTGCGACAAATTGTTGTTGAAGAGCTGCATCTCTTCCCATACAAAATCCAAAGCCCTCAGGTATTACCCCTACCACTGGGGAACAGCTGTTGTGTTTCTCCAACACTATTGTCCATAGAACTGACGAACAGGACTTTAATGTGAATATGGTTTGGTTTAGCGATGAAGTCCAATTTCATCTGCATGGGTTGGTCAATAAGCAAAATTAGCGCATTTGGGGGACTGAGAATCCGCATTTCGCGATCGAGAAGTCTCTTCAGCCTCAACTGGTGACTGAGTGGTGTGCAATGTCCAGTCACGGAATAATCATTGCGATATCCCTTGATGGCACCGTGACTACCGAACAGTACGTGAAGATTTTGGAAATAATTTCCTCCCTTATCCAAAGCGACTCTGATTTCTACAAGATGTGGTTCTTGCAAGACGGAGTGCGACTCATTATAAGGAGGAGAATGTTTGATGTACTGGAGAAGCATTTTGGGGATAGCATTCTGGCTCTGGGGTACCCAGAGGCCACTGGCATGGGTCTTGATTGGCACCATATTCTTCGGATCTGAACACATGCGACTCCTTTTTCTGGGCTATATTAAAGACAATGTGAAGGCCTACAGCAATAACCGCAAAACCATTGCTGAGCCGAAAACAGCCGTTCAGGAGGTCGTCGACAGCATGGATGTTCCAACGTTTTAGCGGGTCTTGCAGAATTTCGATATTCGTCTGCGCCACATCATCGCCAATGTTGGCAGGCGTATCGAACAAGTCATACCCTAAATCAGAATATCTTTAGTGACGTTTACATGTTGAATAAAGTGTGTGTACGCCGTAGTTTGTAACTAGTTTAGGTTTTTTTCGTATGTTTCAATAGTTGTAACCCTGTAAGTCACCCGTTTCTTCACATTTCTTTTTCATATTCTTGAGCCCATTTATTGACACGGAGTCCCTTTGCACCTGTTTCTCTGCTGTTGCTGCCGTCCTGACGAAACAATTTTGCCAGCAGTGCGCAGTTTTTCCTCTCAATAGTGACTGCGTTTCGTACGGAAAACTTGAACCTTATTAAGCTTTACAACAACAGTGACTACACAAAAGAAATGAACACGCTTCACCAAGCGACAAATAGCATACTGACCTCAAAACGGGAAACGTTTCGCATTCTTACTGCTTACAACGCCATATTTTCATCCGGTGGTGGAAAACAGCCCGCACTGCTGTACTTGGATCATCGACAGTTTAACTATAACCATCCGGTACATGCAATGACTGGCAGTGAGAAATGAATGAACGATGTAGCGCTAGCCTATTGCATTACTAAATAACTTATTTGCGAACTAGGGATAAACGGTGTGAGGTGGCGCTCTTTTAAGCAGACTGGCCTCGCATTTTGAGGCTAGAGGCTCCAGTCTTTAGGTGGTCGTCTTTATGTACGTTCTTCTTGGTTTTTCAAAATTACTTCAGGCAAAGGCCGTGATGGTTCCTACTATAAGACCACGGCTGGCAGCCTGTCTCGACTAGGACTTTGCTATTTTCTAAAAATATCGGGTTCAGATATATCGATATTTTAAAAAATTTTATTACCTCCACTCGATGTATACAAATGAAGTATCGATATATAGATATGTCGACGGAGAAAGTGTCAACGTATCCGCATATCAAAATATCTGCTGCATGTTGTAAATATACTGCCGATTTTAGAGCTGTATTTATTTATTTACATACTTTACGCCCACATTAGACCACTAAAATCAAACATAATGCAACATAGTCTACAATGATTAAGTTTAGGTCTTAGCAGTCAGCAATTTCTTCGTTTCCCAAAACTTATTCATTTGCTGTGATCTGGCTGCTCATTCTGCAAATATGACATACTTTTTCCGAACTGATGGTTTGAATGTCAGCCGTGTGTATTTGTTCTTCAGAAGCAGTTTCTTTTCTCTGTGTTGAATTTGGTGTGTGGTGATGTTCATCCAGATCACTTTGTACTTCTTTAAACCAGATGTTTTTGGTTTAACTGTTCCAGAAGTAGTCAAAAAATTGCTTCAGGATTCTAGTATTTGGTAGGCGAGATATGTGGCCAAAAATGCAGTCCTTCTTTTCCGCATTGTATCAATAATGGGTTCACTTTCTTTATACACTACTGAATTGGGCAAAAGTCTCCACTGCCGATTAACTTGGTGTTTCTTACTGATAATTGTTCGGAGTATTCTTCTATCAACGTTCTGCAATTTGTCCGTTGTTGCTTGAGTATTTAATCTCAATAGTGTTTCACTTGCATATGTTGCTTCCGGTTTAACGACGGAGGAGTAATGTCGAAATTTAACATTTATTGAGAGAGATCTTTTTTGTAGGTATGCCACGTGGTTCTCTGCGCTCGCTGATGTTTTAATGTTCTACTATCTATTGATGCTCCTTCGTTAACATTTCAGGTAATAATCTCACCAAGATATTTAAAGTTTTTTACTGTTGTTGTGGTCTTCAGTCTTGAGACTGGTTTGATGCAGCTCTCCATGCTACTGTATCCTGTGCAAGCTTCTTGATCTCCCAGTACTTACTGCAACCTACATCCTTCTGAATCTGCTTAGTGTATTCATCTTTTGGTCTCCCTCTACGATTTTTACCCTCCACGCTGCCCTCCAATGCTAAATTTGTGATCCCCTGATGACTCAGAACATGTCCTACCAACCTGTCCCTTCTTCTTGTCAAGTTGTGCCACAAACTTCTCTTCTACCCAATTCTGTTCAATACCTCCTCAGTAGTTATGTGATCTACCCATCTAATCTTCAGCATTCTTCTGTAGCACCACATTTCAAAAGCATCTATTCTCTCCTTGTCCAAACTATTTATCGTCCATGTTTCACTTCCATACATGGCTACACTCCATACAAATACTATCAGAAACGACTTCGTGACACTGAAATCTATACTCGATGTTTACAAATTTCTCTTCTTCAGAAATGCTTTCCTTGCCATTGCCAGTCTACATTTTATATCCTCTCTACTTCGACCATCATCAGTTATTTTGCTCCCCAAATAGCAAAACTCCGTTACTACTTTAAGTGTCTAATTTCCTAATCTAATTCCCTCAGCATCACCCGACTTAATTCGACTACATTCCATTATCCTCGTTTTGCTTTTGTTGATGTTCATCTTATATCCTCCTTTCAAGACACTGTCCATTCCGTTCAACTACTCTTCCAAGTCCTTTGCTGTCTCTGATGGAATTACAATGTCATCGGCGAACCGTAAAGTTTTTATTTCTTCTCCATGGATTATAATACCTACTCCGAATTTTTTTTGTTTCCTTTACTACATAACATCGGGGAGAGACTACAACCCAGTCTCACTCCCTTCCCAACCACTGCTTCCCTTTCATGCCCCTCGACTCTTATAACTGCCATCTGGTTTGTGTACAAATTGTAAATAGCCTTTCGCTCCCTGTATTTTACCCCTGCCACCTTTCGAATTTGAAAGAGAGTATTCCAATCAACACTGTCGAAAGCTTTTTCTAACTCTACAAATGCTAGAAACGTAGGTATGCCTTTCCCTAATCTTTCTTCTAAGATAAGTCGTAAGGTCAGTATTGCCTCACGTGTTCCAACATTTCTACGGAATCCCAACTGATCTTCCCCGAGGTCGGCTTCCACCAGTTTTTCCATTCGTCTGTAAAGAATTCGTGTTGGTATTTTGCTGCTGTGAATTATTAACTGGATAGTTTGGTAATTTTCACATCTGTTAACACCTGCTTTCTTTGGGATTGGAATTATTATATTCTTCTTGAATTCTGAGGGTATTTCGCCTGTCTCATACATCTTTCTCACGAGATGGTAGAGTTTTGTCAGGACTGGCTCTCCCAATGCCGTCAGTAGTTCTAATGGAATGTTGTCTACTCCCGGGGCCTTGATTCGACTCAGGTCTTTCAGTGCTCTGTCAAACTCTTCACCCAGTATCGTATCTCCCATTTCATCTTCATCTACATCCTCTTCCATTTCCATAATATTGTCCTCAAGTACATAACCCTTGTATAGACCCTCTATATACTCCTTCCCCCTTTCTGCTTTCCCTTCTTTGCTAAGAACTGGGTTTCCGTCTGAGCTCTTGATATTCATACAAGTGGCTCTCTTTTCTCCAAAGGTCTCTTTAATTTTCCTGTAGGCAGTATCTATCTTGCCTCTAGTAAGATAAGCCTCTACATCCTTACATTTTTCCTCTAGCCATCCCTGCTTAGCCATTTTGCACTTCCTGTCGATCTCATTGTTGCGACGTTTGTATTCCTTTTCGCCTGCTTCATTTACGGGATTTTTAAATTTTCCCCTTTCATCAATTAAATTCAATATTTGTTCTGTTACCCAAGGATTTCTACTAGCCCTCGTCTTTTTACCTACTTGGACCTCTGCTTCCTTCACCACTTCATCCCTCAGAGCTGCCCATTCTTCTTCTACTGTATTTCTTTCCCCTATTCCTGTCAATTGTTCCCTTATGCTCTCCCTGAAACTCTGTACAACCTTTGGTTTAGTCAGTTTATCCAGGTCCCATCTCCTTAAATTCCCACCTTTTTGCAGTTTCTTCAGTTTTAATCTACAGTCCATAACCAATAGATTGTGGTCAGAGTCCACATCTGCCCCTGGAAATGTCTTACAATTTAAAACCTTGTTCCTAAATCTCTGTCTTACTATTATATAATCTATCTGATACCTTCTAGTATCTCCAGGATTCTTCCATGTATACAACCTTCTTTCATGATTCTTGAACCATGTGTTAGCTATGATTAATTTATGCTCTGTGCAAAATTCTACCAGACGGCTTCCTCTTTCATTTCTTACGCCCAATCCATATTCAGCTACTATGTTTCCTTCTCTCCCTTTTCCTACTCTTGAATTCCAGTCACCCATGACTATTAAATTTTCGTCTCCCTACACTACCTGAATAATTTCTTTTATCTCATCATACATTTCATCAATTTCTTCATCATCTGCAGAGCTAGTTGGCATATAAATTTGTACTACTGTAGTAGGCATGGGCTTTGTGTCTATCTTGGCGACAATAATGCGTTCACTATGCTGTTTGTAGTAGCTTACCTGCACTCCTATTTTTTTTATTCATTATTAAACCTACTCCTGCGTTACCCCTATTTGATTTTGTATTTATAACCCTGTATTCACCTGACCAAAAGTCTTGTTCCTCCTGCCACCGAACTTAACTAATTCCCACTATATCTAACTTTAACCTATCCATTTCCCTTTTTAAATTTTCTAACCTACCTGCCTGATTAAGGGATTTTACATTCCATGCTCCGATCCGTAGAACGCCAGTTTTCTTTCTCTTGATAACTACGTCCTCCTGAGTAGTCCCCGCCCGGAGATCCGAATGGGGGACTATTTTACATCTGGAATATTTTACCCAAGAGGACGCTATCATCATGTAACCATACAGTAAAGCTGCATGCCCTCCGGAAAAATTGTGGGTGTAGTTTCCCCTTGCCTTCAGCCGTTCGCAGTACCACTTTACTACTTTAATTTTTTGATCATTATGGACTATGATGTGGGATGTGTCAACTGGGAAGCTGGGCATCATTTCTGTTCTCTCAAACGTAATTTGGAGTCCGACCTTTGCTGCTAATCTTTCTAGTTGTTCTATCTGAACCATTGCTTCATTAATATTGTTTGCTAACAGCGCCAAATCATCTGCAAATGCAAGACAGTTAAGTTCAATCTTTCTTCCAATCCTAGCAGATGGTGGGCATATCTTGTTCCATTCACGCATGATTATTCCCAGCACACAACTGAACAATAATGGAGACAATCCATCGCCTTGTCGAAGGCCAGTATGAATCCCAAAAGGTTCAGAGAATTCATTTCTGAATTTTACTCTAGCTTTAGTATTTCGAAGGGTGACTGCAACGAGGTTGACAAGTTTCTGATGTAAACCAAATTCTTTAAGAATTGACAGTAGAGACTCACGATGGATACTATCATAGGCTTTTTTACAATCGGCAAACGTGATGACTAGTTTCTTGTCCCTGACCCTTTGATGTTTCATTATCCATTTGAGACAAATAATTTGATCAGGACAACGTCGTGCTGGACGAAAGCTTCCTTGATATTCGCCGAGTTCACCATCAAGCTGTTCATGAATTCTGAAATACAGAACCTTGGAAAAAATTTTATAAGTAATATCCAGCAGGGATATACCCCTATAATTATTTGGATCCAATCTATCTCCTTTTTTGTGTAGAGGATGGATTATTGCAAGATTCCATCCCTCTGGTAACTTTTCAGTGTTCCAAATGTCAGTAAGATGTTTGTATAAGTTCAGAATAATTTGTACATTTGCGTATTGTCCAAGTTCTGCCATTAGTTGGTTCTCACCTGCTGCTTAATAATTCAGAAGTGAGTTAATCGCTGCTTGTACTTCATCTGGCTGTGGTGGTATAACTTTTTTTAAAAGCGTTTTGTTTCTTGAAATATTTAGCCAATATCACTGAACTGTCATAATTGTTATGTGCTACCTTTCCGTTTGTATCCTTCATCATGAGAGTAGGTGGAGTGTATTTCGACTGCTACTGTTTGAATGTCTTATAGTAATCTCTTGTCTTGTGGCGATTGAAAGCATCCTCGATAGATTTTAGCGAGTCCTTATGAAATTGCCTTTTGACCCTTCTAATTTCTTTGGTAGTTGATCAACTAACATTTATTAATTCCTCCCTGGAGTTTTCAGTTTTCTTTTGTTGGTCACTTAATCAGGCCTTATGTCTACGCTGAATCGCTACATCGCATTCCTCATTCCACCAAGCATGTTTCCTGAATTTCCGTACAGGAGCTAGTTCTTCAGCCAAAGCTTTTAATCGATTGACAGTGGCTTCTAGATTGTCACTTAAAGGTATTCTTGGTCTCTCGTAATATATCTGATTATTAATAATATAACTAGTGTCATATGTTCTCTTCGTATCTAACTTTTGAGGTCTGTATTTTCTTTTAGGTCTCAGTTTGATTTTAATTTTTGAAATGTAGTGATCTGAATCGATATCGACGCCATTCAACACTTCAGAATTATAGATTTCCTTATGGAATTTCTGATCCGTGGCCACATGATCTATCTGGAACTCTCCTAGCTTGACGTTAGGACATTTCCATGTCATTAACTTATGCGGTCTTCTCTTAAACCTGGTTGTCTTCAAAACCAATCTATTTGTAGAACAAAATTTCATTAACCGTTCCTCTTTCTTGTTTGTAAGTTTATGCGCTGGCCACCTCGAAATTTCTTCTCTCGTCCTATCTTCGCATTACAGTCTCCAAGCAGATTACTAGTTGATCAAGTTCATTCCAGAATTTTTCCGTTCCATCCTTGTCAGTTCCATTTTTAACATTAGTTGGAGTATGACCATATATCATTTTTTCCTTTTGTTTTTCACCTTAATTGTTAACAGTGCCATTGTAAGACGTGTATATTTCTATTGTATATTGTCAAACCACAATTTATGAAAGATGTTTATATTTTATTAATAGGATTAAATAGGAATAATTAATATTTGTCATGTTGGAAATAATTGTGGTAGCAGGGAATGTCTGCACCGAAGTATTATTGCCAGGAGAGACCGTACATTGATATAATTTTAAAAAGGGCGGGAGAGACCGCGTATGGATACATTTTAAGAAAAGAGCGGGAAAGACCGCGCATTGATACATTGTGTAATGGTAGCAGGGATTGTCTGCACCAGAAAGCATTGTTGGCGGGAGAGACCGCACTTTAGCATTCGTAGGAAGGCAGTAGTAAGCGAGAAGTGAAGCGAGTCGGCAGCAGGTCTGAAGCTAGAGGTTGAGAGGAGCGGTGTGCCTGCCAGCCACAAGCTATGATTTACAAGAGATTATAAACGGATGTACAGAGACATCAGCTAACTATTATCATAAGAGGAATTAATATTATTGATTTATTTTTTTGAGAAACTCAAGACCACTGAAGGTATGTTTGCGCAAAGCTAGTGGAACGTTTGTGAAATCATTTCATTCAGAATATAATTAAATTTTGCCAGCAATATTGCATTACTGATTATAATCCATCCCAAAAACCATCAACGTAAAACTTTGCAAAATTTTATTGTTGTCAAGAAAATGTTTAACTATGAATTACGTAACTTCAGTCAAATTAATTAAAGAATAACGTCAGCTTTGGTAATAAATACAGCCACTTATTATGAAAACCCACCAGCAGCTAATAGAGTATAGTAAAACAGAGTAAGCATATTCATGTCGTAGTTGGATGTAGCAGTCAGATGGCGATGCAGTAACAGTAAAAAAGGTAAGGAACAGTTTTGGGTTATTGCAGATAACGGCTGAGAGCCACGACGGCGACACATTCTATGTTTCGTCGAAATAATCAGAAAATCACTTTTAATAAGCGGCAATTAAATTTGTATGCGAAGATTGAGAAAGAGAATAAATTTCAAAGGGAAGATTTCATTTGTTATTATTAAGCAAGAGATAGAAATCCTAAGGGAAGGTTTCATAGGTTATTGTAGAAGGGAAGGTTGTGTAACAAAAGAGATATAGAGGAGACGGGAAGATTTCACTATTCTTGAAGAATTGGATGAAAAATCCTCAACGGAAATCCATTGTTCTATTGTGTACCAAGAAACCCACACCGAATTGAGGAAGATATTCTATTACCCTTTCTCCTGGTGGTCCCTTATAAAGTCGATATCCCCCTGATTCGATCGTGTCCTGGTCAGTATTGTGTAACTCTTGAAGAGCTGTGATAACTATGTTTTGTTGATCTAAGACATGTGTTAAGTGTTTCAGTTTACCAACTTTACTTAAAGAATTAGTATTTACTCTTTGCAAAATACGAAAATCTTCCTGATTTGTTAAATTTTAGCACCTTCTTAGGTGAAATATGTTGCATGTTTGCTCATTCAGTGCATCACTAGGCGCTCTGACTCGCCTTTCTCCTCTATGTGACACCCCACCGTATCCGAATAGTGCCTTCGCCTGGCTAATCTAGTCCTGGCTGTCCAAACCGGTGCATTCTTTCAATGAAAGACTCCTCATATTTCTTTGATTATCTGATCAATGATAAAGTGTCTGATCAAGGTCAGGGTTTACAATTCCAGATGTGATCCGGAAAGGTGATGGGTGAATTATGGATGGTGAAAAATGAGACTGATGGGATGTTTGTTTCGTCCGCGAGAGCTATTTTATTTCGTTCAAGTCCGCCAGCAAGCGAACCGGATACGTTGGTGTCGAGCGCCAATACGCGGGCGTGCGGTAGCGACCTCGCCTAGATTTTTTAAATTTTTTAAATTTTGTTTAGTGGACCTCCCATCTCCCCTTATAGGCCATTCTGTCTCTCTCTGAAAATCCTTTTTATGGCTAGCTTCTTACGATATAGTCTGCAGTTTTTCTTCTCCTTTATTTTCTTCTTTTTTTTCTTCTTCAATCTTAGAAGAAAGATTAAGAAAAGGCAAACCTCCGTTTCTAGCATTTGTAGACTTAGAGAAATCTTTTGACAATGTTGACTGGAATACTCTCTTTCAAATTCTGAAGGCGACAGGGGTAAAATACAGGGAGCGAAAGGCTATTTACAATTTGTACAGAAAAAAAAAATGGTTCAAATGGCTCTGAGCACAATGGGACTTAACAGCTGTGGTCATCAGTCCCCTAGAACTTAGAACTACTTAAACCTAACTAACCTAAGGACATCACACACATCCATGCCCAAGGCAGGATTCGAACCTGCGACGTAGCAGTCGCGCGGTTCCGGACTGCGCGCCTAGAACCGCGAGACCACCGCGGCCGGCATTTGTACAGAAACCAGATATCAGTTATAAGAGCCGAGGGCCATGAAAGGGAAAAAGTGGTTGGGAAGGGAGTGAAACAGGGTTGTAGCCTCTCCCCCCATGTTATTCAATCTGTATATTGAGCAAGCAGTAAAGGAAACAAAAGAAAAATTCGTAGTAGGCATTAAAATCCATGGAGAAGAAATAAAAACTTTGAGGTTCGCCGATGAGATTGTAATTCTGTCAGAGACAGCAAAGGACTTGGAAAAGCAGTTGAACGCAATGGACAGTGTCTTGAAAGGAGGATATTAAGTTCAACATCAACAAAAGCAAAACGAGGATAATGGAATGTGGTCGAATTAAATCGGGTGCCGCTGAGGGAATTAGATTAGGAAATACACTGAAATGGGCGTACTGGTAAGTCCCCACTTCGTCGCTACCTCTGAGATGTCGTGTCCCATCGCTCGTGCACCTACAAGAACACCACGTTCAAACTCACTTAAATCTCGATAACCTGACATTGTAGCAGCAGTAACTGATCTAACAACTGCGTCAGACACTTGTTGCCTCTTACAGGGTGGTCCATTGATCGTGACCGGGCGAAATATCTCACGAAATAAGCGTCAAACGAAAAAACTACAAAGAACGAAACTTGTCTAGCTTGAAGGGGGAAACCAGATGGCGCTATGGTTGGCCCGCTAGATGGCGCTGCCATTGGTCAAACGGATATCAACTGCATTTTTTAAAATAGGAACCCCCATTTTTTATTACATTTTCGTGTAGTACGTAAAGAGATACGAATGTTTTAGTTGGACCACTTTCTTCGCTTTGTGACAGATGGCGATGTAATAGTCACAAACATATGGCTCACACTTTTAGACGAACAGTTGGTAAAAGGTAGGTTTTTTAAATTAAAATACAGAACTTAGATATGTTTGAACATTTTACTTCGGTTGTTCCAATGTGATACATGTACCTTTGTGAACTTATCGTTTCTGAGAACGCATGCTGTTACAGCGTGATTACCTGTAAATACCACATTCATGCAATAAATGCTCAAAATGATGTCCGTCAACCACAATGCATTTGGCAATACGTGTAACGACATTCCTCTCAACAGCGAGTAGTTCGCCTTCCGTAATGTTCGCACATGCATTGACAATGCTCTGGCGCGTGTTGTCAGGCGTTGTCGGTGGATCACGATAGTAAATATCCTTCAACTTCCCCCACAGAAAGAAATCCGGAGACGTCAGATCTGGTGAACCTGCGGGCCGTGGTATGGTGCTTCGACGACCAATCCACCTGTCATGAAATATGCTATTCAATACCGCTTCAACCGCACGCGAGCTATGTGCCGGACATCCATCATATTGGAAGTACGTCGCCATTCTGACATGCAGTGTAACATCTTGTAGGAACATCGTTAGAACATTGCGTAGGAAATCAACATACATTTCACCATTTAGATTGCCATCGATAAAATGGGGGCAAATTATCCTTCCCCCCATAATGCCGCACCATACATTAACCCGCCAAGGTCGCTGATGTTCCACTTGTTGCAGCCATCGTGGATTTTCCTTTGCCCAATAATGCATATTATGCCGGTTTACGTTACCGCTGTTGGTGAATGACGCTTCGTCGCTAAATACAATGCGTACAAAAAATCTGTCATCGTCCCATAATTTCTCTTGTGCCCAGTGACACACGACTTTCAATGTCGTCGCCACGCAATTCCTGGTGCGTAGAAATATGGTACGGGTGCAATCGATGTTGATGTAGCATTCTCAACACCGACGTTTTTGAGATTCCCGATTCTCGCAAAATTGATCTGCTACTGATGTGCGGATTAGCCGCGACAGCAGCTAAAACACCTACTTGGGCATAATCATTTGTTGCAGGTCGTGATTGACGTTTCACATGTGGCTGAACAATTCCTGTTTCCTTAAATAACGTAACTATTCGGCGAACGGACCGGACACTTGGATGATGTCGTCTAGAATACGGAGGAACATACATAGCACACGCCCGTTGGGCATTTGGATCACAATAGCCATACATCAACACGATATCGACCTTTTCCGCAATTGGTAAACAGTCCATTTTAATACGGGTAATGTATCACGAAGCAAATACCGTCCGCACAGGCGGAATGTTACGCGATACCACGTACTTACACGTTTGTGACCATTACGGCGCCGTCTATCATATAACGAAAAAAGTGGTCGAACTAAAACATTCATATTTGTTTACGTACTACACGAATATGTAACAAAAAGTGGGGGGTTCCTATTTAAAAAACGCAGTTGATATCCGTTTGACCTATAGCAGCGCCATTTAGCGGGCCAATCATAGCGCAATCTGATTTCCCCCTTCAAGCTAGACGAGTTTCGTTCTTTGTAGTTTTTTCGTTTGATGCTTATTTCGTGAGATATTTGGCCCGGTCACTATCAATGGACCACCCTGTATAGGCGTTACCGACCGCAGCGCCGTATTCAGCCTGTTTACATATCTCTGTATTTGAATATCTATGTCTAATCCAATTTCTTTGGCACTTCAGTGTAGTTCTGTCGTAAATAATACTGAAATGCACAATCCCAAACTGCGTTCGGAAGTGGCTGACGTACGAAAGGATAACGTGAAAATGTTACAAGAACAGACTGCCCTAGCAGCGTCTGCCGGAGATGCGGAGGGCCATTATCGGCAGATACTGGACGTAGAAGTGACCTTGAAACGGCCTCGGTTCTCATCGTGCAGACAGCGCGTTTTGCGGTGTTTTTCAGTGCGTCGCCTCCTGGAACTTAGCCAAGGCGGTTCCCCGGAGGACCGTGACATTGGCGCAGCGCATTGTGGGAAGCGGCAAGTGAACGCACCTGCTGCATTCCAAGTAGCGAACGAGCGCGCACGTCCCGCTCTGAGTGACCCGGCGGCTGCGTGCGTTCCACAGGCCGCTGTGTGATTTCCCTCAACTGTCTGTCCCGTGGTCGTCCATCGGCGTGGGTTATTCCCAGCTGTTACGGCAACTAAAGTGTCTGCGTACATACATTCCATCAGCCACTGAGGTACTTGATGGGGTGAGTAACTACTGCACATCGCTGTGTCGGAATTTCAGAACTCTGTGCGTACGTTCCAGTAGTATAGGAAAGAATGTTAAGTGCCAGTACCTGGACGCGCCGTTCAGCTTCTGTTTTCCGGCGGAGTGTACACAATGTCATCTCTCTGACATCCTAATGCAGCTGCAATTACGACAGAATATCTAAGCAGTGGTTTATTAAACGGGGAACTAAGACAAATCAGGTCAAAAGCTTTAAAAAATACATTATTGTTATAAATATAAAACTCTAATGTCTTCAGTTATCCTGTTGGAAGCCCATAGTAATTCACATCCTTCTGAATCTGTTTAGTGTATTCATCTCTTGGTCTCCCTCTACGATTTTTACCCTCCACGCTGCCCTCCAATACTAAATTGGTGATCCCTTGATGCCTCAGAACATGTCCTACCAACCGATCCCTTCTTCAAGTTGTGGCACGAACTCCTCTTTCCCCAATTCTATTCAATACCTCCTCATTAGTTATGTGATCTACCCATCTAATCTTCAGCATTCTTCTGTAGCATCACATTTCAAAAGCTTCTATTCTCTTCTTGTCTAAACTATTTATCGTCCACGTTTCACTTCCATACATGGCTACACTCCATACAAATACTTTCAGAAATGACTTCCTGACACTTATATCTATACTCGATGTTAACAAATTTCTCTTCTTCAGAAACCCTTTTCTTGCCATTGCCAGTCTGCATTTTACATTCTCTCCACTTCGGCAATCATCAGTTAGTTTGCTCCCCAAATAGCAAAACTCCTTTACTACTTTAACTGTCTCAATTCCTAATCTAATTCCCTCAGCATCACCCGACTTAATTCGACTACATTCCATTATCCTCGTTTTGCTTTTGTTGATGTTCATCTTATACCCTCCTTTCAAGACACTGTCCATTGCATTCAACTACTCTTCCAAGTCCTTTGCTGTCTCTGACAGAACTACAATGTCATCGGCGGACCTCAAAGTTTTTATTTCTTCTCCATGGATTTTAATACCTACTCCAAACTTTTCTTTCGTTTCCTTTACTGCTTGCTCAATATACAGATTGAATAACGTCGGGCAGAGGCTACAACCCTGTCTCACTCCCTTCCCAACTACTGCTTCCCTTTCATGTCCCTCGACTCTTATAATTGCCATCTGGTTTCTGTACAAATTGTAAATAGCCTTTCGCTCCCTGAATTTTACCCCTGCCACCTTCAGAATTTGAAAGCTACCTATGACACTTAAAAACCACATCATTCCATTGCAACAGCCTGCAGTAACTCATATATTGCAGTAGATAAGAAACTTTGGCCGGCTTACCATGTTGTTGTTGTTGTGGTCTTCAGTCCTGAGACTGGTTTGATGCAGCTCTCCATGCTACTCTATCCTGTGCAAGCTTCTTCATCTCCCAGTACTTACTGCAACCTACATCCTTCTGAATCTGCTTAGTGTATTCATCTCTTGGTCTCCCTCTACGATTTTTACCTTCCACGCTGCCCTCCAACGCTAAATTTGTGATTCCTTGCGGCTTACCATATGGCAAAATATTCTCCTCTTTACATGCTATCATTTGCCAAAAATCTAGCATCGGTATCTCATACTGTTTCTGAGATATGAGGGATGTTAGGAGTATTTATTTCTAACTTCATCGCAGGCCCGCGCGATCTAAAATGAGTGCGCTACATAACATCAATTGTTTCGAGATCGGTAATATACAGGGACCTCATAACACCTATGTACGTACGTTGTGCCAAATGTGACCATAACATACAATAAGTGTTATACTTTGGGAGGAATTCTGAGTTGTTTGACCGTGAGTTAACCTGTGGACAGAGGGCATTGAACATGAATTTCGTGACTATGACAATTAATAGAAAGCTAAAAGACTTAATATGAAAGTGGTGAAAGTTTTTTGTGAATGAAATAATAAACGGCCGCCAGCCTAATTAGGCATAATAATTTGGAAAATTAATCTCAAAGAATTTAAATGTAATTTAGTAAAAGGGGGTTTAATTCTTTCTCGCTTGGTAAACTCAATTAACACACACATATACCAGATGAACAGACCAGTGGTAAGCAGTAGTCATCATTTACATAAATTGGCAATCACAGAAAGATAATTAGCACTTTACTCCTATTGATAAAAATCACCACCTCAACCATTAACCAATTCAGCACCAAAAAGTTATCAAAGACCTCACGAGACTAAATGAATTATGACAAGAGTCCTAGATTAACTAACACACACACACACACACCACAAATGCAGCTAAATAACACTATACAAGCACTTTTTTACCCTCCTTCATTTACGGAAATACTTCATATTTCTTTAGCAAAACAAATTACATAACATTATTGTGGGTTTGTAACCCCACTTGAATTTGTTTATGTTTTAATGCTTTAAAACAAATTATTCAAATATTAAGCTCAATCAGGTTCAGAAAATAGTTCATGATACTAATCAATGCAATTTATTTTTCATAGTAGTCCAATATACATGCTTTTCTCACTATCTGTGAAGCAGGTAACTTTGATAACAACATTTAAACATTTTAGCACTGAACTTTAGCACCTTTAGTGCAACAAGAAATCATTATATTTTCAGAAACAAGATGCTCGGTTATCTCTTCGTTAAGGACAGGACCCTGCATTGGTTTGTGATTAGGACAGTTTTTAAGGTGCAAACACAGTTTTATGTCACTGGAATTATTATTGAAAAGCACTCACATCAATATACTGGCCCATACTTTGATACATATCTGAACTTCTGCAGTTGGTGGAGCAGTGGCGCAATAATGGTGGCAAGCACGTGGCAGCTAAGTGGTCCCATGCTCTCGGAATTGAATGCTCTTTATACATTCTTCTTGGCAACTTATTTCCTTCATTTCAGAACCATTCCATGATAACAAGAGCACCGTATGACAGCCAAAACCACATATGAGGCAATTTAAACATAAATTGCCTTCCAAATGCCTCACTTGGCACCTGCATTGTTAACAGTACAACGTGTAACCACTGACTGTGTAATGTGCTCTCTCTCTTGCCTCCCAGATTGACTGCCAGATCCACCTTTTCCCATGCGACAAGCCCTTCAGTAGCGGAGGATGTTCCTGGTATCTTTTAAGATACATTATACAATTTCCCTAAGTATGAACCAGTATTAAAAGTACAATTTCTTATTTGTGAACATAAATAATTTACAAAATTTAATTATTTTTAAACATCTTTTAAATTTTTTTATTACATATATCAGCTTTCCTTTTACAACTCAATGAACTTGATAGACTGCAGGGCACTCTCACTTCCGATTCGGTGTTATGCCACTTCATGTTTGATCTTTACTGCGATTTGACTACATACGTTATGATGAAATGGCAGGCAGTAGTTTGTGGTCTTGTTTGCGTGCTCTAATGAAGGAAATATGGTAAGCTTTACCTGTGTTCAAAGGAACAGGGTGCTGACTTAAACGACTGCAGTAAAAGCACGGCGTTGGTGGCCCGAGAAAGCGCGTTTTTCTGGGTAACGATGACATCTCCAGACGGCCGCGTGCCGCAGCCGCATTGTGCAAAACATATTAACTTCACGCCAGATGGGAGGCAGACGTCCAGGTATACAGCCTATACGCCGAAAAGTTGCCGACGCCGCATTGTAGGCTGGGAACAAAGCAGAGGATGGGCCCTTGTTAGGGAACAAGCCACCAAAAGAAATGTAAACATTCTGCAAATGTCTGTGAGACAGGACAACTGACGTCCAGACTCTGTTTCAAAAGATATTTGTGAGAGCACGAAGGTTTTTACAAGTTTATGGCCGTTCTTTGGAAACTTTGAGATGGACGCAACAGGGGAGATAACAAGCTGTTTATGGAGGGCTGTGCTTCCACCCTGTATTTTGTTAGCAAAAGACACGGAAAACACGTGGGAAAGACGCCGCAGAACTGAATATTTTTTCCGTTTTCTGCCAATTAATTTTAAAGTCTCTGATTGGTCAAATTGGTTTGCAGTGCAAAGAGCATTCTCCGAGCTTGGAATTCCGGGCTCCAACTCATCATTGGCTTGTGCGAAAGTGGGTGAAGTCAAAAAAGAGAAATATGCTTTTGGAACCGAGCTGAGGGGGAATTGGGGAGAAAGGAACAAGAATCACTCTTGTACAAGTCTCTTTTACTGGCGCTTCACAAGTAAAGAACTGCAGGTCTCTACCTAAATGGTGAGACTTGTGTCCTTTGCTAGTGTGTGACTTAGAGCCTGTGCCAGTCACCTTCTGGACCGTCCAAGGTACTGCTTCTATCATCACGGTCATGAGTGACGCATGCGTGTACTTATTTGTCTTGAGTCGGCCGTCTATATATTTGACATATTCTGACATGCACAGTCGTGGCACGGAGTCAAAGTGGTTTGGCAGACCAGCAAACGGGTCCACCTGCACACTGGAATCCATCAGCGTCTCAGAGGCTCATTCTGAATCAACCAAACGCGAGGCTGCGTACTTGCATTTTTCGGGAACTCACCTTTAATAACAGATTGCCGCCATCCATTACTTCAGTCGGCAAACACATCGTGGTGTGCCGTCATGGCCAGCAGCAGGGTAAAGTATTTGCTGCTGTGACATAGGGCTACAATATATATTTCTCAGCACCCTGTTCTTTCGAATCATAGTGTTCTCTTTTTGTATGGTAGAGTATAGATGCTTGGTGGTGGTGTAGTTTGGTGCCATAACCTGGATTCACGGGTATGACGTCAGACAGAGCGAGTAGTGTTCTGGTTAGTGTTGTGTGTCGATCCCCAGCAGATCACTTTGTCCACCATAGATCCCATGATAGTAAGGTGTTTGTTAAATAGAAATGTTTGTGTGATGTTTCTTTAATAATTTTGTAGTCTTGTCATGATTAAGATCAATAAATTAATTGTCAATTAGACTACAACTTCTCCCTGAGCTCTGATTAACAGTTACTTCCCATTTTATTATGGCAGTCTAGATTTGAAGAGTACGTCGTTATCAGGAGAAAGAAAACTGGCGTTCTACGGATCGGAGCATGGAATGTTAGATCCCTTAATCGGGCAGGTAGGTTAGAAAATTTAAAAAGGAAAATGGATAAGTTAAAGCTAGATATAGTGGGAATTAGTGAAGTTCGGTAGCAGGAGGAACAAGACTTTTGGTCAGGCGAATACAGGATTATAAATACAAAGTCAAATAGGGGTAATGCAGGAGTAGGTTTAATAATGAATAACAAAATAGGAGTGCTGGTAAGCTACTACAGACAGCATAGTGAACGCATTATTGTGGCCAAGATAGATACGAAGCCCATGCCTACCACAGCAGTACAAGTTTATATGCCAACTAGCTCTGCATATTATGAAGAAATTGATGAAATGTATGATAAAAGAAATTATTCAGGTAGTGAAGGGAGACGAAAATTTAATAGTAATGGATGACTGGAATTCGAGAGTAGGAAAAGGGAGAGAGGGAAACATAGTGGGTGAATATGGATTGGTGGAGAGAAATGAAAGAGGAAGCCGTCTGGTAGAATTTTGCACAGAGCATAACTTAATCATAACTAATACTTGGCTCAAGAATCATAAAAGAAGGTTTGTAATGTCTCTTGCAGCGGTCTCTCCGCGATATTTTTAGAAATTTTATAAATTTTATAAATTATATAACTCAGTACATATCTCGAAATATCTCTTCTTATCTTACCGATTATCAATGCAAAGTAGTTTCAAGCCCAATTATTCCTTGGAGCGTCCATTTACTCCATGGAATAGCTGCTCTGCTATGTTTTCTCTTATGAAAAGAATAGAGGACTTCTTGCCTATGAGTCGTGAAAGAAGGATGTATATGTATGTATTGTTGAGCTAGTCGCCATCTTGATGAGATTCTGTATGAGAAGGAATTTAATACATGAACTAAACTAAAGTAAGTGTGTTCGCGTATTATTTAACTGATTATTATTAACAGTGTCTGCTTACTACGCTGTGTTGCACGGGATCAGTGGGGAACGTCTGATTTACACTGGACGAACCTGCCGTTTTGTATGCTCAAGATATCCAGTTACTTCAAATAAATAGGCTAACACGGTCTTACCAGCAGATCAGCAGATCTCCGGTCTTCCCCATGTAATCACCGAAAGTTAATAATTATTACAAATGTTTTCAGGAGATCGACTGACAATTTTCGTCGCACCGAGACTTCGAAGTGGCTTCACTGCCTTATGGAATTTAAGTTAAGCTCAATTTAATCAGGATAGAGCAGTATTGAACTGTGTGAATGTGATAAGCCTGCTTTGTGAATGAAAATTCCCTTAACATACGCATGTTTTTACTATCCTGATCAGTGAAACTAAATCAGGCCGGTGTGAGAGAGGTTTTTTAAATTTTAGATCCCACACAAAATTTATTAAAGGTTGTACACATGGAAGAATCCTGGAGATACTAGAAGGTATCAGATAGGTTATATAATGGTAAGACAGAGATTTAGGAACCAGGTTTTAAATTGTAAGACATTTCCAGGGGCAGATGTGGACTCTGACCACAATCTATTGGTTATGAACTGTAGATTAAAACTGAAGAAACTGCAAAAAAGGGGGAATTTAAGGAGATGGGACCTGGATAAACTGACTAAACCAGAGGTTGTACATAGTTACAGGGAGAGCATAAGGGAACAATTGACAGGAATGGGGGAAAGAAATACAGTAGAAGAAGAATGGGTAGCTCTGAGGGATGAAGTAGTGAAGGCAGCAGAGGATCAAGTACGTAAAAAGACGAGGGCTAGTAGAAATCCTTGGGTAACAAAAGAAATATTGAATTTAATTGATGAAAGGAGAAAATATAAAAACGCAGTAAATGAAGCAGGCAAGAAAGAATACAAACGTCTCAAAAATGAGATCGACAGGAAGTGCAAAATGGCTGAGCAGGGATGGCTAGAGGACAAATGTAAGGATGCAGGAGCTTATCTCACTAGGGGTAAGATAGATACTGCCTACAGGAAAATTAAAGAGACCTCTGGTGAAAAGAGAGCCCCTTGTATGAATATCAAGAGCTCAGATGGAAACCCAGTTCTAAGCAAAGAAGGGAAAGCAGAAAGGGGGAAGGAGTATATAGAGGGTCTATACAAGGGTTATGTACTTGAGGACAATATTATGGAAATGGAGGAGGATGTAGATGAAGATGAAATGGGAGATACGATATTGCGTGAAGAGTTTTACAGAGCACTGAAAGACCTGAGTCGAAACAAGGCCCCGGGAGTAGACAACATTCCATTGGAACTACTGACGGCCTTGGGAGAGCCAGTCCTGACAAAACTCTATCTGGTGAGCAAGATTTATGAGACAGGTGAAATACCCTCAGACTTCAAGAAGAATATAATAATTCCAATCCCAAAGAAAGCAGGTGTTCGCAGATGTGAAAATTACAGAACTATCAGTTTAATAAGTCACGGCTGCAAAATACTAACGCAGATTCTTTACAGACGAATGGAAAAACTGGTGGAAGCCGACCTCGGGGAAGATCAGTTGGGATTCCGTAGAAATGTTGGAACACGTGAGGCAATACTGACCTTACGACTTATCTTAGAAGAAAGATTAAGGAAAGGCAAACCTACGTTTCTAGCATTTGTAGACTTAGAGAAAGCTTTTGACAATGTTGACTGGAATACTCTCTTTCAAATTCTGAAGGTGACAGGGGTAAAATACAGGGAGCGAAAGGCTATTTACAATTTGTACAGGAACCAGATCGCAGTTCTAAGAGTCGAGGGGCATGAAAAGGAAGCAGCGGTTGGGAAGGGAGTGAGACAGGATTGTAGCCTCTCCCCGAAGTTATTCAATCTGTATATTGAGCAAGCAGTAAAGGAAACAAAAGAAAAATTCGGAGTAGGTATTAAAATGCATGGAGAAGAAATAAAAACTTTGAGGTTCGCCGATGACATTATAATTCTGTCAGAGACAGCAAAGGACTTGGAAGAGCAGTTGAACGGAATGTACAGTGTCTTGAAAGGAGGATATAAGATGAACATCAACAAAAGCAAAACGAGGATAATGGAATGTGGTCAAATTAAGTCGGATGATGCTGAGGGAATGAGATTAGGAAATGAGACACTTAAAGTAGTGAAGGAGTTTTGCTATTTGGGGAGCAAAATAACTGATGATGGTCGAAGTAGAGAGGATATAAAATGTAGACTGGCAATGGCAAGGAAAGTGTTTCTGAAAAAGAGAAATTTGTTAACATCGAGTATAGATATAAGTGTCAGGAAGTCGTTTCTGAAAGTATTTGTATGGAGTATAGCCATGTATGGAAGTGAAACATGGTCGCTATATAGTTTGGACAAGAAGAGAATAGAAGCTTTCGAAATGTGGTGCTACAGAAGAATGCTGAAGATTAGATGGGTAGATCACATAACTAATGAGGAGGTGTTGAATAGGATTGGGGAGAAGAGGAGTTTGTGGCACAAGTTGACAAGAAGAAGGGACCGGTTGGTAGGACATGTTCTGAGGCATCAAGGGATCACCAATTTAGTATTGGAGGGCAGCGTGGAGGGTAAAAATCGTAGAGGGCGACCAAGAGATGAATACACTAAACAGATTCAGAAGGATGTAGGTTGCAGTAAGTACTGGGAGATGAAGAAGCTTGCACAGGATAGAGTAGCATGGAGAGCTGCATGAAACCAGTCTCAGGATTGAAGACCACAACAACAACAACAACAGATCCGAAACATAAGGGGTAGCTTTTCCACTTGGTGTCCATTGCGTGGATCTTTTACTTCATTAATGATAATCTGCTTTCAAACTTAATCAGTGAAGAACAATCACATCATAATAACATACATAGAATTACACAGTATAAACTACTTACAATCGATATTTGTGTTACAACCTTCTTCCAGATCTAAAGAAAAATTCAGTGTGTTAGGTAAATGTCATAGACAGTAATATACAATGAGGTGACAAAAATCATGAGATACTTCTTAATATCTGGTCGGGCCTCGTTCTGCCTGGTGCAGTGCAGCAGCTCGGCGTGGCATGGACTCAAGAAGTCGTTGCAAGTCCCCTCCATAAATATTGAGCCATGCTGCCTCTCTAGCCGTCCATAATTGCGAAAGTATTGTGGGTGCAGAATTTTGTGCACAAACTGATCTCTCGATTATGTCCCATAAATCTTTGATGGGATTCACGTCGGGCGATACAGGTGACCAAACCATTCGCTCGAACAGTCGAGAATGTTCTTCAAATAAGTCACGAGCGACTGTGAACCGCTGACGAGGCGCATCGTCATCCATAAAAATTCCATGGCTATTTGGAAACGTCAAGTCCATGATGGCTGCAAATGGCCTCCACGTAGCCGAACATAGTCATTTTCGGTCAATGATCGGTTCAGTTGGACCAGGGGGCCCAGTCCATCTGTGTAAACACAGCCCACACAGTTGTGGTGCCAAAACCTGCTTGCTCAGTGCCTTATTGACAATGTGTGTCCATGGCTTCGTGGGGTCTGCACCACACTCTAAACGTACCGTCAGCTCTTACCAACTGAAATCTGGACTCATCTGACATGGCCATTGTTTTGTAATCGAGTCCAACCGAGGTGGTCACCAGCCCAGCAGAGGCGCTGCAGGAGATGTCGTGGGCACTCGCTTCTGTTCTCTGTAACGCCAAATTTCGCCACACTGTCCTAACGGATACGCCCCCCACTGGTTTCTGCGGTTATTTCACGCAGTGCTGTTTGTCTGTCAGCACTGACAACTCTACGCAGATGCCGCTGCACTCGGTCGTTAAGTTAAGGCCACTGCGTTGTCTGTGGTTAGAGGTAAGCCTGAAATATGATATTACGGCACGGTCTTGACACTATAGACTTCGGAATATTGGATTTCCTGACGATTTCCGAAATGGAATGTGTCTTACATCTAGCTCCAAATACCATTCCGCGTTCAAAGTTTGTTAATTCCCGTCGAGCGGCCTCAATCACGTAGGCAACCTTTTGTCGTGTCCTGACATAGGTGCGAGAGGGAAAAAAGGGGTTACTGGTCAGTCTGCGCTCCCGAGCGGTACAGAGCAGAAGGCAGAAGTACAATTCACAGTGAAGGCATTTGATTGTTTTCTTGTATCTGAGCCAACACTGGTACAGACATTTACTAGAAATGCAGGTGGTGAGACTCGGTAGGGAACTGGTTGTGGAGACTCTTGGACAAACAAGGGCCGCGCGGGATTAACCGAGCGGTCTGAGGCGCTGCAGTCATGGACTGTGCGGCTGGTCCCGGCGGAAGTTCGAGTCCTCCCTCGGGCATGGGTGTGTGTGTTTGTTCTTAGGATAATTTACGTTAAGTAGTGGGTAAGCTTAGGGACTGATGACCTTAGCAGTTAAGTCTCATAAGATTTCAAACACATTTGAACATTCGACAAACAGGGTTTTGAAGTAGTTGTTTATTCCAGACAGGACTAACTGATACACTGGAGGCTAGTTCTAGGGTTAGAAAAAGCATGAATAACACTGTTACAACAGAAGCCAGTGCAGAAGTCCACAGGAGTGGATGCTAACCACAGTAGCAAACACTATCAGCATATTAAGGCAACAATTTAGTTGCAAAAGAAAACATACTGAATGTGACACTGTTCACTGAGGCACTCCAGTGAGAGAGCAGACTTACGCAGAGCTGGACCGAGGCTGGAGTCGACGGACGCGGATTCGTCGCCCAGATCGTGCGACTGAGAACTCCTCCAAAATGCGGAATCTAGGGGTTTTAAAGAGTCCCGTGGGGGCACTGTTTTTCCCACTTAAAGTCACCCAGCCAATCCCGCAGATCTCTTGCAGGCGCCTGCCAATCACGGTTTAGTTAGGTCCCCTCTACTGCTCCTAAGGCGGGGATGTTAACGCAGTTGCACTGCCTAAGTCCGTATTTGGTATCAACATTGTTCATCTGAAACCTAAACGTAACCGCTCTCCCAAATAATGCTTGCAACATTTTTGTTATACGTCATTTAGCCCCACCCCTCGGGCTCCCCGGAGTAGGGACTGCTGGGACAACAGTTTTTTCAAACCCTTGTGAGCCCACTGACGTTGCTGTTCTCAGGGCTGGTATCAAGCTGGCTCTATACGCTAATACGTGCCTGTTGGTTACAAAGTTCTACGGTGGCAACCTACCACAGTGTCTAGGCGACATATGAAGTTACATGTTAATTCCTTGAAGAGTAACTAGCGCCCTGGGACCGCGCCTGGGGGCGTCTGCATTTCCGCAAGGCTCTCCCCTTACGGTTTACTTCATGTAACAATATCTCTCCTAGTTTTGTCTGCCCTTAGCATCGTCTCTGCTTCCGCACCTTGGAACGCCTGTCCTCCTTTCTCACAGCTTCAAGATAACACTACAGTAGCAAGGAATAGTCAATATATTACACTTTTCACATGAATCACCTGAGTGAAAATGGCAGCTCCAGCAATGCATTGCCCTTGTATACCTTGTGTAAGTGACACTGCTGCCATCTCTATTTGTGCATATCGCTGCCCCATGACTTTCGTCACCTCATTGTGTGGTCTAATATGCACGAAACGCAAATTCATAGCTACTCAGCTATTTTAGGAAGGGGCAGGCGAATGCAGGACCACCTGATGCCGTAAGTTTATCGCTGTGAGTGATACAACAGCTTCCTGGGTTCCACATGACTTGATTTCGTCACAACTGTTAATCCTGTAATCATCTGTCCGCATCTCCAGACTGGGGTGTT
Organism: Schistocerca piceifrons; assembly: GCF_021461385.2. Lineage (NCBI taxonomy): Eukaryota > Metazoa > Arthropoda > Insecta > Orthoptera > Acrididae > Schistocerca > Schistocerca piceifrons. The sequence goes on along the minus strand of NC_060145.1, from coordinate 95,534,496 downwards.
ATTCCCACCAACATGTTGTTATGGCAAGTAAAATGTGTTCCAGCACTTCATCTATCAGTCATTTGTATACTCAGTAGCGGTTGTTACCGCAGAACACCACTTTGTCGAAACTTCAAAACTCTGCACAGGTTCCAATAGTATAGATAAGTGTATAACAAAACACTTCCTGGCTGCTATAACGAAGGTCAGTGCCGGATTTCCGCTTTCACAGGGTCGGGAACTATTTCCAGCCTGAAGATATTGGGCAGGTATTTCCTTAAACCAGCTAAATGGCTGCTTTCGAAGGATTTCCGCAAGGTGGCCGGTATTCCCTAACACCCTTCGGAGAAGAATCTTCCGCAAGTGTTGGCAGGAAGCTGCATCTTACAGCAAGTACTATGACGCTTAGCAGGAAATGATCAATTAAAATTTCTGAATTCCACTAAGGAGGCTGACTGGTCAAAAGCATTGTGGTTAAAATACACTGTGTTCACATGAAGACTCCCTGATTTCCAAATACAATCAAAAGAAACTATGAGACACCGAGGATCCGCCTCCTTAGCTGAGTGTTTCAGCGTGGTTCACTGTCATGTGGGGGGTACCGAGTTCGTTTCCCCACAGCGGCAGGGATTTTTCCTTTGTGGGAGGCCTGGAAATGTGTGCACTCAACCTCGTGATGTCATTTGGGGAGCTATTTGACTCAGCAGCAGCGGGATCAGGTTTGTTAGGATGAGGTGCTGACTCCACGTCCCTCTGTATAGCATTTCGATGACGCAATCGACACGGTGGTCGGTCGGTTCCTCTTCGCCAATTTATGAACAGAACGGCGGTGCCTTTCCTTTACCATCAGACGTGGGTATTTGCGATTTGCGGCGTGTATAAAGCACCTCAAAAAGTTTGGTGTAGATTATTTTTCTAAACGATTCCGTTTTTTGGTTTCAGGTAGTAAATAATTACCAGAAAGGACTACACCTCAACGAAACCCAATGTTTTTTAAAGGAACACACCGAGATTTGACTGTTTTATTGTTTAAGTACAACGCAAGTTTCGGCCTTTTATGCCATTTTCAAGTACCTGATTTTACATCTTTAACATACGAGTATATTGCAGGACACTTAACGTGTTGCCATAAATTAAGAAATAAATTGGCTCCCCACGAAATGCCAGATGCAAAATCACCATCTTCTAACTGATCAGTAAATAATTGTAGGAACACGTCATATTTAGTAAATACAGGCTTACGTTGGTAAATAAAAGATCTTTTGAAGATGTTGGTGCTTTTACATCTGGTATTTCCTGGGGAGCCAACTTTTTTCTTAATTTACGGCCACCTCTGAGTTTGGGAACATGTTAAGTGTCCTGAAATATATGTTAAAGACATAAAATGAAATACTTGAAAATGGTGTTAAAAGCCGAAACCTGGATTGTACTTAAATAAACAATACAACGGTCAAATGGTGGTGTGTTGCATTAAAAAATACTGTATGACTGTTGCTCGGCAACATCATAGAGAGTCCAATGTGTGCCGTGGTATGCTGGAACGAAATCACCCATTACCGTCCAAGGAAATTTCCGTCGTCACCGACTGCTCTCGAAGGAAACTTCCAGCGACAATTTCAAAGGGAGCCATCAGACGTTAAGACTATTAAGGCTCTGTAAGACAAGCTTCTCCGCACTGGGAGTGTGAACAGATAGTTTCTGGCAGAAAACACTCGTGTCGTGAAATAACCGGTACAATATAACTTCCGCACCATTTCAGTGCAGTAATTTGTTCATTGTAAATAAGTATTGTAGTAGTTGTATTATATGTTTATTACCTCATAGATAAAGAAAACCTTTTATTTTTAAAAAAATCTTAAATTCAGTGCATTAATGCGATCTTAGTAAATGAGTGTTGTAAAATGATCCTTTCATATAGTGTTGAGAGACACCCACATGCCTTGCTCATACTGTGGCATCAAGCAGTCAGGCCTGCAAGATGAGTGGTCTGCCAAGCGAGTGGATTCATTCTTATTTATCGAGTAACATGAACTCTCGTACTCACAATTCAGTTACAAATTATCCTCCTGTATGAATAATACGCAACGGAAACGCACATCTATCAGTGATTTACAGAACTCTGACTGTTCACTATGCACTGGCAATACCACATTTTCTTTTTGTCTTTTATTTAACGGCTTTTATCAACACTTGGCCACTGCACTGAATATGAATAGCGCACACATTATAAATTCGGGACATCATGACAACATACAATTCGTAGGAAAAGTCCACCAATCTTTTTCTTTTCACTACCTTATTTATTCCGATAAATTCTATAACCTAAACACACAAATTCTATAACCTACAACAATAACACATGAGAAATTCCGCCCAGTGGGCATGGCTTTACATTGGTGAATCTCTATATTATGGTCTCGTAATTATTTAACGCTACAGTGCACTTTATGGATAGGGTGGTGGATCTTTTATTATTTCTCACACTTCGACTCTCACAATCATCACCACGAAACTATCCTCCAGACTGAGCAGTACCGAAGGAACAAGCATAACCCACTAATCTTTTGAAACTACCTTGCTACTCTCCCATGCAAACCACACATACCCAAATTACATGACATACACCACACTACAACATGAAATACTACACAGAGAATGGTCACAACATTATCACTTTCAGCTTTCCCACTTCAATTAATATTTATCCCAGTTTCACACGACACTGCCCCACTTCGTAATTCTACTTTCCTACTATGAACTCTGGAGATATATGCACGTCTTCCTGTGCAATGCAAGCCAAGTGGCGTTGCTGGATAGACGGCCGACTCACCTTGCTTCTCTCTCAGAGTTTGAATCTAGCGTCACACGGAATCATATCACGCAAAGTAATATTAAGAACGTGTTCATCACACATGCGAGTCCTCAACTGATACTATGGACGAGTACTTCTCTTTATCCTTTGTCTCATACACAGATTGAGACTCTCACAGTACTCACCACGTGGAAGTACTCGTCTCTAATTTCAAGTCCTGCACACGCCATTTCTTAAATATTTCAACTTATGGTACATACGCTATTTCTTAAATATTTCAACTTATTGTACACACGCTAGTAATTCAGCTTAACTTAAGCACATGGAAGTATTTCAACTTATTGCTACACGTGGTTTCATTGTGACCGTTGGTCACTTCCGAAGGTTACTACAATCCCATTAATATTACCTGCCTGACATTTAATTCTCCCCACAAAAGTTCCTGAAATAGAGAAATTATTATTTCAAACTACTCTTAAATATTCCTCATGCATACCATGTCTCCACTCTTTCGTCATTACGGAGCACAACTAAAACAGGTCTTAACAGCACAAGATCCAGCGGCAGAGTGCTGAAACATGGCCGTTCTCTAGGTCATCTCGCTCCTCTGTCGAGGTGGGGGAAGACCATCCTACCGTATTGGTCAGCCACATTTCAGGCGCTCAAAGCTCAGGTAAATTTCATCTCTTTGGTCCCACCAAAGGTGGCCAAAGGATCGACTCAAAGATGATCATATATTCACATTCACTATCTGCGGTTAGCAGACGACCATACATTCATTCATTTCACAGACCTCACCAAACTGGATATAGGGATTTACTTTGTGGGAGTGCACATGTGATCAATTAAATGAATAAATTGTCATTCTTTCCCACACTGGTATCCGGCTTCGCTGTATTAATTGAAAGTGAGTTATTTTACAAAAAAAAATGTGTTGTTCTGACAAAAATAATGAAGTAAGTTGTACCTATTTTCAATGTCGGGCGGTACTGTACCCTTTCAGTGTTCATTAAAAAATTGGAGATCATTCCATTTGGGACCAGTGGAAGGTACATTAGCTTATTTGTTTTAGTTGTAAATATTTGTCATGTATTACTGTTTTGTGCCGGCCGGTGTGGCCGTGCGGTTAAAGGCGCTTCAGTCTGGAACCGCGTGACCGCTACGGTCGCAGGTTCGAATCCTGCCTCGGGCATGGATGTGTGTGAGGTCCTTAGGTTAGTTCTAAGTTCTAGGCGACTGATGACCTCAGAAGTTAAGTCGCATAGTGCTCAGAGCCGGCCATTACTGTTTTTCTGACATTTCCTACATCCTGGAGGAACACTTCACTACGGATCAGTTGGAATGAAAGTAAATCTAATCTATAAATCTGAAAGAGAAATCTCCCAAGGAAGCCCATCAACGTCAGTTCGAAGAGCATCGCGAGACCTAAACACTCCTCCATGAAGAGTTCAGAAGGTCTGCAAGAATAACTTCACTTGCACGTTTACTTTTAGTAAAAGGACTAGAAACCATCGGCGTCAACACAACTTATCGTCTCTGGACCGCGTGGCTGCAGCACATCAACCCTGGAGTGAACATATAGCAATAAATAATTCGCTGTGGCGCTGCAGTTACTTTCTAAACACTGCAGAGGCCGGGAATGTGACCTCTGCTGTTGCAGTGTGCAGCTTGGGTGGGTGGGTGGCTGTTACACGCTTGGTGAAGCCTCAGCGAGGCCGTATTGACAACGGAAACACTGTGAGAACTGAGTTACTGCCGCCGCAGCCGGATGACGTCGTCAGTAACTTCCGATGTTTCGACAGGCGCACGCCCTACAATTTTCAAAGCACAATTTCAGACAGTAAACGCTGTGCAGCGGAATTTAAAACCTCGGTTTTCAGAGAAACTCCGGGAAGATAACACCCACGCAAACTGTAAACACTAGCGCCATGACAAACCAAAGATAGCCGACGTCAGAAGTTATCGCGTGTGAAATTAATAAACAGACAGGTGTGGGAGTTTTAACTCCGTCCCTCTCGATTCCATGCAGAATTTAAACAAAAACCACCACCTCTATTTACAAGGTTACATGCTAATTTAATTTCAACAGTTTCCTTAATAACACTATTCCAATAGCTGGCAGTGCATGCCAGAATCTGCTTGTTGTTACACAACTGGCCATTAAAACTGCGACACCACGAAGATGACGTGCTACAGACGTGAAATTTAACCGACAGGAAGAAGATGCTGTGATATGCAAATGATTAGCTTTTCAGAGCATTCACACAAGGTTGGCGCTGGTGGCGACACTTACAACGTGCTGACATGAGGAAAGTTTCCAACCGATTTCTCATACACAAACAGCAGTTGACCGGCGTTGCCTGGTGAAACGTTGTGATGCCTCGTGTAAGGAGGAGAAATGCGTACCATCACGTTTCCGACTTTGATAAAGGTCAGATTGTAGGCTATCGCGATTGCGGTTTATCGTACCGCGACATTGCTGCTCGCGTTGGTCGAGATCCAATGACTGTTAGCAGAATATGGAATCGGTGGGTTCAGGACGGTAATTCGGAACGCCGTGCTGGATCCCAACGGCCTCGTATCACTAGCAATCGAGATGACAGGCATCTTATCCGCATGGCTGCAACGGATCGTGCAGCCACGTCTCGATCCCTGAGTCAACAGATGGGGACGTTTGCAAGACAACAACCATCTGCACGAACAGTTCGACGACGTTTGCAGCAGCATGGACTATCAGCTCGGAAACCATGGCTGCGGTTACCCTTGACGCTGCATCACAGACAGGAGCATCTGCGATGGTGTACTCGACGACGAACCTGGGTGCACGAATGGCAAAACGTCATTTTTTCGGATGAATCCAGGTTGTGTTTACAGCATCATGGTGGCCGCATCCGTGTTTGGCGACTTCGCAGTGAACGCACATTGGAAGCGTGTATTCGTCATCGCCATACTGGCGTATCACCCGGCGTGATGGTATGGGATGCCATTGATTACATGTCTCGGTCACCTCTTGTTCACATTGACGGCACTTTGAACAGTGGACATTACATTTCAGATGTGTTACGACCCGTGGCTCTACCCTTCATTCGATCCCTGCGGAACCCTACATGTCAGGAGGATAATGCGTGACTGCGTGTTGCAGGTCCTGTGCGGGCCTTTCTGGATACAGAAAATGTTCGACTGGTGCCCTGGCCAGCACATTCTCCAGATCTCTCACCAATTGAAAACGTCTAGTCAATGGTGGCCGAGCAACTGGCTCGTCTCAATATGCGAGTCACTACTCTTGATGAAGTGTTGAAGCTGCATGGGCAGCTGTACCTGTACACGCCAACCAAGCTCTGTGTGACCCAATGCCCAGGCGTATCAAGGCCGTTATTACGGCAAGAGGTGGTTGTTTATCATCTGCATTTCTTCTTGGTGTAGAAATTTTAATGGCCAGTAGTGTAGTTAGAATCTTTATATTCAGCTGGCTGTAGCTGCTACTTGCTGTAGTTCGTGCTATGGAGATTTTCTGTAAGTGGCTTATGAAAAAGAATGGGGTTTGCACTGTTGAGATTCGTGAAATGAGTTTAGGCAATTAACAGAGTTGGAGGTAGTTTCATATTTCTTTAATTTCTTATTTTTTTGGTTTTGTATTATTGTTAGGATTTCTTGCAATTCAGGGCCATTGCTTTGTGTTAATTATTGGAAGTCATGTTGCCAATGTATAGAAGTCAGATTGCGTTGGGCTTCTCACCGGCGACAGCACCGGCCTGGCCCGAGATGACTGCTGCCGACGTGCAGCAGCGCTGCTCAGTCGCTTCTGATTACTCTTCGTGTTTCACTGTCCCTGTCAATACATACCGATAAGACGAATATGCGCTAGACTAACTGGGGACCGGCTGTATCAAATGGACGAGTAAAATTCCGCTTTACAAATAATTTCCCCCGATACTGGAAGTCGTATAAAAAACGTTATAAGCAATATTTGTTTGGGTTGACACCACCTACACATTGCTGAAACGAAGTTGCAAGTATCTGCCGAAACGTTAGATGAAATTCGACTGACGACACTTAGGTGGGGCACCCGAACACTTGCGGTTTGCAACGTTGTGTTGCCTAACTCAGGAGTTTTTGTACAGAAACATAATACACTTCTACATGGACAGAAACATGCATATGATGATGGAGGCTATTGCATCCACAACAACTGCGCGGAGATCTCGAAGATACAGGCGGGGCATACACAGGGACTTCCACATCACATTACAGAAAGAAATGCAGATGGGTTATATTCGGAGATCAAAAAATGGTTCAAATGGCTCTGAGCACTGTGGAACTTAACTTCTGAGGTCATCAGTCCCCTAGAACTTAGAACTACTTTAACCTAACTAACATAAGGGCATCACACACATCCATGCCCGAGGCATTATTCGAACCTGCGATCGTAGCGGTCGCGCGGTTCCAGACTGTAGCGCCTAGAACCGCTCGACCACTCGGCCGGCCTATATTCGGAGATCGTGGTGGCCAGTTGGTTGATCCACCACTGTGGAAATGTTCGATCCAGGAAGCCAAGTCACAAACACGTAAGTCTGATGCGGTGATGCACCGTTCTGCTGAATGATCACATTTGGCTGCAGGGGAAGAACTTGAGGGACAGCAAGTTGTTCAGGTGTGTCCCAATAAACGGTTCGTTCGACGAAGAAGAGTGGTCCAACTATGATGGCTTTCATCAGTGCATATCAATAATCATCTTTTCCCAAAAAACTGAAATGGTACAGGATTTGGGCTGGACATCATTAAAACAAAGGCGTTTTTCGTTGCGACGGAATCTTCTCACGAAATTCCAATCACCAACTTTCTCCTCCGAATGCGAAAATATTTTGTTGACACCGACCTACATAGGGAGAAACGGTCACCATGATAAAATAAGGGAAATCAGAGCTCATACGGAGAGATATAAGTGTTCGTTCTTTCCGCGTGCTATACGAGAATGGGATAATAGAGAATTGTGAAGGTGGTTCGATGAACCCTGTGCCACACACTTAAATGTGATTTGCAGAGTATCCATGCAGATGTAGATGCGAAACTGCGAGGTACTTCCGAACCCCAGGTGTGATCTTTGTGCGGATTAACCTTCGAACATGTGCGGAAGGTTGCCTCGTAAGAGAGAATGGTATTTGCTGTGTGGCTGGGGTTTTGCCTGAGAAGTAGAAGGCGATTCCTGTTGAAAACGTGATCACCCAGTGTGGTCCAGGGACCTGAATACGGCAAATAGCATCACCGAAACCGGTCGCAGTGAAATAAAAGTAATACACACAGCTAGATTAAAAAATATTTGGAGTGTAACAGGACCACTGATGTCCATGTTATAAATTAACAACTTGGCGGATGCATCCAACTGTGACTTATTAATTCTGTAGTCCGAAGGTATCTTGCTCTTACGTTTCGTGATGGGCATACTTTCGCAATTCTCTACACTGAGAGCACGTTGCCAATCCTTGCACTAGGTTATGTTTTTCCGAGAATTCGAGCGGATGTTACTATATATTACAGCGATTTTTAGGGGATGGAATTTTCTCACAGACAGCTTTAACATCTGTAGAAAGTCTGATATTATAATTATATATATATATATATATATATATATATATATATATATATATATATATAAAATCCCTCTGTTGTTGTCAACCTCGACACCTTACCGTACACCACAGCGTCATCAGCAAACAACCGCAGATTGCTGCCCACCCTGTCCGCCAAATCATTTATATATGTAGAGAACAACAGCCGTTCTATTGTAACACGGAAAATGCAGAATGCATGGCACCTGCTACCGATATATAAAATTTTTCTGCTGAAGTATATGTAAATATTTGTAATTTAAATGCTTTCTTTTAATAACTAAGGATATTCTTCGCTGTATGTGCAAATTTAGGTAGACGTCCGTTGACGTTTCTTTGTATTTGTGTCTTACTGTGAAAGCAGTAGGTGGGAACGGAGTGAGACAGGGTTGTAGCCTATCCCCGATGTTATTCAGTCTGTTTATTAAACAAGCAGTGAAGGAAACAAAAGAAAAATTCGGAGTAGGAATTAAAATCCATGGAGAAGAAATGAAAACCTTGAGGTTCGCCGACGACATTGTAATTCTGTCAGAGACAGCAAAGGACCTGGAAGAGCAGCTGAACGGAATGGACAGTGTCTTGAAAGGAGGATATAAGATGAACATCAACAAAAGCAGAACGAAGATAATGGAATGTAGTCGAATTAAATCGGGTGATGCTAAGAGAATTAAAGTAGTAAATGAGTTTTGCTATTTGGGAAACAAAATAACTGACGATGGTCGAAGTCGAGAGCATATAAAATGTGGACTGGCAATGGCAAGGAAAGCGTTTCTGAAGAAGAGAAATTTGTTAACATCGAGTATAGAATTAAGGGTCAGGAAGTCCTTTCTGAAAGTATTTGTATGGAGTGTAGCCATGTGTGGAAGTGAAACAACATGGACGATAAATAGTTTAGACAAGAAGAGAACAGAAGCTTTCGAAATGTGGTGCTACAGAAGAATGCTGAAGATTAGATGGGTAGATCAGATAACTAATGAAAAGGTATTGAATAGAATTGGGGAGAAGGGAAATTTGTGGCACAACTTGACTACAAGAAGGGATTGGTTGGTAGGACATATTCTGAGGCATCAAGGGATAACCAATTTAGTATTGGAGGGTAAAAATCGTAGAGGGAGACCAAGAGATGAATATACTAAACAGATTCAGAAAGATGTAGGTTGCAGTAGGTATTGGGAGATGAAGCAGCTTGCACAGGATAGAGTAGCATGGAGAGCTGCATCAGACCAGTCTCTGGGCTGAAGACCACACCAACAGCAACACTGTGAAACTTATAACCTCTGGGAAAAAGCCAAAGGAATTGTTATTTGCATCGACTAGCAACGATAATAGCAGTGATTGTGCGTTGTAAACTCTTTGAGTAGGGAGTTGTTGCACGGAGTGCGCGGAGAGAGAGAGAGAGAGAGAGTGTGTGAGAGAGAGAGAGACGGGTTCCAGCGCTTGTAGTGTGCGGAAGTGCGGTGTTAACGCTCTCGCAGTAGAGTGTACCAAATTCGGCAGCATCATGTACGCGCGCCAGCCAGATGTCTAGTAGCAGGAGGAAGAACGGTGGACGGGCGGAAGAGGCTGTATTAATTACGATTGCCCGTTCCTGTAATTAGCCGTGGCTACACAAGATTCTACCGTCTTCAACAACAGCAGCAGTTCCAGCAACACAGTTTCGTCGTCGGCTCCGAGTTTCGTCGTATGCACAGCACTGTTCATTGGTAGAAAGTATTAACAGCTAACCCAGTAGTACAACTGAATATGATTTGATTGATAAAATTTATTTAAATAATAATCAGTTAAACTCAGGGCGGTTGTGCCCTCATTGCCCCCAAATATTGTCACCCAGCAGGGTCCTTGTTCCTTTTCTTCCTTATATGCTAACTGAGTGTCATAAGAAACAAACTGAATAGTTACAGCTAGTTTATTAATGAATAACTTCACTTTCAAGAATTTTAGCCTCAGTCTACTTTCAGTTAACTATTGAACAACAGAGGCTTCAGTATATGACGAAAGTAATTTAATTTTTCAAGTCTGAGAATCAATCGCTGGAAAAAATCCAAATCTAAAGAAATGCACAAATTAAGAGTGCGTAAGTTTTATTTATTTTACATAGAGCTTGGAGCACATGGCTCTTTGGTTTGGTACGTATTCCAGTATTGTCCTCTTCAAATTCTGAAATCGTATTACAGTGAGATACTGGACTATATGAATGGACTGCGCGATCTTGTTTTGTCTACTCGAGCAGCATGATAAAGCACTGTGGCGATGGGATTTCAGTCTTTATCAGGACTAAAGAAACGTACCTACAAATTGACATGAAAGTTAATTATTTAACGTAATTTATTCGAGGTAATAATTAAAACTTTATGACCACACGTGACACATGTAAATGTTGGCGACTCTCGTTTTGCGAGTTACCACTGTACAAATTAACAACAAAGTTAATTATTTAACGTAATTTATTCGAGGTAATAATTAAAATTTTATGACTACACGTGACAAATGTAAATGATGGCGACTCTCGTTTTGCGAGTTACAACTGGATGCTCGGGTTACACCAGCCTCTGCGGTCAGGGGAAGCACCTCGCTGAACCAGATGGGCGTGGACACCGATGGGCACCTGCCAGGGGGATCTACCTCGCGTTCTTACGAAACACACCGGCGCCGCAGTTACCTGTCCTAGGGCAACCTCTGCCATATAGTGGTATTTTCGCCTAAGAGTGTACTTAATCGGGAAGGCTATCTGAAAAAACAACAACGAGAACCACGTCGGGTTAGATACTTTGCATGACCGTACGCCTGCGTTCTGAGTTACCGCAAACGCGGCTGATGGGTTTACCAGTATTGATTTCCTGGAAGTCTTCATCGGAAGCGGTGAGATCGTAAGGCAATGTAGCGTGCGTCTTTTGCGCAAGTTCTCCCAGGTGTTCCCCTACGTGCGGTTTTGTTTTTTTCTTCACTTTCGAAGCAGCACCCGCCGCGCCGCTTGTTCTTCGCCTCTGGTAGCAAGAGACAGTTTTCGTTAGCTGCTTTGCAAGTACTTTCAAAGCCAAATGTGATTCTGCTATACAAAAGATAACTCCTCCCTTTATCTTATTTCAGGAGACAACATTGCAGGAAGTACACACATCAAAAAAACTTTTGCATCATCTCGTTTCCGAGAGTTCCGAAACCTGTACAAAAAATTGGAATAGATATCAACATAAACATCATTTCTGCTCTTTGTATTTCTCATGGAAACCACACATTGCATGTTGTGCCACCATACAGCTAGACCCTCAGAGGTGGTGGTCCAGACTGCTGTACACAACGGTACCTCTAATACCCAGTAGCACGTCCTCTTGCATTGATGGATACCTGTATTCGTCGTGGCATACTATCCACAATTTCATCAAGGTACTGTTGGTCCAAATTGTCCCACTCCTCAACGGCGATTCAGCGTGGTTGGTAGGTCACGTCGCCCATAAACAGCCCTTTTCAATCTATGCCAGGCATGTTCGATTGGGTTCACGTCTGGAGAACATGCTGGCCACTCTAGTCGAGCGATGTCGTTAACCTGAAGGAAGTCATTCACAAGATGTGCACGACGGGGGCGAGAATTGTCGTCCATGAAGACGAATGCCTACCAATATGCTGCCGATATGGTTGCACTATCGGTCGGAGGATGGCATTCACGTATCCTACAGCCGTTACAGCGCCTTCCATGACTACCAGCGGCGTATGTCGGCCCCACATAACGCCACCCCAAAACTGCAGGGAACCTCCACCTTGCTGCACTCGCTGGACAGTATGCCTAAGGCTTTCAGCTTGACCGTGTTGCCTCCAAACACGTCTCCGACTATTGTCTGGTTGAAGGCATATGCGACACTGAGCGGTCCATTCGGCATGTTGTTGGGCCCATCTGTACCGCGCTGCATGGTGTCGTGGTTGCAAAGATGGAGCTCGCCATAGACGTAGGGAGTGAAGTTATGCATCATGCAGCCTACTGCGCACAGTTTGAGTCCTATCATGACGTCCTGTGGCTGCACGAAAAGCGTTATTCAATATGGTGCCTTTGCTGTCAGCGATCCTCAGAGCCATAATCCGTAGGTAGGGGTCACCCACTGCAGTAGTAGCCGTTGGATGGCCTTAGCGAGGCTTGTCATCGACAGTTCCTGTCCCTCTGTATCTCCTCCATGTCCGAACAACATCGCTTTGGTTCACTCCGAGACGCCTGGACACTTCTCTTGTTGAGAGCCCTTCCAAGCACAAAGTAACAATGCGGATGCGATCGAACCGCGGTATTTATCGTCTAGGTTGAACTACAGACAACACAAGCCTCCTTCCTTGTGGAATGACTGGAAGTGATCGGCTGTCGGACCCCATCCGCTGCTCATGCATGGTTGTTTACATCTTTGGGCGGGTTTAGTGACATCTCTGAACAGTCAAAGAGACTGTGTCTGTGATACAATATCCACATTCAATGTCTATATTCAGGAGTTCAGGGAACCGGGGTGATGCAAAACTTTTTTTGATATGTGTAAAAGGTATAAAATACTTCTCATCAGCTACTATCCAGCCTACGAAACGAAACAAAGTGAACATATTTTGCCTAACGTTCAGTAGTTCTTCAGTTTACATCTAGATACACACTGAAACGCCAAAGTAACTTGTATAGGCATGCATATTCAGTTACAGAGATATGTAAACGGACAGAGTATGGCGCTGCGGTCGGCGACACCTATATAAGATAACAAGTGTCTGGTGGAATTGTTTGGTCGGTTACTGCTGCTGTAATGACAAGTTATCAAGATTTAAGTGAGTCTGATCTTCGTGTTACAGTCGATGGGACACAGCATCTCCGAGGTAGAGATGAATTGGGGATTCACGAGTGTACTGTGAATATCAGGAATCCGGTGAAAAATGAAATCCCCGACGTCGCTGCGGCCGAAAAAAGATCCTGCAAGAGCGGGATTAACGACGTCTGAAGAGAATCTTTCAACGTGACAGCAGTGCAATCAATCCGCAAATTGCTGAAGATTTCAATGCTGGGCAATCAATAAGTTTCAGCGTGCGAACCATTCAACGAAACATCACCGATATGGGCTTCCAGAGTTTAATGCCCACTCGTGTATCCTTGATGACTGCACGACACAAAGCTTCACGCCTAGCCTGGGTCCGTCAACACCGACATTGGACTATTGATGACTGGAAAGATGTTGCCTCGTCGGAAGAGTCTCGTTTCAAATTGTATCGAGCGGATGGACGAGTACGGGTATGGAGGCAACGTCATGAATCCATGGACCCTGCACCTCAGCAGAGGACTTTTAAAGCTGGTGGAAGCTCTGTAATGATTTGGGGCGTGTGCAGTTGGATTGATATGGAACACCTGATAAATCTAGATTAGACTCTGACAGGTGATGCGTACGTAAGCGTGATGTCTCATAACCTGCATCCATTCGTGTCCATTGTGCATACTATGGACTTGAGCAATTCTATCAGGACAATGCGACATCCCACACGTTCAGAATTTCTACAGATTGGCTCCAGGAACACTCTTCTGAGTTTGGACACTACCATTGGCCACCAAACTCCCAAGAAATGAGCATTAATGAGTATATCTGGGATGCCTTGCAACGTGCTGTGCAGAAGAGATCTCCACCCCCTCGTACTCTTACGAATTTATTAACAGCCCTGCAGGATTCATGGTGTTAATTCCCTCCAGCATTACTTCAGACATTAATCGTGTCCATGCCACGTCGTGTTGCGGCACTTGTGTGTGCTCGCGGGGGCCCTACACGATATTAGGCAGGTGTACCAGTTTCTTTGCCTCTTCGTTGTATATTCCTCAAAGAACCTTACGGCTGAAGCGATGGGAAACTGCGGTATGAGCGGTCGTGGGAATTTCGTGAGATTCATGTGCAGAAACTAATATATCGTCTAACTCAATTTGCAACGTACGCTCTCGGAATGTCGACAGGAAATTTCCCTGCGATACATAACGTCTGAGGCTGTAGTTTGTTGCGGATCTCCGCAATGCTCTTGCGCTTGCTAAACGATTCCATCATGAAAATAAGCATCCGTTCTTTGGATCTTCACTATCTCTTTCATTACCCTTATTCGGCAAGATTTCAATCTGACCAACAGTACAATTGAGTCCCTTCTAAGCCACTCCTTTCGCTGCTAGACTAATTTTTCTTCACATTCATACAACTCATCTCAACCTGGCACAACTATTAGGCTAGTGCATAGTTTCGTAGCGTTTTCAAATGGTTCAAATGGCTTTGAGCACTATGGGACTTAACTTCTAAGGTCATCAGTCCCCTAGAACTTAGAACTACTTAAACCTAACTGACCTAAGGACATCACACACATCCGCGCCCGAGGCAGGATTCGAACGTGCGACCGTAGCGGTCGTGCGGTTCCAGACTGAAGCGCCTAGAACCGCTCGGCCACAACGACCGGCTCCTAGCGTTTTCCCGTAAGCTTAATAAACACAACGGTTACACATAACAGACAGTTTAGTCATCAATAATATATTCTCCTTCACTATTTATAACAGACTGCAAAGTCTGGGGTAACTTTTCGATTCCGCTACTGTAGAAATCACGAGATACTGAAGCGAAGAACTCGTCGAGCCATGTTCGGAGCGCATTTTCATCCAGTGAGGACGCTTCTTGAATGTTGGTCGATACAGAGCAGGAAAGGTGAAAAAGTGAGGGCGGAAAATCATGTGACTGAGGTGAGTGTGGAATGACTTCTCAACCCAAGTCCTGTATAGTAATTTTTGTCACTCTAGCAGAATGCAGACGGACGTTATTATGGATCAGCATCACTTCACGCTTCCTCGTCGTTCTTCTTGGATTACGTCTGCAAGACGTCTCAGTTGTTGACAGTAAATGTCAGCCGTGATGGTTACACCTCTGGGAAGCAATTCGTAGTACATCCCACCGTCGCTGTCCCACCAGATACATAACATTATCTTTTGTGGATGTGCACAGGTTTTTGTTCTGGGAGTTCCTGCTTTGTTTGGGCTCAACAATCCCTTTTTTTCCTCACATTGGCTTTAAGACACTATTTCTGGTCGCCAGTAACGATACAGGATAGGAATGGTTGGTAACGTTCACGAGGTAGATGATGACGAGCAGATATACACATATGGTCACCCGCTGATTTTTGCAATTTTGGCTTAGAGCATGTGGCAGCCACCCGGTTTTTGAACCTTCCCCACTGGATGCAAATGTCGCACGATGGTGGAATGATAACATTTCATTACATTTCCCAGCTCTCGAGTACACTGACGTGGATTATTGTGGATTAATCCGTTCAAGCCATCTTAATCAAACCCCAGAGGTCTTCCCGAACGTAGAGAGTCACTATGGTAAAATGGTCCTCCTTAAAACGAGAAAACTATTTTCTTCCCATGCTCTGTCCAAAGACATTATCCCCATACACGACACAAGTGTGTCAAGCCTACACTGAATTCAAACAGAAAAATATGTCTGAAATGTTCCGATTTCTCTACTCGGCACTTCATTTTATAGCGTCCACCACTCCACCCGCTATCTCCAAATGACAAAATGACAATATTTACACTCAGATAGCAAATGTGAACCACAAATGAAAAATGACAGTCGATAAATAAACCCACAGCAACCGGAATACAAACAATAAAAACAAAAACACTGCGAACTTACGTATCAACGCAATATTGAAGCCCATGTACACTTTGCTTTCAAAGAGTACAGGGCTCGCTTTAAAACGCTGCAGATGGTGGTGGCGGGCAGTCACCCATCACAGCACTCGTTGTCATATAACTGTGTGGTTATATCAGTGGCCATAAAAAGATCGTAACCGACACACACTGGTGGCAGAGTCACTCTTTGTCACTGCCGCTTATAACGACTCTTTCGACGTGCGTGAGATATTTACTTCATCAAGAATCGTAATTAATCGTTCGTAGTCGATGTTTAACTGATTAATGATGAAATATTAATGATAAAACCAATACAGTCACATCCACAACAAATTCCCTACAAGCTGGTCGTAATTTTAAGTATCTAAGAAATCGTAACAGTGGGCTTGTTATTTGAGTCAAAGATTCTACACAAGCGCCGAGCGCTACAGTCAAATATTATCGCTGTGCGTAATTATTACTCGGGAGTTTCATGTCAATAATTTGATAGAATTTTAAATCACAAATGCGCGACTTGGTACGAGAGGGTGTTTTATTGCACAATATCAGTCACTTCCTAACCGAGCCTTGAGAAGAAAACTTTCCCAGGTGCTGGGGGGATTTAAATTATATGCTTCGGACCTATCACTAAAGTTCCATAAACCACTGGCTATTATGAATGAATGTTGTCTATCAGTGTTCGTTGCCTAAATAACTGTCTAAGTAATGTTTAGTTCAATTATCTAGTTAAAAGTTCTCTTTATTCTAGTAGGTAAAAGTCGTCCAATCGAATTCTAATGCCGTGATATTTGAAGTCAGAAGATCGTATTACTGCATCATAATAGATCGCAATTATTCAATCTCAAAAACAATCTAAGCGCGCCTACATGTACGAGAATTCAAATATATTAGCTGCTTCGGGTAACTCTCATAACATAACACAGTGATAATGCATTGAATTATACTTAGTCATTACTCACGATTCCCAAAGAGTACTCACATAGAGTATTCTTTGAGATCGTTGGTTCTACTTTGCGAATGTTAATTTATGCTAATTTTGTGATTTATTATGTTTTTGATTTTAATTTTACTGAAATTTAATCTTTCTTTTGTAGATTGCTAAATTGTCAAGTATTAGATTCCTGATTTAATTACTTGTTATTGACCTAATAATAGTGATAAATGGAACTTCGTTCGCTTATTCACTTTTCTGGGAATTTGGGACTTTGGGGGAAATGTTTGGGGTATTGGGAGCTAATTTTTGATTTTTATTTCTCGCCTGAGGAAGTGGCATTACAAGCTATGAGTGAGTACAGGCTCATCTCAACCAGTTTCAGTGTGTACATTGTGAAGGGAACTGCATGCAACAGGATTTGACAGTTGGGAACCTCACAAGACGTTGTTGCTCAAAGAGGCACAAGCTCCACGTCTTCAGTGGACTAAGCAGTACAGCAACTGCACAATAGCTGCCTGGATGTGTGTAGAGTGATCTGTCGAATCCCATTTGCACTCAGTCAGCCAAATGGGGTTCAGAGGGTGCATATGGAAACACTGAAAACAAAACTTATTACCATGCCTAATATGGTTTTGAAAAATACCTCCTGTGCTGGCGTAAGCTGTCACCAGCACACCATGTGGCAAAGAGGTTGCGAGAAGATCGATAGAGGGCAAAGACAGACTCACCAGAAGCGAACCGCCAATGACCTCTCCGCAGCCAGTATTTAGATCAGCGCCGCAGACCGGAGGGCCCAGTTAGCTCCAGTCTGACATTCAGTGAGTCACCGAGACAACAGTTGCAGCCCAGTCACTCGCAGTCGCTGTTAGCTCAGCCTCTAGCTCAGAGTGAGTCAGTACCTAGCGACCAGAATAGCATACATAGTGGACTTGTACATCACCAGCATTGAGGCTAACGTGGGCAATTACAGAAGAGCTTGTTGATGTGGCATGGACTCCACAAGTTGTTGGAAGTCCACTACAGAAATACTGAGCCATGCTGCCCCTATAGCCTTCCATAATTGCAAGTGCTGCCGGTGCAGGACTTTGTGCACGATCTGGCCTCTCGATTATGTCCCATAAATGTTCGAATGAATTCATGTCGGATGATCTGGGTGGCCAAATCATTCGCTCATATAGTCCAGAACGTTCTTCAAACCAATCGAGAACGACAGTGGACCGGTGACATGGCGCATTGTCATCCGTACAAATTAATTCCATGAATGGCTGCTAATGGTCTCCAAGCTTGCTCAGTGCCCTGTTGACAACTTGGGTCCATGGCTTTCGGGGTCTGTGCCACACTCCAACCGTACCATCAGCTCTTACCAACTGAAATTGGGATTCATCTGACCAGGCCACGGTTTTCCAGTGATCTAGGATCCAACCAATATAGTCACGATCGGAGGAGAGTCGCTGCAGTCGATGTCGTATTGTTAGCAAAGGCACTCGCGTCGGTCGTCTGCTGCCATAGTCCATTAACACCACGTTTCGCCACACTGTCCTGACGGATACGTTCGTCGCACATTCCGCATTGATGTCCGTGGCTGTTGCACGCGGTGTTGCTTGCTAACACTGATCACTCCACGCAGGCGTTGCTGCTCTCGGTGGTTAAGTGCAGGCCATTCGCCCGTGCACTGTCCGTGGTGAGAGGTGATGCCTGAAATGTGCTTTTCAGGGCACACTCTTGACCCTGTGGATCATGGAATAATGAATTCCTTAACGATTTCTGAAATGAATGTCCTATACCTCTGGCTCCAACTACCATACCGCGTTCGAAGCCTGTTAACTCCTCCCATGCGGCCATAGACATGTCGCAAACCTCCTCCCTAGAATCTACATCTACATCTACATTTATACTCCGCAAGCCACCCAACGGTGTGTGGCAGAGGGCAATTTACGTGCCACTGTCATTACCTCCCTTTCCTCTTCCAGTCGCGTATGTTTCGCGGGAAGAACGACTGTAGGAAAGCCGCCGTGCGCGCTCGAATCTCTCTAATTTTACATTCGTGATCTCCTCGGGAGGTATAAGTAGGGGGAAGCAATATACTCGATACCTCATCCAGAAACGCTGTAACCTCCCCACAAAAATTAAAAAAAAAAAATAATATTGATAATGATTCTAATTTTAGTGTAACCTCAAAACAAAATTCTTTCTCATTTGCAACCTCCCCACAAAATTCTTTTCACATTAACCTCAACACAAAATTCTTTCTGATTTAATCTAAGCTCAAAACTCATTCACATTTATCGTAACCTCCCAATTAAATTGTCGCTCACTTATGACTTTTCAATAATTCACTGTGAATTTAACCTGGTAAATTATGGACGACAGCAGTGCTGCGTCATGGCCCTGTAAGATCATTCTGAATAAAAAAGGAAAAATTCTTACCTCAATAAAATTTCCAAATATATTTGCTCTTACAATAAATTTTTCCCGCACAGCTCTGTGCAATGCTGGCCAATAGATTTGTCATTTATGAAAGGAAGCAACTGATTTTTTTTCTTTTTTTTTTTGCAACAATCGGAATGATCATGGATTGGAGAAATTAGTAAATTCTTTAAACTGAAATGAATGCTTGTTAAAAATTACTTTATGTGACAAAGATTATTATTAGTACATTTTTTAAAACATATACATGGGAGTTCAGATAACATTACTAGATATGCGCGATGCTGCTTTTTACCTTATACAATAATACTCAGGCTCCGGCATCGCTGCACCGTGACCGGCCCAGCCAACACGATACACTATACCAGACCAGAGCAGACTGCAGACTGCAGACTAGCGCAGACTAGCAACAACTTACTGCTACAGCTACACAGTCAACACTGGTCTCTGGTCAGTGATTCTCTTATACCTTGCATATCGCAGGCAGCGCATGAGCAATACATCGAAATTACATCTGCTCGGACCTCTTACATAAAATTACATCTGCATTACATCTGCTCGGATCTCTTACATAAAATTACATCTGCTCAGACCCCTTACATAACCCTCCACTGGGGGGGGGGGGGGGCAGCAAAAAATTTGGCAGCGATGGTGAGTCAATTGGACTTGCCATGAGCAACAAATTTTTCTTAATTAACTAAGTTTACAGTCACAGAGTATATATATATATATATATATATATATATATAAGTGCAGAACACAAAATGAAATAGAGTGCACATGCACTGAGTACAGAACATATCAAGAAATCACAAAAAATGTATACGCAATGAGTACAAAAATATTAACAAATGACAAAGTGCACACACACTGTATATATTTTTTACCATTTTACAAGAACTAGGAAAGGCAAGTGAAGGATTGCATCATGGTTGTAGCACAGTAGGTTGCACGTAGCTGCACTGAAAGTCCATATCTTTCTACAGAAGCACAACACCAAGTGAGACAATCTGAAGTTCTCTTTCCTGAAGTATTAATCAGTGTAGCCAAGACACTGAAATCTCGTATTAATATTCAATGTTATCATTTTGGTAGTACATTAGGTACACCAAACTGTGGGACCATAATAACATCTCCATTGTTCAAGGTGGTGGACAGCATGATGTGTCAAGACCACACTCTTGCAGAATCCATACTCTTTCACCAACGTAGAATTAGTGCAAAAACCAAGTATAGTGCTCCATGATCATGAGGATGGACAGGACAAACGGAATTTCTCGTAATTAGGTCAGAAGGTGAAGGACATTAAGTCTTATGCTAGTCATCATTGAGAATTACACTGGTCTATCAACCAATTTGAGTAATTTGTGGTACTCATTGCCTAGGTACTAAACATTTCTGTACTATGTATGAAGTATTACAGAATATTATTCATAAGTCATCTGATTACAGTGAACATTGGCACTCATTGGCCAGTTACAAACCATATTTATGCATTGTTCAGAAGTCATCATTCAAAACAAGAGTTAATTAATGGCATAGTGTTTAAATAATTCGTTTAATTATAGTAATCATTGGCACTCATTGGCCAGTTACAAACCATTTTTATGCATTATTCAGAAGTGATCATTCAAAACAGGAGTTAATAAGTGTAGCATCAAACTACTGGTATTCATACATAATATCATGCGAGTGACATAAGACAAATTTAACATATAAGAAACAGTGGCATTCATTCGCCATATAGCAAGTATTGAATATTACAAAACATTTTTCAACATTCAAGTGACATAAGACATATTTAAAATAATTATTGGCACTCATTGACCAGTTACAAAACATTCATATCGTTTTATAAAACATTATTCAGTATTATTCAGAAGTCATCATTCAAAATGAGAGTTAATTATTGGCATAGCATTTATAGAGTATAACAAAAATATTATTTACAGAAATTATTGGCATAGTATTTTTGCATTATCACAAAACATCATTCAGTATTACTCAGAACTCATCATTCAAGTGACATAGAACATATTTAAAAATGTAACACACTGTAACTATTACTTAAGGTCTGTGGTTAGAAAACATCTGAGAAATTTGCATCATATTTAGAACTAGAAATATCCCTTAAACTGGTAGCATTATTTGGGACTGGTAATACAATTTTTTTGTGCTAGCAATGCATTGCGTTGGGATCGATAATTAATTGCTGGGGGATGAAAATATTTGCTTTTGATTTATTGCTGCAAATAAGGAATAGTAACGTCATTCGTCATGAGTCAGCTGTAGCAAGGTTATGAAACAAGTAGAGTATATGTGATCACATTCATGAATGAGGCACACAAATGAGCAAAAAAAAAATGCAAGTACTAGAACAGGTTTAATAATTAACTGCTTATAGCACATTAATTTCATGAATAGCTTCTCCTAGAAAAAATACAAAATGGATTATTTAGCTGAAAGAAGAAACGCATATTATGCTGAAAAGTAGTGAACTTCGAATTAACAGGTAATGAAACGTGTACTCAATATGTATGTACTCCAGCTGTCCTTTCCAAAACATTCAGTCATTATACCATGTAACATAAGACATACTGTCAAATCAAACTACAACAAATACTTAAATAACTACATAGCATCTCTTAACTAACAGTAAATATATAAAATTCATCATTATTCTCATCTGAAAAGAAAAACTTAAAAGTGGTGCGTTAAGCGGCCATATAAAATTCATCACTATCGTCACCTGCAAAGAAAAACTTCATTATTCATATTAGCATATTCTTCATATAACTATTCATCATCATTTATTATCATCTGCAAAAAAATAGACACTTCATTATTCATTATTCATATTTCCATTTACTTCATACAACTATTCATAGTACAGAGTTTCTTATTTCTAGCATATTTCGTCACTAAAACTAAGATGTGTAGTTCTGTCTGACAGCCTGCATCAATCGCCTCGTATTCTGAAAGAAAAAAGTAGTTAAGACTGCTATCATACGATGTGTATAGTATATTCTTGTTAATGCTTGTTAATTCTGATCCATTTACTCTTCATGACGAGGTATTGCATCTTCTTTCGTTCATTCCGAAGGTGAATTCACATTTCATAGTAATCCACTGTGGTTTGTTTAATTTATTTGTTTTACACATTATTGCTTTCTGAAAAAGATGAATAAGGATTAATATCTTGCATTTAAATCATATACCAATTAAATAAAAACTGGTTTCTAGTGATATAATTAAGCATACAGCATAGCATGACAGAAAACATATTATGTCAAAAACATAGTGTTCAGGTGCAAAAAAAAAAAAAAAATTAAAAAAATGTACAGAGTATCATAATTTAGTAGCAAAAAATGTAAAATAGTCAAGCTGTTGAGATATTATAAGGTAAAATGTCAAAGTCAACTGGTGTTTGTTATATCTTAAAGATTTCGTAGTGCATACAAACAAAACAGGAAAAAATCATACATACACGAAAAATCGAAAATGTACGCGGTCTGATATATAACGACAAGAAATGACTTTCTTTGTGTTCAGCTTGTATGTTGTGTAGTTGATAGAGGTGAGAGTTGAAGACTTTAATGGAGAAAGAATTTGATAAACTTAATATGTCATTAGATAGAATTGCATAATTGGTCATAAAATATGTAAGTTTATCTGAAAAAATGTGCACAGTCTGATGTGTAACGACAAGAAAAGCGACCTGCTAACCTTACCTTGCTGGCCACTTGCCAAGAAAAAATATGATGATCATCAGCAAGTAGTCACATAAATATAATTGCATCATTGATCATATAAAAATCAGAAAATGGCATTACAGTGTGATAAATCATAAAGTATGTTCATTCAATAAGGGGTTCAATATTGGAGACATGGTGACTGCCTTTACGTTTTCTGGTTCTCAGAGTTTCGACGTGTACTACGTTGGGGTGAGGAATGCTGCGAATTCGATATGGACCTGCGTATAGAAGCTCAAATTTACTGCATCTACTCTTTCCTCTGTTGGATAAATAATCTGTGCGTACTAATATCTTCTGTCATGGCGTGTACAAACCTGTTATTGCTGTCTTCTCGGGCGCTCTGCGGCACGTTTGATGTTGTTCAGCGCAATGTCAATTATTTCGTGGTGTCGTAGTCGACGAGATGTAGGAAAGGATACTAATTCTTTAATTTTGTTAGGTGGTTCAACATTTTTCATTATAGCAGTCGGAGATAGCATAGTAGATTCATTTGGTATCAAGTTAATTACATCCTGGAATGAGAGTATGTGTGTATCCCAATCAATATGTCTTTTATGGCAGTATATTCTACTTAGTTTACCAATTTCTTTCATTAGTCGTTCACAAGGGTTCGAATAAGCGTGGTACCTGGATATATAGATCGGAGAAATGTTTCTAGCTCGTAACATACGTGTCCATATAGCAGATCGAAACTGTGATCCATTGTCGGAAATTACTTTCAATACATGCCCTACATGAAATAAAAAATGTTTTACAAATGCATTTGAAATCGATTTAGCAGTAGCTTTGCGTAACGGAGTGAAGGTAACAAATTTCGAAGTGAGTTCAACAGCGACAAAGATGTAGCAAAAACCTCTATCAGTTCTGGGAAGCGGACCAAAAATATCTACAGCGGCCATGTGTCTCAATTTAACAGGTACAATGGGATGTAATGGAGGAATATGTGAAGTCGTATCTGACTTAGCTTTCTGGCAGATTTTACATGACGCTAAAACTCGTCGAATACGTTTCTCCATATTGGCAAAATAACAGTTCTGTCTCAGTATAAGAAAACATTTTCTGGCTCCATAATGTGCGTAACTTAAATGAGTATACCAAATTAATTTGTTAACAAGCTCGTCAGGAATACATAGTAACCAATTGTTGCTGTCAGGGTGAGAGCGGCGAAACAGAATATTATTGCGTACAGTGTAATTGTTTCTAATGGTAACATTATTCCTATCTTGCCAAAGGTGTTTAATTTCTTTCCATACGTTGTCTTTACTCTGCTCTTGTGCTATGTCTCGTAATGACGACGAAATGAAATTTTCAAATGCAACTTGTTGAATATACATGACGCTGAAATTTGCTTTGCAGAAGTTGGTTGCGATGTCTTGCTGATTGTTGCTGAGAGAACGGGATAGTGCGTCTGCTACAATATTTTGTGTACCGGGAATGTGAACAATTGTAAAATTAAATTCCTGTAAATAAAGTTTCCATCTGCTTAACCTGTCGTGTGTAAATTTTGCGGAAATTAAAAACTGTATAGCTCTATGATCTGTGTAAACGGTAGTGTGTCTTCCATAAAGAAAATGCCGAAATCTCGTAAATGCCAATACAACACATAATGTTTCAAGTTCTGTAACAGAATAATTGCGTTCAGCAGTTGACAGAATGCAACTCGCAAAGGCGATGTTTTCAATTACTGTACAACCTTCTTCTTCAATTTCCTGAAAAAATGTGTACGCCTAAAGCGGTGTCAGAACTGTCGGTGGCAATGGAAAAATTTCTAGTAAGATCTGGATGTGATAAAAGTGGTGCATTCAACAAAGCTTGTTTCAGATTGACAAATTCAGAATGTGCTTGGCTATCCCAGGACCAAATAGTATTTTTACCCGTCAATTGACATAATCTAGGGATGTCTAAAGCAGAGGAATGAATAAATTTACGAAAAAAGTTAATTAAACCCAAAAAGCTGCGTAGTTGTTTCTTCGTCGTAGCACCAGTAATGTCACGTAAAGCTTGAAGTTTTTCTGAGTCAGGCGCAATGCCTTCTGCTGAAATGACATGTCCAAGAAATTTTATAGAAGTTTTGCCAAAGTGCGATTTACTGAGATTAACTGTGAGTCCTTGGGCACGAAAAGTTCGTAACAGTTGTTCAAGAATCAGATTGTGTTCAGACCAGTTAGCTTCTGCAATTAGAATGTCGTCTACATACGTTGTGATTCTGTCTTTCATGCAAAAGTGTGTATCGGATGTCGTCAATACTAATAACATTTTCTTGAACAAGATTCTGCGTGTCAAAAGTATGGCTTACGTTGCTGTAAGATGCAACCTGTACTGTATCTAGTCAAATTCTTTCCGACGTGCTGTTATTTGCGGGAGGATGCTGTGGCATTTCAACTATTTGAACTGTTCTGTTATTTCTTCCTGACGTATTAGGTTCGGGATGATACCTACTGTCTGGTTCATTCATGATAATATGTTGTTGTGGTTGATTATGCTGCTGGTAAGACCGACTGTTATTGAACGTACGCTGAAAATTGTGCTCATTACTTTTACGTCTGTCATGATAGTCATTGCTATACGGCGCGTTGCGATACGAGTTGAAATGATGTGTCTTCTGTACATAGTGGTTTCCTTGTTGCTGTGCGTTACTATTTGGCGGAGCCGACGTTATACGTGTAGGCGGCGAAACATTAAAGCTTGCTTGACCTTGCAGACTACATTGTTGGTTAGGTATGCTAACCGGCTGGTTTTGTTGCTGTTGTGGGGAAAAACCTCTATTGTTGCCAAAATGTGATTGCTGTTGCTGAAAATTTTGTACATACTGATGATTAAAATTTTGTCTGTTATTAAAATTACGCTGGTAGTGCTTGTCATTTCAGGAGTGTCTAATGAAAACTGTCACTTTCAGGTAAAACTTGTCGTATCAGATTTCTTTACTCATTCTTAATCCTAGATAGACCGATAGTTGAAGAGCTGTTTTGGTAGATATAAAGGATAGTAAAAGAGAAGGCAGCAGTGCAGAAAACTAAAGATGAAATAGCACTACTACGGCTCGGGACCCTGTGCACGCTACGGCACATATTCATCGAAGTGTAATGAATCCCCTGAGGTCTATTACGCGCTACAAATAAGTTTTAGTTTCTGCGTTACAGGCAATGCCGGTGAAAATTCAAAAGCAAATTGTTGTATCCGTGCCAATTCTGGTTTCTCCACTACAGCCCAAGCTGATGAAAATACAAAAACAAATTGTCGTATTCAGTCCAAAGGATGTATTTGTGTTCTGTCATTTTTAAATACCTTAGATTTTTTTACGCATAAAAATTGCTTATAATCAACGTCATCGTCTCTGAATGTGTGAGTGAACAGGTTCAGGTTTGTGTAACAATCTGTTTGTCTGTGACTGTTCGGAGTCTAAGTCACGTACTCTCTGTAAATTACATAAGTTATACTGGGTGTGTGGGTGTGACAAATGTTCGGAACGTGGCTTATGCTGTGACGTGTTAGTGACTGAAACAATTTTCATTTCTGTCACTTTAAAACATTCGTCAATTTGGCTGTTCTGTTGTTCAAATTTCTTTTCGACTTCCGCATCCAGCGTGTGTGAAAGTTCTGCTGGCATTAATTTAAACTCGTCGCGTAACTGTGTTGCTTTTTCAGAACATTGTTCAGCGACTGCACTAATTTCATCTCTAAGTGATTCTGTTGTGACTGCATGTGTATTACTTAATTCTTGTGCAACAGATCTAATTTCTTCACTACTATTCCTAGCATAAGCCTTACTTTCCTCACATAATTGTTCTTTAGTGTCATAACGTTGCACGGAAACGGCTGTAATCTGTTCACTAAGTTGTTTGTTCTGTTCATTAAGGTTGTCGTGTTTTTCGTTCGACTGTTTGAAACTTTCATTAAATTGTTTGCACGATTCATTAAGTTGTTTATAATTATTGTCTAGTTTTTCATTAAGTTGTTTGAAATGGTTATCTAGTATTCCATTCCGCTGTTTGAAACTTTCATTAAGTAGTTGTTTAACATTTTCATTAAATTGTAGCAATAATGCCATAACTTGATCTATGTCAAAATTAGCTGCTGTATTCTCTGTGCTGTGTGATGGTGTATGTGCATTTGTCACGTTTTGTGTAACCATTAGGTCATTCTCTGATTCACAAAAAGGTTTGCCAATCGGATGTGCACTGTTGGTCACTACACCGGAATCAAATAAATCTGAGGTGTTTTGTGAATATTGTTCACCTTCGTTAGAAACAATTATCTGTTCACTACGTAAATTTTGCAAATTAGGCGTGTCAAACTGGGCAGCGTTCATTGTATCAGAACGTGCCGCGTCATCAATTGTCGTTAAATTAACAGAGGACACAATTGAATTTGTTTGCTCATCATTAGCATTAAAATCATTATTAGTGGTCGGTACGCACTGGTAGTCTGTAAATGAAGGATTATCATTATTACACAGAGTGTTGCAAGTATCATCAGTCAAATTATTCGAGTCGGCTATTTCACTCATTACACATCGCGATGTACTGTTAACAGTTTTTCGTAGCATTTTTTACAAATCAAAGTTAAGCACAAAAAGAAACAAAGACAAAGCAAAAATGGAGCAAATACAGTTACAACAAAGAGCAATAAATTGCCGATGATCTGTGAAAGAAAGAGTGACAAAATAGTAAATGCGTTGCGCCAGATGCAAACTACATTTAAGTAAATAAGAGCAGATATATGACTACTTCTCAGAGATTCACAAAGAAATACGATCCTGGCAGGTTGTCGCCAAGTGTAACCTCCCCACAAAGAATATAAAATAAATATTATGAGTATGATTCAAATTTAGTGTAACCTCCCAACAAAATTCATTCTTTCACATTTGCATTTGTAACCTCCCTACCCGAAATTCTTTCTTTCTCATTTGTAACCTCCCTACAGAAATTCATTCACATTTAACCTCCACACAAAATGTCTTTCCCATTTAATGTACCCACAAAATTCTTTTCTCATTTAATGTAAGCTCGAAACAGAAAAATTCCTAAAACTCGTAATAAAAAATAAATTCAGTAACATTGTAATAAAACAATGTAACTAACCTCTCAATTAAATTGTCGCTCACTTATGACTTTTCAATAATTCACTGTGAATGTAAGCTGGTAAATTTTGGACGACATCAGTGCTGCGTCATGGCCCTGTAAGATCATTCTGAATAAAAAAGGAAAAATTCTTACCTCAATAAAGTCGCCGAATATATCTGCTCTTACAATAAATTTTCCCGGCACAGCTCTGTGCAATGCTGGCCGATAGATTGGTCATTTATGAAAGGAAGCAACTGATTTTTTTTTCTTTTGCAACAATCGGAATGATCATGGATTGGAGAAATTAGTAAATTCTTTAAATTGAAATGAATTCTTTTTAAAAAAATTACTTTATGTGACAAAGATTATTATTAGTACATTTTTAAAACATTTACATAGGAGTTCAGATAACATTTCTAGATATGCGCGATGCTGCTTTTTACCTTATACAATAATACTCAGGCCCCGGCATCGCTGCAACGCGACCGGCCCAGCCAACACGATACACTATACCAGACCAGAGCAGACTGCAGACTAGCAACAACTTACTGCTACAGCTACACAGTCAACACTGGTCTCTGGTCAGTGATTCTCTTATACCTTGCATATCGCAGGCAGCGTATGAGCAATACATCGAAATTACATCTGCTCGGACCTCTTACATAAAATTACATCTGCATTACATCTGCTCGGACCTCTTACAACGCACCCTCTCGAAACCTGGACAGCACGCTAGACCCCGACGCAGAACGCCTCTCTTGCAAACTCTGCCACATGAGCTTGCTAAACATCTCCGTAACGCTATCACGCTTACCAAATAACCCTGTGACGAAACGCGCCGCTCTTCTTTGGATCTTCTGTCAACCCGACCTGGTAGGATCCCACACTGCTGAGCAATACTCAAGTATAGGTGGAACGAGTGTTGCCAATGAATCTCAACCTGGTACCCGCCTCACCAACAATTAATTTTATATGATCATTCCACTTCAAATCGTTCCGTACGCATACTCCCAGATATTTTACAGAAGTAACTGCTACCAGTGTTTGTTCTGCTATCATATAATCATACAATAAAGGATCCTTCTTTCTATGTATTCGCAGTACACTACATTTGTCTATGTTAAAGGCCACTCCCTGCACCAAGTGCCTATCCGCTGCAGATCTTCCTGCATTTCGCTGCAATTTTCTGATGCTGCAACTTCTCTGTATACTACAGCATCATCCGCGAAAAGCCGCATGGAACTTCCGACACTATCTCCATCAATCACGAGTACAACTGACAGCTCCGCCAATGCACTGCCCTTTTATACATTCTGTACACGATACTGCTGCCACCTATACACGTGCATATCGCTGTCGCACGACTTTTGTCACTTACTATACGGTAGACCAGTCTTCCTGCAAAACAGTGAGAAGGTCAGATAATGATCATTGAGGTAGACAGCGACTGCGCATCCTTCTCTCGAAAGCGGACCACAGAAGCTCAATAACAAAGACATCTGGCGACTGCTGTCAGGGGAGAGGCGACAGTTGATCTTCGTGCTCACAAAACCATCCCTAGACGATGCGAGCTTTGCTCTTGGAACACGGCACCATCGCTGGGGAACAAACATTGTACCATAGGATGGACTTTATCAGCCAAACTCGTTACATAATCGTTGTCAGTAATGCAACCTTTGCAGACTAACCATGGGGCCGATGGATTACTACGGTATGACTGCCCAAATCATCACCCAACCCTAACCATGTTTCACTACTGCGACGTAAGATCGGAAAGAAGTTGGAAACAGTGTGGAAACAAAGACTCATCCGACCAAATGACTTCGTTCCATTGGTCCATAGTCCAGGTTTCATGGCTTCGGCACCTTTGGAAACCCAGCTCGACCTGCAGTTCAATGCTTACATGCCTCCTTCACGTTGTCTTGGTGGTGACAGCGTTCGCGAATGCGACATTCAGTTCTGCAATGACTTTTGCAGCTGTTGTCTTCTTATTTTTCAGCACAATCCATTTCAGTGACTGTCCTTCACGATCGTTCAGCACTTGTAATTTGGCTTTCCCTGTATGCGATACATAGGGTGATTAAATTTAAAGTTAAACTTTCAAACCGCTGTAGAAATAACACCACTCGTCAGAATGACGTCAAATTGCAACGGAATATTATTGAAGAAGGGGGAAAACGTACGGCAGAAGAAAAAGAAATACTGTGAAAATCGTTCAATAGATGGTGCTGTGTGTGTCAGAATACGTATATGAAAACACCTGTCACGCGCACGACCCTTTGAAGTTGGTATAAACACGGCCAGTACACGGCTTTTCCTCCTTTCGCGTCTGCGACTTTCGCCATGTATGTCTCAATGAAGGATCGCGCTCTGCTTGTAAAGCTGTATTACGAGAATTATGACTGCACACGTCGCTCCACAGAACTTCCGGACACTGAAGGGTTTGGAAAAAAGGCGTTGGTCCGATGACTGCCGTGCGTCTGGAGAAAACGATTCGGAAATTCGAAAATAAGGTTTCTTTTGATGTGCAATCTGGTAGAGGGAGGAAATGAATTGATTCGACGTCAGTGGAAGCAGTGGCCACAGCAATGCAGGAGGAGACGAGTGGTGGTGTGCAAACGTGTAGTGCACGGAGAATTTCCCAAACATTGGACAGACCCGTGAGCACGACGCGTAAAATCCTACGAAACATCCTTCTTTGCTATCCATTCAAAATTACCCGTGTGCACGAGTTGATTCCTGTTGGCCTGCGCCGGCCGAAGTGGCCGCGCGGTTCTGGCGCTGCAGTCTGGAACCGCGAGACCGCTACGGTCGCAGGTTCGAATCCTGCCTCGGGCATGGATGTGTGTGATGTCCTTAGGTTAGTTAGGT
Source organism: Schistocerca piceifrons (assembly GCF_021461385.2). Lineage (NCBI taxonomy): Eukaryota > Metazoa > Arthropoda > Insecta > Orthoptera > Acrididae > Schistocerca > Schistocerca piceifrons. Next base: position 95,503,389 of record NC_060145.1, on the reverse strand, counting down.
TTAACTAGTTCTAAGTTCTAGGGGTCTAATGACCTCAGCAGTTGAGTCCCATAGTGCTCAGAGCCACTTGAACCATTTTGTTGGCCTGCCAGCAAGAGAGACCTTTGCTTTAGAATTTCTTGCTCACATGGAAGTGGACAATGATTGGCCGCGGAAGATTTTGTGGACAGACGAAGCCCACTTCCATCTGACAGGATACGTCAATGCTCAGAATTGTCGAATAGGGGCAACGGAAAATCCATAGGCAAATCAACCAGTACCACTTCATACCGAAAAGGTCACTGTGTGGTGCGGGTTTACGGCATTATTTACCACAGGATCATATTTTTTCCAAGAGACAGGTGCTTCCGGTCCTGTTACCTGTACCGTCACTGGTAAGCGCTTTGAGTGTCTTTTGCGCAACCTCGACATTCCAGCTCTCCAACAACCTTGATGTGTGGATGGGATCATTTTTATGCAGGATGGCGCACCTCCGCACATTGCAAATCCAGTTAAGCAGCTGCTGAAGCGCCATTACGGAAATGCTAGAATTATCAGCCGCCATTTCTCTACAGCCTGGCCGTCATCTGATCTTAATCCGTGTGACTTCTGGCTGTGGTGCTATCTGAAAGATGTGTTCAGTATTCCGATCGCAAATTCAGCTGCATCGAAGGCACGCATTGCGCAACACATTCTGAACGTGACCCCGGAAACACTTGGATCAGTCGCAGAACATGCTGTTTCTCGATTTCAACTTGTTGCAGAAAACGGTGGACAGCATATTGAACATGTTTTGCACCAGTGACACGGAAATTAATAATCCGATTTGATTTTGATTGATGCTTTTGTGCGGTTTTTGGCCTTAGGATAATTAAAAACCGATTTTTCCCATCCGATGTGGTATGACCTTGCCATGATGGATGGGCTTACGTAACTAACAATATCAGACCAGTACAGTATTGCTAGATTTTGTAACTATTTATTTTTCTTCTACCAATGTTTTCCCCCTTCTCCGATAATACTCCGCTGCAATTTGACGTCATTCTGACCAGTGGTGTTATCTCTACAGTGGTTTGAAACTTTAATTATAATCACCGTGTAAATCTCCGATACGGTGCCGCTTGAAACACGATGCATACCTTACGAGCACCAACAACTTGCTTGCATTCGAATTGACGTAACTCCAACATAACGCATTCACAGCTACACAGATCAGTGACTTGTAATGTACTAAAGACACTGGACAGGTTCCGCTTGTGGTCAGATACGTCAGCGCAACTTGCAGGTTTGGCAAGCGTCTGAATTTTGTTCGCGCGGTCGTAACGCCATAAGAGAAGTCTGGGACTGTTTGGACCAGATGGTTAAACGTAGCAGTTAACTTCCCCGCAATCTGGTTGCTTTGCGGCATCTGATCTTCAGTCAGTAGACGTGGGGTTACACGGCCGTAGCGTGACATCTACTGGAGGAGATTTAAGTTTCGTATGCGGTGTGCTTAAAACAGCAGCGTCCGCGAAATTCTCGAAGTCATTCCACTCGATCATGAATATACGTATCATGAACAATGAAATAGAATAAATAGGAAAGGGGAGTGCGTAAAATTACTTCAACACATTCTTCTTCATGCCTCGCTGAAAACAATGTTTTTCCCTGTCTCTCTGTGTTTGAAGTGCATGTTATGTTCCTCATTAGATTATTGCTCATTTTTACATTACAGCTTCAATAGGAATTTACGTAAGTCAGTAAGCTTGTGGTGTCGTCATCTTCTCCTGACGCAACCACATTCTGCTTTGTACCGCTAATCTCAGGAGCTACGGCGTCTTCTTATGCTTTTGCAACAACGTCTTGTTGTTACTCGCATTCCCGCGCGGTTACGACTGCACTAATGCAGCACAATACGCCTTAGGGAGAGAGCGTGTTGTTTTCTCAGTGCTGTAGGAGTCTTTAACTGGAAACTTATGTAGTTCGCACCGACACGTTTTTCACATCCTCTACGTAGCCTTCAAGACGATCACTGTACTTCTGTTCCTGGTCAGGTTTTAGTTAACTGACTATACTTCTTGCGTATCTCTTTAAAAGCCATATCATACTAGTTTCAATGTTTTAGTGACAAAGTTCAGAAATCTGCCTCATTCTGACGTGCCATCTATTACTCGCATTTTCAGGAGTCTCAAAAACTTGCTTATCAGTTCCTCTCTAAGCCACTACACTCTTTATGCTTACCCATTACAGATATTTTAGAACCTTGACTGTATATTGAATGTAAATAAGTTATACAAAACTGCAACCAGCCACTTTTTTGAATAATTGTGTTTTATTCCATGAACCGGTTTTCGAACCTTTTCAGGTTCATCTTCAGATGGTTTCAGTAAGTTACATCATTATTGCTAACATAATGCTGGGGACTGGCTCTATGACAAAAAAAAGAAAAAAATTGATATAAACTGCCCGTATTATACGTAATATACAAACATAAGTAAGATATCAGGTCACCTGAAGGTTGTTCTTGTAGTAATTTATTAATTTATTTTATTTTGTGGTCTCATGTTACCGCCAGTCTGATTAAAATATTTGCTCTTATATCGACTTTAATACATGTAAAGAAGAACAAACTACATCTCTGTGCAAAGTAGGCCTATGCCATATCTTTCTGTCAAGATCTTTGTTACAAGCAACAGTTGTAAAGCACATGCTGGGTGCTGGAAAAGTCTCGCTGTCAGAGTGTTAATTAATATAGTTTGTGTGGAAGTGTGTGTAGTGATATAACAACTGGACATAAAAATGGAAGCAGACAGATGGACACTAACCGAAAAAAGCCGCCTATACTGTCGCAGTAAGTAAAAAACTAAATTTACATCCACATCGATAAATAAGCTTTAGTCATGGCGATACATTAAAGTGTGTTCCATCTTTTTGTCATAGAACCAACACCCAGCATTATATTAGCAATAATGATGTAACTTCCTGAAACCATCTGAAGATGAACCTGAAAAGGTTCTAAAATCGGTTCATGGAATAAAACATAATTATTCAAAAAAGTGACTGGTTGCAGTTTAGTATAACTTATTGACATACTAAACTCTTTGTCGGATTACAAATCTCTTCTGGACATCACAGATGGATGATGTCCTTCCACTCATCTAACTCACTACAATGACTGGAAAAAATCTCAGCGCCAAAAAATAACTAATGTAGAGTCACGAAATCTCGTGAATACATTTGTCTAGGTAGCATATGTAACCGATTAACATAGCACGATCACAGGTCACTGTAAACGCGAGATAACCCATTGCTAATGTGAAATGCTGATACATTAATAACAGGTGTAGCCGCCAGAATGTTGAATGAAAACACTCAAACGTGTATGCATTGTGCTGTACAGCTGCGAGATGTCAGTTTGTCTGATGAAGTTCCATGCCTGTTATACTTGATTGCTCAATACAGGGACGGTTAATGCTGTTTTTGGATGGCGCTGGAGTTGTCGTCCGACGATATCCCACATGTGCTCGATTGGAGACAGATCTAGAGATCGAGCAGGCTAACGCAATGTACTGACACCCTGTAGAACACGTTGGACTACAATAGTAGTATGTAGGGGAGAGTAATCCTTTGGAAAACAACCCATGCGATGCTCTTCATGAATGGCAGCATGACATGTCGAATCACCATACTGACGTACAAATTTGCAGTCAGGGTGCGTGGGATAGCTACGAGAGTGGTCCTGCTCTTATATGAAATCGCATCCCAGACCATAACTCCAGGCGTAGGTCCGGTGTGTGTAGCACGCAGGTTGGTTGCAGGCCCTCAACTTGCCTCCTTGTAACCAAGTAACGGCCATCTCTGGCTCAAGAGGCCTTGGCCCTGCCCTCCAATGAGCTCTCGCTTGACCCAGCTCAAATCGCAAATGGTGGTGGTTTGGGGTCAGTGGAATGGACGCTACTGGGCGTCTGGATCAGAACTGTCCTTGAAGTAACCGATTTTTAACAGTTCGTTGTGTCGCTGTGGTGCCAACTACTATTCAAATTGTTGCTGCAGATGCTGTACGATGCGCCAGAGCCGTATGTCCAACACGATGGTTCTCTTCTCGGTAGAGCCAAGCGGCGGTCCATAGCCCCGTCTTCTGGCGAACCGTGTGTTATCGTGACCACCATCTTCTTGAGGCCATCGTTCAAAATCAGTGCGGTGTTGACAATGGCGTCTTTGTCGCCTTAAAGGCATTCTTGAGTGACATCAACCCACGACGTCCAATCTCAGAGGTACGAGTGACTAACGCTCACGACCGTTACAGCGCGTACGAGGTCTGTTCAAAAAATTCCGGAACTTTGACCACAAATTTTTTCTACCCTTACCTTTTCCTTATTGCGGATGGTCTCCCGCTAAACACGCTCCTCCATAATTGATACACCGCTCCCAACGCCATTTCCACTTCCGGAAGCAGTCTTGGTGCGCCTGTTGCTGGATAGCGCAAAAAAAACCGTCTGCGATTTTTCTTTTATCTCGTCTCTCGTTGCAAATCTTCGTCCTTTCAGCGGTGTTTTCAACTTTGGAAATAAAAAGTAGTCCGCAGGGACCAGCCCTGGAGAGTACAGAGGAGGAGGCAGCACAGTGATTTCGTTTTTTGTGCAACAGTTGAAAGGTGGCTACACTGAGCCACTGCGCCAGAGATTGCGCCAAAGAGTATTATTAAGCCGCCTCCACAGTGCTTGTTGAGAGCTCGTAGTAGTCAGTGCCTGTTAAGAACTCGTAGCAGTCAGTGCTTGGAGAGAGCTCGTAGTAGTCAGTGCCTGTCGAGGTCTCGTGGTAGTCTGTGCTGAGATGTTGTAGCAGAGAGTGTTTGTTGAGATGTGCTATTAGGCAGTGCTTGCTGAGATGTGATATTGGAGAGTTCTGGTTGAGATATAATGTAAGGATTAGAATGATTTTCATCAATATAAATGAGGTAACTAACTCCGTTTGTTTTTATTTCAGTGTCCTAAATAATGCGTCATTACAGGTTCAGTCAACAAAGCATCTGGCGTGTGTTCTTGTATTAGAGTGTAATTCTGCTTTCCTTACGCAATTATCGTCTTTCTAATTTTCTTTTATCACGTCAGTATAATTGGTATTTAAAAATTCTTGTCTTGTTGAAGAAGAACCGTGCCAGATGTGTACGTTGAGTCACACTCCCACACACAGAACAATTATACTTGTGCTTTGGTTTCGTAGGTTTTATAGTTGCTGGGGACTTAATTAATTAATTGTATTAACGAAAATTTTCATTTCATTCTTTGTTGTTGTTCTATGCAGTCAGATAGCGTAATAATACTAGTCAGGGCCAACCGATTACGAGACACAGCGTAAACGGACATAACAGCTACTAAAAACTAAAAATATTTGCATTTTATTTAATTAAGCCCCCATGCACAGTTACGCACCAACATGGATGAATGTGGGGGGTGCGTTATCGTAATGCAAGAGCCATCAGTTGTCTCGCCACATTTCAGGCCGTTTTCTCCTCTCATTTTCTCGCAGGCGTCGCAACACGTCGGGATACTACATCGATTAGCAGTTTGACTCTGTGGCACGAATTCACTATGAACAAATCCTCGAAAGTCAGAGAAAACTATCAGCATGGCTTTGACATTTGACCCGACATGGCGAGCTTTTTTTGATCTTGGAGAACTTTTCCCGGCCCATTGTGAAGATTAGACCTTGGTCTCAAATGGTTCAAATGGCTCTCAGCATTATGGGACTTAACATCTGAGGTCATCAGTCCCCTAGAACTTAGAACTACTTAAACCTAACTAACCTAAGGACATCAAACACATCCATGCCCGAGGCAGGATTCGAACCTGCGACCGTAGCCGTCGCGCGGTTCCAGACTGTAATTCCTAGAACCGCTAGGCCACCTCGGCCGGCCCTTTATCTCAACATCATAACCGTAGACCCACGTCTCATCACCAGTTATGATTCTCTTGGGGAATATCTCGTTCTCATTTGCACGATCCAAAGGCTCTTCACAGATTGCGATGCGAAGATCTTTCTTGTCTTGACTCATGAGCCGTGGGACGAAATTGGCGGCAACACGATACATTCCGAGATCCTCTGTTCGGGTTTCATGACATGATTCAACTGAAACTTTACATTCTTCTGAAATCTCTCGGACAGTCAGTCTTCGACTGGCATGCACAATTTCGTCAACGTTCCCGACGTGAGCGTCTTGGGTAGACGTCGAAGGGCGTTCTGAACGAGGATCATCTTTTACTTCCGTCCGACCATTTTTAAACTGTGTGAACCATTCGTACCACCGTGTACAGCTTAAACACGCATCACCGTAGGCTTCCTGCATCACTTGGTGTATCTCTGTAAGATTTTCTTGAATTTCACGCAAAATTTAATGCTGACGCGTTACTCCTCTAACTCTGCCACCTCGAAACAACGTTCTACTGATTACAACACCTGAACAATTACTAACAGATATGCAACGATGAAAGTATCAGCAGTTACACATTAAACACAGACGTGTCCAGGGATGCCAACCGCATTTCGCTCCAAGACACCATTGGCACGAAATTACTAATGTTCCGGAATTTTTTGAACGGACCTCGTATTTGAAGCAAACCTGATTTGTACCCTCATTTTAATAGGCATCACCATTCGGATGTAGAAAGACGCCTACCAACTATCCTTTCAGTCGCACACCTCGTCATTGGTGTTGCGATTTTTTCCGTCAGTGTAGTTAGTATTTAGGTCTTCAGTTCTGCACCGCGTAGTTCTTTAATTCCACTGGTGTTCAAACACCCTTTCACTTTGATCACCGAGCGGCCGCCAGTGTTTTGATGGATTTCACACTGAAAGACCGTGACTGTGTGTCGCAAATCACACTGCTGCCAACTCTCGTTTCGGATACATCGGTCGCATGGCTTGGAGAGCACCATTTGGTTTACCAGTACCAATCCAGGCCAGTTTCAGTAACCTGTTTTTTGTTTTACTAACTGTGCAGCCGCTTTCTTCTGGATGAACGGGTAAAGAAATAAACAGGAATACATCGTCTGGCGCGCTTCTTACTTAAAAGGATGTAAATGTAGTACGACAGTCCTTTTAAGAACAATCGATTCTGCAGCCGGGGGCGTATATTAAGGAAATATCGATTATCTTAGACTACGAACGTTTCTTCAGCTGTCTTTTGCTGTAAGTTTCGTGGAGATAACATCTTGGACCTCCCGATAACAAACAGACCCGAACCTTTCGGCTCTGTAAGCGCAGAACAGCGAATCGGTGATCATAAGGCCGTTGCAGCATCCCTGAATATGGAAGTAAATAGGAATATAAAAAAAGGGAGGAAGGTTTATCTGTTTAGCAAGAGTACTAGGAGGCAGATTTCAGACTGCCTAACAGATCAAAATGAAAATTTCTGTTCCGACACTGACAATGCTGATTGTTTATGGAAAAAGTTCAAGGCAATCGTAAAATGCGTTTTAGACAGGTACGTGCCGAGTAAAATTGTGAGGGACGGCAAAAACCCACCGTGGTACAACAACAAAGTTAGGAAACTACTGCGAAAGCAAAGAGAGCTTCACCCCAAGTTTAAACGCAGCCAAAACCTCTCAGACAAACAGAAGCTAAACAATGTCAAAGTTAGCGTAAGGAGGGCTATGTGTGAAGCGTTCAGTGAATTCGAAAGTAAAATTCTATGTACCGACTTGACAGGAAATCCTAGGAAGTTCTGGTCTTACGTTAAATCAGTAAGTGGATCGAAATAGCATATCTAGACACTCTGTGCTGATAATTGCATTAAAACAGAGGATGACACGCGTAAAGCTGAAATACTAAACACCTTTTTCCAAAACTGTTTCACAGAGGAAGACCGCACTGCAGTTCCTTCTCTAAATCCTCGCACGAACGAAAAAATGGCTGACATCGAAATAAGAGTCCAATGAATAGAAAAGCAAGTGAAATCACTCAACAGAGGAAAGTCCACTGGACCTGATGGGATACCAATTCGATTCTACACAGAGTACGCGAAAGAACTTGCTCCCCTTCTAATAGCCATGTACCTCAAGTCTCTAGAGAAACAGAAGGTTCCAAATGATTGGAAAAGAGCACAGGTAGTTCCAGTTTTGAAGAAGGGTCGTCGAGCAGATGCACAAAATTATAGGCCTATATCTCTGACATCGATATGCTGTAGAATTTTAGAACATGTTTTTTGCTCGCGTGTCATGTCATTTCTGGAAACCCAGAATCTACTCTGTAGGAATCAACATGAATTCCGGAAGCAGCGATCGTGTGAGACCTAAGTCGCTTTATTTGTTCACGAGACCCAGAAAATATTCGACACAGGCTCCCAGGTAGATGCCATTTTCCTTGACCTCCGGAAGGCGTTCTATACAGTTCCGCACTGTCGGCTGATAAACTAAGTCAGATCCTACGGAATATCAGACCAGCTGTGTGGCTGGATTGAAGAGTTTTTAGCAAACAGAACACAGCATGTTGTTCTCAATGGAGAGACGTCTACAGACGTTAAAGTAACCTCTGGCGTGCCACAGGGGAGTGTTATGGGACCATTGCTTTTCACAATATATATAAATGACCTAGTAGATAGTGTCGGAAGTTCCATGCGGCTTTTCGCGGATGATGCTGTAGTATACAGAGAAATCGTAGCATTAGAAAATTGCAACGAAATGCAGGAAGATCTGCAGGGGATAGGCACTTGCTGCAGGGAGTGGCAACTGACCCTTAACATAGACAAATGTACTGTACTGCGAATACATAGAAAGAAGGATCCTTTATTGTATGATTATATGATAGCGGAACAAACACTCGTAGCAGTTACTTCTGTAAAATATCTGGGAGTATGCGTACGGAACGATTTGAAGCGAAATGATCATATAAAATTAATTGTTGGTAAGGCGGGTGCCATCTTGCGATTCATTGGGAGAGTCCTTAGAAAATGTAGTCCATCAACAAAGGAGGTGACTTACAAAACACTCGTTCGACCTATACTTGAGTATTGCTCATCATGTGGGATCCAAAGAAGAGCGGTGAGTTTCGTCACAGGGTTATCTGGTAAGCGTGATAGCGTTACGGAGATGTTCAGCAAACTCAAGTGGCAGACTCTGCAAGAGAGGCGCTCTGCATCGCGGTGTAGCTTGCTGTTCAGGTATCGAGAGGGTGCGTTTCTGGATGAGGTATCGAATATATTGCTTCCCCCTACTTATAGCTCCCGAGGAGATCACAAATGTAAAATTAGACAGATTCGAGCGCGCACGGAGGCTTTGGCAGTCGTTCTTCCCGCGAACCGTACGCGACTGGAACAGGAAAGGGAGGTAATGCAGTTGCACGTAAAGTGCCCTCCGCCACACACCGTTGGGTGGCTTGCGGAGTATAAATGTAGATGTAGAAGTCCAGTGTGTTCGCTTTCAGGCCCTTATTATGGCCTACCAGTACCATTCAATTGTGGATCTTCTCCCCTAATGGCACCCACCCACTGGCGTGTAACAATAGCTGAAGGTCCCCCTCAGTACATGGAGGCCACTGAACTGATATGTTTTTAGACGTAACTGGAGGGAGTGGGGGGGGGGGGGGAGTAGGTAGATTTCCGCGATTGAAGTATCCGACACTATTCTGCATGTGATGAGGTAATGGCTAGCTTGTATATATACACAATTAATATTTATGTTAACATGCGACACACGCATCTAATAAGTGGACGATGTATTTATTCGTGTCTTTTCTGAAAAATATGTCATTGGGTCAGTTTCGTAAATAATGTAAGTATTTCGATTGAATGACAATAATGCCATCACGAATAATTTATAAATCACAGAAGCGGTTCGTTACCACATTACCGATTTAAAAACCGGATAAGTACTTATGGGACGATGGAATACCTCAACTTGCCATAATGCTATGGCTCACCTAAGTACTTTTTTTTCTTTTCTATTCATTGTTACTTAGGTACTGCGTAAGTGTGTGAACTATCCAAGTTCATATTCCAGCTGTATTTTTATAAACTTTATTCTTCACTATATCGTTTACAGCCTGCTGATAACAAGATTGTCATTAGTTCATGTAGAAATATTTTATTTAAAAAATATTGAGGAATTACGATTCACGAAACACATGTGCACTTCAGGGTTCGATCCTGCTTATTTCTGTTTGTCTTAGTATCTACATAACTTATCCGAAGGGCTTTACTCTCGTCTTCGTAAAGGATATCTTACCTTGTTTGAAGACAAGGTGTTTCAAAAGTTATATTTAATTCAAAATTGTTAACTTCCAGAATAATCCTTTCACACATCCAGTAACAGTATTGTAAACCTGTTTTTTTTTGTCCGAAACTATATAGTTTTACTAAAATAATGTTGATTAATCCTTTCGATGCGTGGAATCCTTTTTAGTGTCCAGTTTCAATATAGGACCTCTCGTTTCTTTAGACAGTAATTTTGAGGCAACATACTATAAATAGTTTATTTGCAGCAAAGATAACAATTATTCCTAATAACATTTATTTCTTGCAAGAAGTAATTTGAAAATTAATCCAAAATTTCTTAAAATGACAAATTTAAAACAGCATGATCAAACAGGACTTTTAAATTTAAATGTTAATTAAAAGAGTTATATTGGTTTTGATTTCTAATTTATACATAATATTAGGCTTCTTGGATGAAAGAGAGGCATCAACTGTTGTGGTATTTATCTTTCCTCGACACATGAGATGAGTTACGTCTTTCGCACCTATATGTAACTATGAATGGCTTTTTGTAACGGACGAGAACATTGTTTTAAACTGCAACAGAATTCCGCTTATGGCATTAATTTCAATATTTCTTCCAAACATGAATCATAGGCTAGTTCAATAAAAGTTCCATATTCGTCTAGTGGCATGGTCGAATATCGGCATTTGACTAGAAATTGTTAATTATTATATTAATTATATTAATTATAAAATTTAATCTGCTGTTCATTTGGAAACACTGGTTAAAATCTTGATTCAGATCTTTCAGCTTAATTATAAAATTTAATCTGCTGTTCATTTGGAAAACACTGGTTAAAATCTTGATTCAGATCTTTCAGCCGCTGAAAGACTTCTTCAATAAATGTCTCTCCCTTTTCAGCGCCTCCTTGTAAAAAGCCATTTAATGTCGAAAAGCAATAAGAGAAGCACATGTAAATTGTGCAGTACTTAAATCTTTCTCTTGAAACAAGAATTCTTTTGTGTGCAGTACATACATTTACTTGTTTACGTTGAAGGGCTAAATGAGGTTCATTAATATTTCTAAAAATCTCTCTTAAACAGACAATTTTTAACAACCAATTAATGTCAAATAAGAGAACTTTCAATTCGAAAATGTGTTCTAATTAGCAAACACGCAACCCGTCAGCCAGCTAATAAAGACGAGTTAGTTTCTTTCCATCTGAAACCAGAATGTAAAAGGAGAGACATGTGTATGTTTCCCAAGTTTTTGAATAAGCGATTATTTAATGGCCGAGATTTTATGAAGTTAATGATTTGGATGACCTCATGAAGAGCCACTCTTATAACAGGGGGATAATTTTTTACTTGTAAGTGTGTGCTTGATGTATGAGAACAGTTTTAGAGTACATTTTTAATAAATTGTACCGCTCATAATTATGCCATTAATGGTCTTTCCTCTATCGGTACACATATCAGTGCAGTATGGAATTGTATTCTTTTCAAGGAAACTCCAGTAGTAGGTGATGCTAAAGATTTCTATAAGAGAAGGTCCTCCACTAAGGCATTTTCATGCTGATACCTAACTAATGCAGTCAATACTGCGAGTCTAGCTACATCGTTAGATTCATTCATTTGTAACGAAAATTTGCACAATTTGAAACGAAAAGCGAGTTCATTCATTGTATTGGCTGCTAAACTTCTGTTAAGCTGGGCTACTGTGTCACTCAAAAGTGCTATTTCTTTCGCTAATCATCCGCATAGCATACATTTTATCATCTCGATAGTGGGAGGTTTAGTAAGATTTTTTGAAACTGGGTGGACTTCAGCGTGCTGACCTATCTGATAGCTAAGTAAGACACATTAATTGCTTTTTCATTCACCATTTCTGCGGTTTGAACCTCAAGCGGCTGGTATCTTAAGAGTTCATCGTCCTTTCGAGTGAAAAAGTTGTCTTTCTGTTTGTTTAAGCTCGTCTCGAACATGTTTCAAATGATGATACTGTTTATCTCGGCCCATATAGCCATTTGGGAGAATATTTTGTTGAAAACACTAAGCATTATAAATATATGTAACTTTTATCATGTTTTGCATATTTATTAGTAATTGATCTATGTTAATTACTTGTAGAACCCGGGATCTCCTGCTTACATGGCAGGCGCTCTATCCATCTGAGCCACCGCGGGCACAGTGGACAGTGCGTCTGCAGGGACTTATCCCTTGCACGCTCCCCGTGAGATCCACATTCCCAACATGTCCACACCACTACATTCGTAGTGCGCCTAATAGATGTTTGCACATCATACTCATTACTTGTGGCATTTAATTATCATTTCATTTCTAGCAAAGCTGCATGGTCATCCACGGTAACTGTTCTTTCGGGAACAGATACTACCGTCATATATATGTTTAAAATGTAATAGCTGTGAAATTTATAATTTTTGAAAGCTGTAGTATGTGCGTCTTTTAAAAGGGTGTAGTGCCCAAGAGAGTGTGTGTCGAGCACAGTCGAGAATACAGTCACTACGATAGTCGCTAAATTTTGCGTTACAGTGTTTGTGGTATTGTTGCGCCTTCACTGTGTAACTTTCAACGCTGAATAAATGTTATTAAAATGTTCATTGACCGCATCAATTGATTTACACCTCAACCCTACCTAGACGACGATACTAAGACAACGAAATGTAATCAAAAATTCTTATCGAACTGAAATATTTTAACAGGTAATACGCTGGTGAGAGAAGTAACTGACACGTAATGTGTCATTGCCAAGTAACATAGATCGATCGAACTCGGACCACGCATAGAAAGAACTGCTAAATTACACCACTGAAGGTAATTGAAAGAAATACGAAATGGGAAGTACATAAATGACACTTTTATTCAAAGACAATGATTACTCTAAAGTATACTGACGTCTAGCGCCATCTATAGGGAAATTTCGGTTTCATACTTCTTCACATGGTATACTCGTTACACATCTTCCTGCTTCCAGTTTCCCGACGTTTCTTCCCCGCGTGAAGCCATACATATGTTGTCTTCGGACCGTGTTGTAATGAAGAACACCACCTCAGAACAATGTAACTGCCCACTGACTGACACGCACATAGTCTTTTCCCATTTCTTCAACTGCCTCGCCCATTTGGCGCTGTACTCACGCTTACCTCACACCATCTGATGTCAGTTATCTGTGCACGACCGTGGGACCTCTGCCAACGAGCCCTCACACTTTCACTAATTTCCACCGAGTTGTTAATATGTTATGTTACTTTATCTATGTCGTCCTTATGTTTTGCAACGCAGTATATTTCTCTTATAACATCTCTATCCCTGTCGAGTGCGCCCAGCGCAGTAAAAACGCTTGTTGTATTATAAAATGCACTTCCAACGACTGATGCTAACTGTTTACAGCAAAATCAAGGATAAATGTGAAGTTTTCAAACGATTTACGCCATAGATAGGAGGGCGACATGCACCAGTGGAATTCCTGTCTGTTGTGTGCCAGTTTTAGACGATAAACGAACTTGTAATCGACTGACAACCAGTTGCGTGAATGGTGGCCGTCTATCGTGTGAACGCGCTCGCTATTATGATCGCGTTAGAAGCGAAGCGCGATAATTCTAGGAACAAAGGAATAGGGCTAGTTCTAAATTCGGCACTAGCGGCCTCACTGCGCATGCGCTAGCTAGTAGCCGTCTGCTGTCGTCATGTCTCAGAGTCTGCCATATTGCATTTGATGCACTTAACGTGTGTTGAGTTTTGTTTCTGTTTACGGTCGTTTCGTTATCACAAGGAACTTTTTGAGCAAGTGAGTATAGTGCACTTTTCGTAAATATTTTCACGGAACTTTTGAAACCTTTGCAAATTTAATGTGAAATCACGATTTTGGCACTTTTATGCTAGAAGCGGTACGCTGTGCTTGTTTGTCATTTAAACGCCCTGCGACAAGATCTTGTACGAGTTTACAGTTGGGGTCTAGCACGCTTGGACTGCTTCAGCAGACTATAATCTTTCTTGAACACTTTTGTTCATCGGGTAAAAAGGACTTTATTGGAAACTTTCCTTCCAGTGTCAGCAAAAGGCCAGCTAGTCACCCTACAGTCCACACACTCCTATGCACGAGTCTTGAATGGTCGGAGAAAGAGTCTGTTATTTCTGCGTGGGTTTTATTACAACACTTCTCCCATTCACATAAACTGGCTATCCTCCATCGATCTCTCTTGACATTAGCTCGTTACATAATACAGAAATGTCACTTAGCATCGTGTAAATCGGGAAACACAAAGTACAAATAATAACTTTCAACTGCAGTTCCTGGAACGTTAGGAAAAGGTCCAAGGCTATATACCCGTGACGCTCGTTGCCAGGAAACGTCCGGTAGCTCAGCGTTGCCATCTGTGGAACGCTCAGCAGTTTATTAGGTTGGTGCGTAAATTCGTAGCGTTTTTGTTATGCACATTGGTATTCCAGTCGCTATGGATCATTTTTTATTCGTATTTCACTGTTGGTGTATGAGTTTACATATTGTCATTTTGGCATTTGTAGAGAGAGTGAAGGTGTCGGCGCCAGAAAATGGAGTGCCAAAAGGAGAAATCCGATCATTTCCGGTGTATTCTTCTCTTTGGGTTCAATAGAGGGGAAACAACAGCGAAGGCAGCCAGAATGATTTCGGCCGTGTGCGGGCATAATTCCATTGGACAGAGCATCATTTTGACGTTAGTGTCTCTCCACGTTCAAGACGACCTTCACAGTTTGATGAAGATCGTTTAAACGCGTTACTCCACAGTGATCCACGTCAGTTTACTCGAGAACTGGCAAATCTGATGAACTGTGATAATTTCACCATCGTGCGACATTTGCATGCTGTGGGAAAGGTTGACAAATCGGGTATATGGGTACAGCAAGCTCTTGGGCAAAATCACAAAAATCAGCAGGCGGCTATTATGTGCATCTCTGCATGCTCGTCATCAACTGTCTTGTGAACAACACGTACCATTCATATGCTGCATCGTTAACGGTGAGAATAAATGGTGTTTTTATGCCAACATAAGGAAAAGAAAGGAATGGTTGAGCGCAAACAAAACAGCAGAGTCCTGTGCGCATCTGGTGGAACAGCAACGATGTGGTCTACTACGAATTGCTTCCCAGAGACGCATCCATCACTGCTTCATTTGTTGTCAACAGCTGAGACAACTTCCAGACGTAATCCAAGAACAACGAGGAGGAGGACTGCGTAAAGTGATGCTGTTACACGGTAGTCCGCAGCTCGTGGTCGTGCGGTAGCGTTCTCGCTTCCCACGCCCGGGTTCCCGGGTTCGATTCCCGGCGGGGTCAGGGATTTTCTCTGCCTCGTGATGACTGGGTGTTGTGTGCTGTCCTTAGGTTAGTTAGGTTTAAGTAGTTCTAAGTTCTAGGGGACTGATGACCATCGGTGTTAAGTCCCATAGTGCTCAGAGCCATTTTTTTTTGTTACACGATAGCGCCCGCCCCCTTTCTGCTAGACTGACAAATAAAAAGCACTATACAGTAGTTGGCTTGGGAAGTCAAATCCGCACCACCTTATTCACCTGATCTTCCGCCCTCAGATTTTCACTTTTTCCGCTCTGTATCGAACAACCTTCAAGGACCTTCCTTTGCGGATTAAAATACTCTCCGAAGATGACTCGACGAGTTCTATATCTCTAAAACAACGTGATTTCTACACTCGCTGAGTCGAAAAGCTATTCCAGCGTTGGCAGGCTGTTGTAAACAGTGAAGGAGAATAATTATTGAAGACGAAAGTCTCTGTTTCGTGTATGTGTTGTGTTTATTAAACTTATAGAAAACGCTAGGAATGTATGCACCAACCCAATAGTACATTGCCTAAGCAGAAATGGAAAATGAGTAACTGGAAAACTGTAACGCAGAAACGACACATTAACAGTCGTTTTCTCATGGGCTGTCCACGTTTCGTTCATGTGCTGTGTACGTAGCTACTAAGTGCACTGACAATGAGTAGTGCCTGGCTATAATCCCAAATGAGCACTAGTGGCGCCAGAGCAGAACCCGCTCTCGTAACTGGCGCCATGTCTCCACCATCTGTCGCGTCTTCCGCTACACCATCGCTGTCGTGCTAGGAGGTGGTGACGTATGGGAGGAGGTTTGGCAGGCGGTGCCCTATTTCATGGCCCTACCTGCAGCAGTAGCATTCCAGACGGTCTCGCCCGACACTCTGAGTACCACACTGGCTCGGATCGTGCTGCAGTCGCCTTGTGATTGGCAACAACTGTTCGACCGATGACGCTGTACAGCAGCCGGCCTGTACCGCACTGCTATTCTGTACAGTAATAACAAGCGCCTGCCGCTTGCCAGGTCGCCAGGGTGTTGTTCGAAACTGACATCTCTAAAGTTAGAATTAAGATGGAGAAAAATCGCAACATCAAGAAGAAGTTGTGCGACATGAACGTTATGGGCGTGTTTCTACATCTGGATGATGATGTCTATTCAAATTTCACGCCAGTCGCATAAGCGTGATATTAGTAGCCCCACAATGAGGATGCAAATGAGGTTTGCTTTAAAAACACGCTGTAACGGTCATGGGCTTTAACTAGCTTTGAGATTGGACGTGGTGAGCTTATAACACCACGAGCAGTTTGTTATTTAACGAAGAGAATAAGCATGGAATGTTAACATTTTGTAAGTAGATACGCTGGCTTAGTCAGGGAAAAGCCGTTGTCAAACAGTATTATAAATGGTAAATGCACTATCTGGAAACTGGGGCATGCGAGCGCGCCAAAAAAGTAGCAGCGGAGTCGCGAGGAGACTGTTCTGTCGTTGGTTGTATGTGTTCGCCGGTGTGGCTATGCAAAAGTGCGGAGATAAAAAGTCTGTTTCCGAATTGCCGAGCAGTGAAATCTGAAATGGTTGTTTTGGCGGGTGTTTAATATGGGCAAGTGATGTGTATGGCATTTATGGACGCAGTACAAATGCAGAAAGAGTAATCCACATACCATCAAGAGTACTGTGGGCCCTTGTTTTTGGCTATGGTGTGGCAAGATCAACAACCTGTGCCCTATTTTATCGCTAGATGAAGCCGCTCGACAAACCAACGTCATCAAGGAGTGAAGTAAGATCTAGACATTTTATAACTAGAAATGTAACAGGCTGACCAGCGTAGTTGGAATTTTATTGCTTCGATAACATTGTATCGTGCACATTGTCACGTAAATAATTTTCCTCAGTCGTTATCCAAGTAGTATCCATACTATCCCTTTGTACGAACCGAGCTAATCAGAAAATGGACTGAAAATAAAGTGAACATTAATTTGTATATTATCAAAACATAAACTCTCCTACTTTTGGACAATTACGTAATAATGGTTCAAATGGCTCTGTGCACAATGGGACTTAACATCTGAGGTCATCAGTCCCCTAGAACTTAGAACTACTTAAACCTAACTAACCTAAGGAAATCACACACATCCATGCCCGAGGCAGGATTCGAACTTGCCACCGTAGCAGCCTCATGGTTCCGAACTGAAGCGCCTAGAACCGCTCGGTCACAGCGGCCGGCACATAATAATGAAATCTTTGGCTGTTGTATGAATAATGACACAAATAGAATGATGCGAAAGCCAGTATTAATTCATTTGCTAAAGACAGAGTAACTTTCGTAAAAAAAAAAATTGGTAGTAAAACTTTACGTAACTTGGACACTGAATTTCACTGTCAGAGTACATTTTCTAATATTACACCTTGTGGTATAATTTATAACTTTTGTTACAAAGAACTATCAAAGTAACTGCTAGGTAAATGAAAGTCCTTACCAACGAGTAAATTGAAACAATCTTTCTGATTGCTGCAATTACGACAGTATTACGATGAGTAATATAAGAAAAAGTTTCTGCCTGCAGCCAGTAAGTAATCGTAGTTTGATTTTTGAAAATTATTATAATATGTTATATGTGTTTGCTATTTGATTATTATTTGACTACTGCGACATGTGTGGTGTGAAGAATTTGAAAGTGCACATTAGGTGCTGTTCCTACGTCATGACGCCAATAACACTCTTACGTAAGGATGCTTACGAGTATAAAGTTCAGTTTCAGTTTAATTGTTCTTGTTCCGGTGTGGAAGTGGCGACTGTTGGTTATTTTCATTAATGACGTAGTTTGGAAACCTTTTTTCCAAATTTCCCACTAACTACTGATAACTGAAAATTAGTTTACGTAATAAAAATATGTAAAGTTAACGGAAATTTATTTCTAATCGCCATTGCTAAAGTACTGAGCAGCGGTGATTCGACTATAACATCATCATCTACTTCTCTCGGTTTTGCATTATTCTTCGGAGTAGATGCCTTTTCCCCACAGACTAGGGACCCTAGGTACACGGTCATGTAGGAAAGCCTAATTAGCCGGAGAGTTAGGAGGTTTATAAGCTGATATTAGTCAAGAATGCCTCTAAGGCATGATTTTGAAAGAGGACCTGTAATAGGGCTACGAGAGGCTGGGTGTTCCTTCTGCGATACTGCAGAAAGACTTGGCAGGAATGTGGTCACAGTACGTGATTGCTGACAACGGTGGCCGTGAGAATGTACAGACACGTTGCACTAGTGTTGAGTGGTACTTAAGATAGGGAAATAAATTAGTGGAATCAATGTGAAGTGAAGTAGAAATTAGAAAATAAATGAAAAACTTAGTTTAGTTTAGAAGAATTACACACTGGCAAACAGTGGACATAGCAGCAGTGGCAATGTCCGGCGCTTGCAAGTCAGCATGTTGAGGAGAAGCCATCGCCCTCCCCACATAAGCGGAAGCTGTCGATTCAGCCATCAGGGCATCGCCCGACCAGCTCACGTGCTTCTCAATTGTCACATGTGATCAAAGGCCCTCGCCTACATTCCAAGAGCCAATGACCGACGTTAAGAAGATTCTTCGAGAAGCTTTTCAGCGTGACAGAAGAGGCAATAACAGTGAAGACGTTCATCTCCAGTGAACTGAAGTAAATAAATACGCGAGACGCAGTGGGCCCGAGAGAAGTAGTTTTCAGTTCAGTTTCGGTGCTGAAGACCGCCATGCAGGAAGAGACTACATCGTACACAGAAGCACCAAGTCCGCCGCTGTAATGGAATAGCAAGCAGCAGCCAAGCCGCCAGAAGACAGAAGTTAGAAGGTATTTGAAGACTGATTTTTACGTACCCGGGTGACGCGTGAGGACGGGAAGGAGACGACCTGACATCAGCAGTCACCTGTGAGCTGGGATGAAGATCTGACAGCCGAAGACTGGCAAGCTGGAGTCCGTTGTTTGAGTCTGGGACACTGGCCTTCCCCCGCAGCGCCGCTCCGCTGACCGGCCGACGCACAACGTTGTCACACGCGGCCGCATAGCGAGAGAAACACTGGGACGCCACATCCAAGGTATCACCATCCGATTCACGACTTCGTCCTCAGTGATTAAACGGGCCACCGCACGGGGCGCGTCTCCAGTCAAATGGGCGAAACGGCGACACTAGATACACATCGCCAGGCGTAATCAGACGCCGCCGCTGCCGCAGCAGAAGGCTTCGCAGACGACACAGCTGCCGCTCTCCCAGCCCGAACAGTCCAGTAAGGAAACCGTTGTACAAAACTTTCAATAAAAGTTATTTTATGTAAAACTGCTGTTTCATTCTACCTCATACCCGAGCCGAGGAAGAACCCACCCTGCCCACATGTTGTTAAGAGAGAAAAAGTAATTTATTTAGTGTTTTTCACCCTGACATAATGCTTAAGAATCAAATGCCCTTTGCAGTAATGCTCATCCTGACAATTGACTAGCATCAAAAGGGAAAACCCAGTTACACTAGCGAGAGGGAAGGCCACTGTGCTCGATGTATGGCTGTGGCGCAATTTAATACATCTGCAGCAACAATGCGAACAGCAGTTGGCACCACAGTGACACAACGAACTGTTACAGATCGGTTCTTTCAAGAACAACTCCGAGCCAGACGCCCTGTAGCGTGCATTCCACTGACCTCAAACCACCACCATTTGCGACTTCAGTGGTGTCAACCGAGAGCCGATTAGAGGGTAAGACGGAGGTCTTTTGTGTTTTCTGATGAAAGCTTGTTCTGCCTCGGTGCCAGTGATGGCCGAGTGTTGGTTACAAGGAGACCAATTGAGGGCCTGCAACCAACCTGTATGGTGCTAGAAACTTTAACGAAATCGTCGAAATGAATGGAATTGATTTGAAATTTCGTTAAAGAAGAATAATAAATTTTATCTTTTGCTTTTAAGTTAATTTTCTTTCGTGCGAACTTTGTTGTAGAACCACTCTCTTATTTTCGTGTGGTAATAAAAATTTTTACTTTCTTAACAATTACGTACATTTAAAGAAAAAATAATATTTACGTGAACTCATATGAACTGGTTAAGAATATTAGGTTGAGAATTGAGTCCTTTAAATCATTCGGCCTTGGCATACACTTTCCAGATGCAGTGGGTTTTTTTGTTAAATATTTTTACTGAATTTTATCCCGGCACTAGCCATAGAACACAAGATTACCTCTATTAGCAGAAAATGTTTTAATTATTGCCAAGCCGACATTTATCACTGATCAAACCTACTTCATTACACATTTAAGATATTTTGAAAGAACCAAACTGTTTAAATTTCAATGTTAACTAACATTAGCTATCCGCCTACGAATGCACAAACGTATAATTAATTCAAATTTTATCAGCCACAGGATCACTGAAAAAGAAGAACAATTTCTTAATTCACTATTGATTTTTATGCTTCTGTTCCCGATTTACGGGTTTGATAATTTTTTAAATGTGCCGCCTATTGTTGGTCGCGGCACAGCCCAGCAACACCGCAAAAAAATGCTGAAAAGTTCTTAAAGAAATTTTATAGATGACGTGGGCAAGCTAATTTACATAAATAATTCACACTTTTGATAAACTCTAATATATTTAGATCAAACAACAATACAACACACATTAATTCGTAACGCATCGTCTAATGGCGGCTAAGACCAGACAGAGACAAAAGAAGTCTACCCATTCGTAAAAAAACTCTTTCACAGTGTCCTACCGCAATGACTTCTGAACAGAGAAGACCAAAGAATACATAATGCATTGTGCTTAAATAGTATTGCTGACTATTAACATTTCTTTGCAAATTGACGATATTATTCTCTTCTGACAACATTATATATATATCTCTGCTATCGCAAATACTGACACATTTTACAATCACATAATAAATACAGAAAAATTCCTATCCTAAATACAGAGAAATATTACAACAAAAAATATAAGGAGAATAACAAATGTCTTTTACACCACATTCAGTAATATTTTTGTTCAATAATTACGATATATACAATTTGCCCAGAGCGGCGTATATGGTACAAATAAACTCTTTTTCTTTAATAATGTGAGTTTGCCAGGGAACGTTACATTGCCCCCTGGCAGCATTTGGCAAAGAGCTTTTACACTTTGACACAATGGTGCCAATAACGTTCTTTACACTTGTATATTTTACGGAATGGCTCTTTTATTTAGTCCCAGGGTTATATAAGTTCATGGCTCCCCCATTTGGGCGTAGGCAAACAGAAAACCTGGGCAAAACTGTGCCGGAGCCCAGCCATCCCAGTTGGTTCATGGTCAATATTGTCTCTTTAACAGTTATTCATTTGAATTAAATTAGCAGTTCGTCACAAACGGTTACACAATTACACAATATCACAGTCACATACAGTTCGACTGAAGTTTTTTGTGTGTGATACTATTATTCTTGTGATACACTACAAGGTCACTTGTCCTACGTAGTAAATGTTCAATGTTTATCGAAATGAAGTCATTGACATGTTATTCAGTTTATGTGACCAAAAAAAAAATCAATAATGCTGTATTTGGTGAGCGGTGCGGAGTGATTGTTGAGCGGCGCTCGGCGCGGCGCGCTGACTCCTTGTAGATCACCGCCCCCGGCGTTGACAGCTACGGCACGGAGGGGCGTGGCTGTCTGTCTGGTCTGCTACGCTGCGGCCGCTGCATAGCGGATGTAGCCGGATGCGCGTTGGATATCCGCTCGCCCGTGCGACGTCTTCTTGCAGTGCTCCAAGAAACATGCAACAAGTTCAGAAACAGTGTACTATCCTTATAGGCATTTTTTCTGCTGTGGGAAAGAACGCACACAGTTAGTGGCAGTTATTACTCAGTAGGCCTTCACTAGTCTGGTTTGCACAATGTTTCGTTGTCACAGTAACACGTTTTATGGGCATACAATATTTTTCACCATGTCATGACTTGTCATTAGTCACACGCAAGTTTTCACCTTTGGACAAAATGTATCTCTGTAGTCAATGCGCTTTCCTAGCGTCCCTTGACACACAAAGAGTTAAAGTTTGACACTAGCTTGATCCACCGTCCGTTATCGGTTCACTGTGCGTGTCGTGCTAGTTCCTTGTCCACTTGCACACACGGCGATGATACAGTTTTTTATTACTTATACTCAACTACTCCGTGACGTATTGCTGCAGGTTTAACAGTCACTGTCTGTCTCTGCCGCACAATACTGCACTTTTGTTTAAGTTCCTTTATTTTTATTTACAATGTCCGCTGTGCAATTTTTTTTTTTTTTTTTTTTTTTTTTTTTTTTTTTTTTTTTGTAATAGCACATTCGTAACTCTTTACCAAGGTGTGATATTTGCGTACATGGTAACAAAATATTAAAATTTGGTATTAGTTTGCCCAAAAGTCATCTATATTCGTGTTCGAGTAGATTTTATTTGTGCATTCCAGCCGGATTCAGGCATATTGTTCAATAACTCCTTTGAACTCATGTCACACTTTACTATCAACGTCCTACGTAACTACAGTGTAGTCTCTGTAGGCAAAAATTGACTTGGACTGTATTTGGCTAGCTCTTTTTTACTGTTTGAATCTGCACATGCTTCAATTGAAGCTTCTTTGTGTGTAACTTTGCATTACATAAATTTGCAACAAGTTTGCCTCCCGTGGTGCCCTCGGGTCACTACTGGGTGCATTATTTTCTCTAATAACATTGGTGAGATAATAAAGTTCTCAGGGCCTCATATTATTGATATTATTCTGGGTTCGAATCTGTCAATCTGACAGCTACACATATCTACATACATACACATAATAGAAAAGATTGTGCCAAGAAATATTTCAAATTTGGGCACATAGAAAATTATGTAGTACACTAACTAATCATTACTAAAATGTTCTTTTTGATTGAACTCTGTCACAGCTAAACACTACAAATAATTGCACTAATCAGATTATCTGTGCAAACATTTAGAGCATGTTCTAGGTAACACAAATTAAAAGAGTACATAACACAAATATCCATACACATGAGAAAGTCAATCATATTCTTATAACTAAACACTTCTACACTAGTACATTATCTCTAAAGATCACACATCATTAATGTTCATTATTTACAAAAGAATGGTGTCCACATAGGACTATTAGTCTTTTACTGTAGGAATGCTTTTACATCCTTACGCGGATACATTCCCCGTACTCTCCCTGAGTGGGGATCTGCTAAGAGATAGCTACACACATGTGGCACACTTACTACTCTAAAAGGTCCATTGTACACCAATTGCCACTTGCTATTCTGTTTCAAGGATGCCGAGGACTTAGGATGATTGCATAAGAGTACCAAGTCCCCAACACTAAATTTTTGGTTATTCGTCACATGTCGATTATATTTTTCTTTCCTTTTCTGAGCGCACCTGGTAAGGTTGCACCCTGCTTTTCTTATCTTGTGTGCTTATATGCAGTGTATAACCTGAACAATTTATTTAACTCTCCAAATGTTCGTAAAAAAACTTTTTCCTTCTTGAGCCAAGGAATGGAGTATGAGGCTCGACAGTAAGTTTTGTGAGGCTTCACCTCGATATTGTACTGATATCCCTTAACAATTCCTGGTCGTTCTGAAAATACATCTGCATAATTAGATAATAACTGTACCAAATCCTGTTGTTGCATTGAATTTAAATTTTCGGACTGTGATACTTTGTTCACAAGTGCGTCCACATTTGCTTTTAATTGATCACCTTGTACGTCAGGATAATAGGGATTCTGTCCTAGACAATGATTGTCTAAATGTAGTATCGACTGATTCCTACACTTTATGTTAATAGCATTACAATTAGGTACAGGTACCTCTTCAGATCTGAGCATGGACAATTCTATTCTCCTACCAGCATTCATCAAGCTTAATTTTCCCCGAGAAAGGTCGATTATTGCGTCCCTTTCTCTAAAAAATCTACCCCCGAAATGCAGGCTACTTTTAAACCCTTTACTACCAGGAATGAGCACGCTATGGCTTCATCCCCTAAATACATCTCTACCCGCACTTGGAGTTTAATTATTTGTCGCTGTGCACTTATGGCTCCAGTGACTTTACAATTATTCACGGGAAAAGTCAGCATACGCCTTTCCTTCCCCAGTACTTTGAATAAGTCCATACTCATAACACTGACAGTAGCACCTGTATCTACGACCGCTTGCACATCAATATTATTAATTTTGACCCCTATTATCGCTTGTACTTTGTCTTTGTGCTCCTTTATGCACGTGGATGGTTCAGTTATTAATTCATCTCCCATCTGTACCCCGTCATTATACCTAAGGATACAGATTTTGTTCGGCGTTTTGTTCTGTGTCGGGCTGCTCTCACTCCAAACCTCAGCCGACGATGGAGAGCGTATCTCGGCTGCATCTAGTTTGTTGAATTATTGCTAGTGGATGGGCGTGGCTGCTCTGTGTCACTGACCTCCACTATGTGCACGTTGTGTTGCGTCGGCAGCCACGGTTGCGCAATTGGCGCATTTTGTGGTGGCGGTCGGTTATTGTCATATCTATCACTGTTTTGCCGGTCAGGACTGGGCCTCTGGTTCTGCGGCCAAGTTCGGTTTGCATCATTATAAGTATTAGTGTTGCTCGGCCCCCTGGCATTTTTCCATCTATTATTGCTTGGTGGGCCTGTCTCATACCGGTCATCGAACCTCCTTTTCCGGTCATTATTCACCGGCGGACTATTGCCGTTCCGGTCTCTACCTCTATTTCCGTTTTGTGCATAATCTCGTCTCCTATTATTACCTCCGCCGTTTCCATTACTTGGTGGAGGCGTGTTATTTCTACCATTTCTATAACCATTTCCGTTACTTCTAGCCTGTTCAGAGGCTGCCTTAACGTCCTCCTGAATCAGGTCAATTGAGTCCAGAACAGACAAGAAATGTTCCATATCATTTTCAGGCACGTGTATAAGTTTTTCCTTTACATGTATCGGCAAGTGTGACTTCAAAAGTCTGATCAAATCCCGGGATGAAATCTGTTCGTCCCAGTAACGGGTCTTATTAATGTATTTCTCGAAATATTTTCGCAAATTGCCTAGTCGTGGAGAATACGGCTCTGGATTATATACCTCCTTCCGTAATCTCTCCTGGATACATGTTGACCAATATATGGCCAAGAATGCTTTTTCAAATTGCTCATATGTATCACAACTGTCAGCTGCTTCGGTTGCCCATAATGCAGCATCTCCTTGTATGTAGGACATAACGAACTGTATTTTCTGGGTATGACTCCAAACGCTAGGCAAAATGTTTCTAAATCCCTTGATAAACACTACAGGGTGAACAGATTTCTTCTCCGTTGTAAAGATCTGAAACTGTCGGTTCCTAATCAAGCTTTCTTCAATCACTACTTTGGAATGACATTTATTTGTTTCGCTTACATTGGTTGCCTGTCCTGTCTCGCAGTCGCAATTTTTTACTGCAGTATTTATATGCCTATCATTGTTGGACCTGGCTGGCGTGACATACGCCCGTGCCTCGTCATGCCGCAAGCTAAGCTCCATCTCGGCAAGACGACGGTCCACACTCCCCTGCCACAGCGGAATGTCCTTGTGCACTATCTTTTTTAGATCCTGCACATCCGCACTTGAGCCCACATCTCTGGCCGCAATTGCGGCGTGCACTTTCTGATCTATTTCTTTTATGACTTCATTTTCTACTTTGTGCACTTGTTCGATCACTTTGTTCTCAATTACTTGAGTTGTGTCAGTTTCTAGTTGTTCGACCCTATTAGTCAGGACACTGATTCCCTCTACGATATTAGCGTTAGCCACTTGAACACTATCTACTCTTTCGCTTAATTCTTGCACCGTTTTGGGTATGGTTTCATATTTTTGTTTCAAACTAACAATCTCACTTTGCATAACTTCTAAAGTTTGCATCAACTGCAAGTCCCTCTCATGCAGGCGTCGGTCACGCTCTGCTTGTTTAGCATCACGTTCTCTATCGCGCTCTGCTTGTTTGGCATCACGTTCTTTATCGCGCTCTGCTTGTTTAGCATCACGTTCTTTATCGCGTTCTGCTTGCATACATGCAAATTCAGCTACCAATCTCTGGTCACGCTCTGCTTGTTCAGCATCACGTTCTCTATCACGCTCTGCTTGCACGCGTACAAATTCAGCTTGGAAATTGAGCATGCGCTCGAACATAACTCTTAATGATTGCACTTCTGACACCTCACCACTCTCTGGTCCGTGTCCAGTGCTTGCGGATGGCACAGTATTTCCGCTATCAACTGAATCACTGGGTGGCAATGGCAACATTTCTTGCCCTTCTGCCCCCAGATTTTCACATTGTACTTCCTGAACTACGTCACTAACATTACTTTGTGTCCCACTTTCCAACTCGGTATCACTACTTACTGACTGTTGCTCATTATCCATGTTGATATCTTTCTGACTACGCAATCTAACCATAGTAAACAAAAGAAATAAAATCTGAACTAAATATCCTAACACTCAGGTTTCACTGACATAATCACACAAGAAATGGACATTAACTAATACACACTTACTATATACTACAATGACTAACTACCTAAATGTCCTGTTATTTTAAAACAAAGTACTAACAACAAGCACACCACTAATGATCCGAGAACACTGCACTGAGGCTACTTTACTACCCACAGGACAACTACACTGTAGCTTTACCTTTTGGTGATCTATCTTGGGTGCAGCTGCCCCCTGATATTGTGGTAGGTGATTAATTTTTCGAAATATTGAGCTCTCTTCTTCAGCTTGCCTCTGGGTACATAGTGTTCTCATGCAAAAAATCATACACAGGTATTACCACACAATATTGGTTATGCAATACATACAATACATAGAAAAATTATTAAATGTTCTGCAACAAAGTTCGACTATATTAATTCCCTAGTTATCTCACGGGTATTTAGTGGCCACTGCATATTCGTGCCCCACGCTGGGCGCCAATTTAACGAAATCGTCGAAATGAATGGAATTGATTTGAAATTTCGTTAAAGAAGAATAATAAATTTTATCTTTTGCTTTTAAGTTAATTTTCTTTCGTGCGAACTTTGTTGTAGAACCACTCTCTTATTTTCGTGTGGTAATAAAAATTTTTACTTTCTTAACAATTACGTACATTTAAAGAAAAAATAATATTTACGTGAACTCATATGAACTGGTTAAGAATATTAGGTTGAGAATTGAGTCCTTTAAATCATTCGGCCTTGGCATACACTTTCCAGATGCAGTGAGTTTTTTTGTTAAATATTTTTACTGAATTTTATCCCGGGACTAGCCATAGAACACAAGATTACCTCTATTAGCAGAAAATGTTTTAATTATTGCCAAGCCGACATTTATCACTGATCAAACCTACTTCATTACACATTTAAGATATTTTGAAAGAACCAAACTGTTTAAATTTCAATGTTAACTAACATTAGCTATCCGCCTACGAATGCACAAACGTATAATTAATTCAAATTTTATCAGCCACAGGATCACTGAAAAAGAAGAACAATTTCTTAATTCACTATTGATTTTTATGCTTCTGTTCCCGATTTACGGGTTTGATAATTTTTTAAATGTGCCGCCTATTGTTGGTCGCGGCACAGCCCAGCAACACCGCAAAAAAATGCTGAAAAGTTCTTAAAGAAATTTTATAGATGACGTGGGCAAGCTAATTTACATAAATAATTCACACTTTTGATAAACTCTAATATATTTAGATCAAACAACAATACAACTCACATTAATTCGTAACGCATCGTCTAATGGCGGCTAAGACCAGACAGAGACAAAAGAAGTCTACCCATTCGTAAAAAAACTCTTTCACAGTGTCCTACCGCAATGACTTCTGAACAGAGAAGACCAAAGAATACATAATGCATTGTGCTTAAATAGTATTGCTGACTATTAACATTTCTTTGCAAATTGACGATATTATTCTCTTCTGACAACATTATATATATATCTCTGCTATCGCAAATACTGACACATTTTACAATCACATAATAAATACAGAAAAATTCCTATCCTAAATACAGAGAAATATTACAACAAAAAATATAAGGAGAATAACAAATGTCTTTTACACCACATTCAGTAATATTTTTGTTCAATAATTACGATATATACAATTTGCCCAGAGCGGCGTATATGGTACAAATAAACTCTTTTTCTTTAATAATGTGAGTTTGCCAGGGAACGTTACAACACGTTGGACCTACACCTGGAGTTATGGTATGGGGTGCGACTTAGGCTGTTTAGGTTTTAATATTGGTAACGCCACGTAGCGCTCTGTATGAAAATCACTGGGTGTGCTGTGTGCAGTCTGTGGCTGGTTAGTATTGTTGTAATATTTGCTATTGTAGTGTTGGGCAGTTGGTTGTTAGCAGCGCGTAGCGTTGCGCAGTTCGAGGTGAGCCGCCAGCAGTGGTGGATGTGGGGAGTGAGATGGCGGAGTTTTGAGAACAGATGATCTGGACAGAGACAGTAAATTTGTAAGACTGGATGTCATGAACTGATATATACAGGGTGAGTCATCTAACATTACCGCTGGATATATTTCCTAAACCACATCAAATACTGAAGAATCGATTCCACAGACCGAACGTGAGGAGAGGGGCTAGTGTAATTGGTTAATACAAACCATACAAAAATGCACGGAAGTATGTTTTTTAACACAAACCTACGTTTTTTTAAATGGAAGCCCGTTAGTTTTGTTAGCACAGCTGAACACATAAACAAATACGTAATCAGTGCCGTTTGTTGCATTGTAAAATGTTAATTACATCCGGAGATATTCTAACCTAAAGTTGACGCTTGAGTACCACTCATCCGCTGTTCGATCGTGTGTATCGGAGAGCACCGAATTACGTAGGGATCCAAAGGGAACGGTGATGGACCTTAGGTACAGAAGAGACTGGAACAGCACATTCCGTCCACATGCTAACACCTTTTTATTGGTCTTTTTCACTGACGCACATGTACATTACCATGAGGGGTGAGGTACACGTACGCTCGTGGTTTCCGTGTTCAATTACGGAGTGGAATAGTGTGTGTCCCGACATGTCAGGCCAATAGATGTTCAATGTCGTGGCCATCATTTGCTGCACACAATTGCAATCTCTGGCGTAATGAATGTCGTACACGCCGCAGTACATCTGCTGTAATGTCGCCGCAGGCTGCCACAATACGTTGTTTCATATCCTATGGGGTTGTAGGCACATCACGGTACACATTCTCCTTTAACGTACCCCACAGAAAGAAGTCCAGAGGTGTAAGATCTGGAGAACGGGCTGGCCAATTTATGCGTCCTCCACGTCCTATGAAACGCCCGTCGAACATCCTGTCAAGGGTCAGCCTAGTGTTAATTGCGGAATGTGCAGGTGCTCCATCATGCTGATACCACATACGTCGACGCGTTTCCAGTGGGACATTTTCGAGCAACGTTGGCAGATCATTCCGTAGAAACGCGATGTATGTTGCAGCTGTTTGGGCCCCTGCAATGAAGTGAGGACCAATGAGGTGATCGCCAATGATTCCGCACCATACATTTACAGTCCACGGTCGCTGTCGCTCTACCTGCCTGAGCCAGCGAGGATTGTCCACGGACCAGTAATGCATGATCCGTAGATTCACTGCCCCGTGGTTTGTGAAACCCGCTTCATCGGTAAACAGGTAGAACTGCAACGCATTCTCTGTTAATGCCCATTGACAGAATTGCACTCGATGATTAAAGTCATCACCATGTAATTGCTGATGTAGCGACACATCAAACGGGTGAAAGCGGTGACGATGCAGTATGCGCATGACACTACTTTGACTCAGTCCACCGGCTCTCGCAATGTCCCGTGTACTCATGTGTGGGTTCGTGGCAACAGCAGCTAACACACCAACTACACCCGCTTCTCCTGTGACGGACCTGTTACGGACCCGTTTGCGTGCTACGACCATACCTGTTGCATACAATTGGCGGTAGATGTTTTGCAATGGTGCGGCACGTTGGATTCTCTGTCCGGGTACCGTTCTGCATACACCCTGCAGGCTTCAGCTGCATTTCGTCGACACTCGCCATAGAGGAGTATCATCTTCGCCTTTTCAGAGTTCGAATACACCATGGTCACAGTTCCTACAACACTACACTATCACAGACCTCTGGTAACACGGTGTACTACAGTCGGTCTGCGTGCGGAGACGAATGCAGAATAACAATAGCAGCAAGCGCTACATGCGGACACTGCGACAGCTAGACCACACCACAACAGTGCACTACAGCCACACTCGTAAACACGGTCGTCATCGTAAACATGTCCCTGCAGATACTGTTCGCCGACCGTAGCCCGTGTTTGTTACAACACGCAACTGAACGTCGGAGGTTTCAAGCGTCAACTTTAGGTTACAATATCTCCGGATGTAATTAACATTTTACAATGCAACAAACGGCACTGATTACGTATTTGTTTAAATGTTCAGATGTGCTAACAAAACTAACGTGGTTCCATTTAAAAAAACGTAGGTTTGTGTTAAAAAACATACTTCCGTGCATATTTGTATGGTTTGTATTAAACAGTTACACTAGCCCCTCTCCTCACGTTCGGTCAGTGGAATCGGTTCGTCAGTATTTGATGTGGTTTACGAAATATATCCAGCGGTAACGTTAGGTGACTCACCCTGTATATTACGACTTTTGAACACTATTAAGGTAAATACATTGTTTGTTCTCTATCAAAATCTTTCTTTTCCTAACTATGCGTATCAGTAGTTAGTGCCTTCAGTAGTTTGAATCTTTTATTTAGCTGGCAGTAGTGGCGCTCGCTGTATTGCAGTAGTTCGAGTAACGAAGATTTTTGGGTAAGTGATTTGTGAAACGTATAGGTTAATGTTAGTCAGGGCCATTCTTTTGTAGGGATTTTTGAAAGTCAGATCTCGTTGCGCGAAAAATATTGTGTGTCAGTTTAGTGTTGATCAGAATAGGTAAAGAGCGAAATGTCTAAGTATGTTCAAATATCGTAAGGGGTTAACCAGGATAGTAATTCATAAATTTTTCTAAGGGGACGTTACATATGTCGACCCTTAGCCGAGGATACCTCACTGGACTCTTCTGATTTTTTCTTGTAGTTTGTGTAATTAGTGTGGCTTTTGTTTATTGCTAGCGCGTAATTGTAGAGAGAATTTCCTTTGTAGTTGTAGTTTTTCATTCTTGAACAGTAAAATAGTTGTGGCATGCTTGTAGATTTGCACCAAGTATCTCGCAGCTGCGCTTGCTATTAACGAGATATTATTTTCAATGATATGTTAATGTGTTTTCTTATTTTGCTCTTCAAATTGTGCTTTTCTGTGTTGTCGTGTGAAATATTGTGACAATAATGGCGTGTGAAAAACGTAATACTAGGCTCCAAAGTAAACTGAGAAATGACAGTGAAGACGAAAGCAGTGTGTTAGCGCCACCGTGTAATGAAATAACTAATGTTCAAAGTAGTAATTTGGTAATTGTACATAGGGGAATGGAGCAGGCTGCAAATAATGGTGTAGGCAGTGAAACAATTTGTGAACAAGGAAGAATTATCGATCGATCCGTCGGCAACAGCTCGCTCAGGAATCGGGAATGACAGGACACAATCTTGCAAATACTGCAGATTCAGGTTTTGGGTCCTCACCGTTTTCTCAAATAAGTCAAGACACATTTTCTGCTTTTCAAAATGCGAATAATGCCGGTTCAAATGCATTGCCGAATAGCACTGAGGAACATGTTTCAGACACCAGTGCATTGTTATTACAATTAATGCAACAAATGGGACAAAAGCTTCAAAAGTTAGACACAATGGAACAAAATCTTCAAAAGTTAGACGCAATGGAACAAAATCTTCGGAAGTTAGACACCACGCTTAAACAAACACGTGAAGATTTAACTACTGAATTACATAAAATCGAATCGAAATGTCAAAAAGTCTGTAATGACGTAAAAACACAAATTTGTGAGCATTTCCAACCTATTTTTTTGCGGCATGAAAATACATTACAGAATCACGAAGCAGCCATAAAAGAACTGCAAACTATTGTTCATGAAAATCATGAGACCTTACAAGCTAAAATTGACTCAGTTGCATCTACCAATTCGGTTACGCAACTTGCAAAAACTCAGGAAAACTTAAAAAGGACACAGTAGATACGATTTCAACACAAATGGACACTCTGAAACTTGGTTCAGAAAAACACACTGAGGAAATAAGTAAACCATCGGAGAAAGTAGCCGAACTTTCAGATCAGTTCACTAACTTATCTGCAAAGGTAGATGATGATCTGAATGACACAAGACCTGTAGCCATCACTGACACAGAAGTGTATGAACAAATTAAGAAATTGAAACAAAATCAGAATCAAATTAATAAGCAACACAAAAGAGAAATCCGGGAAGTACAAGATCAGTTGGCACAAGTAATACAAAAATTACATATTTCAGAGGACACTCGCGCTCCAACACGGGAAGAGGGACTTAGCAATACGGAAAAGCCACAAAATAATAACACAGGGCATTTCGGAAATTATGAAAGAAATTGGCAAGATGTACCGAATTTTGAGATGGGACCGCCGACACGACGTAACAATGACCAACATGCGACTCGCCGACATGATGATTTTGACTATAAGCTGTTCATTACTACATGTAAATTCAAAACATTTAAGAATTCTGACAATGACGTTCATCCACAAGCATGGCTCCATCAATTCTCTCATTGTTTTCCTCCCAACTGGTCATTAGAGCACAGATTAGAATTTATGTGTGGCTACTTAGAGAATGAACCAGCTGTAAGAATGCGATCGGTCATTCACGATTGCCACAGTGAAGGAGAATTTTACCATGCCTTCCTCTCAGCATATTGGTCTCAAGCCACACAAGACCGGGTAAAACATAGCATCATAATGATGAAACATTTCGTACAATCTGAATTTTCCAGTCTTGTGAAATATTTTGAAGACATGTTGCACAAGAATCAGTACCTGTCAAACCCATACACCCAGTCAGAGCTCATCCGCATTTGCTTAATCAAATTGCCTGAAAATTTACGACATATAATTTTGGCAGGACGTTGCAAAGACGACACTGAAGCTTTTCAGGGACTGTTACAAGAATTGGAAATTGACACTGACAATCGCGGAACGCGAAAACAGGAGCACAACAATTACAGGTCACATCCGTCGCAATTCCGCGATGAAAGAAATAATAACTGGACACGACAAGGCTATTCTCACAACACAAATCGTGACCAAAACAGACACCACCCGTATGACAACCGTTGGCAGAGTAGTAATAATTACAGGAAAAGATCACCTCTTCGTGGTAGTGACTATCACAGAGACAATCAGAGAAACAGACAATATGGGAACCAAAATAATTATTATCAAGGGAGACAGAATATACGCAACGGTTCAGCGCACAGTTACGATTCAGGGAGAAATTCTCCACCACGTGACCGACAAGAAAGAAACTATGGAACCTATCGACATGACGACAGACGATATGATCGTAGCGACAGACTTGAATTGCATCAGAACTGGCGGGATTCAAACAGGGCGGGGCGCTCTCGACAAGGTGAATTTGTAGAAGTTGGGTCTCCAAATCCCAATAACGACGCATGCCATCAAAGAGACAATAGGCAATGACTCATACCGCTGGCAGCCACAAAACGTACTTATGAAACTGACGACGCAGCTGCCGCAGCTAGTAATTACATAAAAATGGAAGACATTAGGGACATCTTACTCCAGGAACACGACGTAAAACATAACAACATTGCATATCCTGTGGTTCACATTACAGTAAATGACGTAAAATTTACGGCAGTATTTGACTCTGGCAGTCCCATTTCAGTAATTAGTGACACAGCCTTTAGCAAATGCAACAAATCGAACGATTGCCCCACACTTCCGTTACGTAAGATTAAATTACAAGGTGCAATCTTTGGAAAAAGTGTAGATGTACGCCAACAAACCAACTTAGAATTCTTTTGTCAAAGTCACAGCTTCTCTATGAACTTTCTTATTGTTCCATTATTGTCGACGGAAATTATATTGGGAGTAGACTTTTTGAATGAATACAAAGCAATCTTAAACTTTCACGATGCTGAAATAAGTTTAGAGAAAGAAGGTAAGTCAATAGCTTTGAAATTTGAAGATTGGCTCTCAAACCATGACGAGGAAATTAATCGGCTTTACCTTCTGTTAGACAACAGTTCGGAGTTTTCTACGGAACTAGACACTAACAATCACTCTGCAAGTACTGACAGGGATGATATCGACGACATATTTGATACTAATGAGTTAATTCAAAATAAAATTCAAACAATTGAGAACTGTAATGACATTGATAGGCAGGACCTTTTTGAGATTTTACTAGCACATTCCACAGTTTTTACTCACAAAACAGGAACAATCAAGGGATTTCAATACCAATTTCGTGTTCGCGAGCATACTAAATTTTGTGTTAGACCATACGTAATTCCAGCACATTATAGGGACCGTGTTAGAACAGAAATACAATCTATGCTTAATGAGGGCATTATTGAGCCTGCAGTAAGCTCATACAACAATCCATTACATGTTGTCAAGAAGAAAAATGGATCGATCAGGCTTGTCTTAGATTCGAGACAAATCAATACTATCATCATTCCTGAAACAGCCAGGCCGCAAACGTTGGAAGAACTTCTTCAAAATTTTAATGGCGTAAAAGTGTTGTGTTCTATTGATCTCAGATCCAGCTTTTATCAGATCGAACTTCATCCAGAATGTAGAAAATACACAGCTTTGTTTCGGCGTTTGTTGTCAATTTCGGAAACTTCCTTTTGGTTTGAACATTTCTTCGGCAGCATTCATTCGCGGGCTAAATTCCATATTACCTGAGTTATTAAAACGTCACATCACCTTATATGTGGACGATATTCTGATAGCAGAAGCCTCATGGGAACAACACAATCGCATCCTCAACAGCGTGTTACATATTTTTGCAGAATCTGGAATTACAGTTAACTTGGAAAAGTCTGAATTCGGTAGTTTTTGGGACATATTATTTCTTCTGAAGGCATTCAGCCGGATCCTGCAAAGTTAGAAGCAATCGGAGCCATTCCAGTTCCATCCACAAAAAACAAGTCCGCAATTTTCTAGGTCTCGTAAATATTTACCGTCATTTTCTGAATATGCAAATTCTAGTTACACCAAAACATTGTTCTCTCACTGGAAAAAAATACTATTTGGAACTGGGACTAACAAGCACAGTTGGAATTCAATTCTTTGAAAGAAGCGTTACTTAACGCACCAATACTAGCTCATCCAGATCTGTCACAAGATTTCTGCCTTAGCACGGATTCTTCTAAAGTCGGTCTTGATGACCATTTATTTCAAGAAGCCACAGAAAATGACACTACTGTTCAGAAAACCATTGCTTTTGCTAGCCGAGTGCTAACAAAATCTGAAAAAAAATTTTCCGTTACTGAATTAGAAGCTTTAGCTATCGTTTGGGCATTTAACAAATTCCGTTTCTTTCTTTCTGGTAAGCACGTAAAAGTATACAGTGATCATCGTGCATTACAATTTCTTGTGTCTTCAAAACTAAATAATGACAGGTTAAAACGATGGGCATTGTTTCGGCAAGAATTACACTTCACAATAATCTACATTTCCGGCAAGGAGAACATTGTTGCGGACGCACTGTCACGCGCACCGGCTGGGCTTGAGAAAAGTAACACAGAAGGCAACCTCGAGACAAAATTTTAGTATTCTTTACATTCAGAAAGTCGCCTTTGAAAACTTCATCACCACATCTTTAAAAGACATTGCTCATGAACAAGATAAAGATCCGATTTGGAAAAACATCAAAAGTAGATGGCATGTAAAGAGACACACTCAGATTCGGCATTATTATCTGGTTAGAAACAACATACTGTTCAAATGCTGCACTGTTGATGACAAGCTATGGGTACTTTGCATTCCAGACGATTTTGTTAATAAGCTCATTTGGTACATTCATTTCAGCTATGCACATTTTGGTCCACAAAAATGTTATCGTATTCTTCGGACGACTTGTTATTTTAACAATATGGAAAAGAGAATTCGAAGAATCTTGTCTATTTGTTAACTTTGTCAAAAGGCTAAACCATCTACTGTCTCACATCGTGCTCCGTTGTTTCCTATCATTCCTTCTAAATTACAAGAATTTGCTGCTGTTGATCTCCTGGGGCCCCTTGTCAGAACATCTAATGGATTTTCGTACGTTCTAGTCGCTGCTGAACTTACTTCAAAATTTGTTTCTTTCACCCCGTTACGTAAAGCCACTTGACGGTCTGTATCCAACGCCTTTGTTAAAAATTTCTTACGTGAAGTTGGACACGTTAGTAAAGTCATTTCAGATAACGGACCGCAATTCAGATCTGCTGTTTGGTCACGCATGCTTTGGAACCATAAAATCAAACCTGTTTTTATTTCATTGTACTCACCACACTGTAACCCGTCTGAACGGATTATGAAAGAAATCAATAAGCTTTGCAGACTTTATTGTCACAGAAAGCATCAGTATTGGGACAGATATTTACACTTATTTCAAAACGTGCTGAATGAAATGCCTCATAACTCCACTGCTTTACCACCTATTCTTGCACTGAAGAATGAAGAACCTCCGAACAGAATCAGAGAGCTTGTACCTTTCCCGAATACACGTAAACTTCGACACAAAGACATAATTGATTTGGCCATTAAAAATATAAAATCTGCAACAGACAAAAGGAGAAAACTACACAGTAAAGCAAATGCAAAGAAATTATATATTGGTCAGAAAGTTCTCATTAAAGCTCATTCATTGTCACGTAAGAAGAAACACTTGAGTCACAAATTCTTTCTAGTTTACAGTTAACCTTACAGAATCCGACGTATACCACATGATAATTGCGTTGAAGTTGAAACTCTGCGTACTAGGAAGAGTAAAGGTTTACACCACATTTCACATGTAAAACCGTTTATTGAAAGATAATCTGTTTTTTAACTTAGTCTTTGCCATATAACTTTTCACTTTACTTTACTAGTATACTTTGTCAGACTTAGAATCTGTTAACATGCAACAATGTTTTAAAATTAACTATCCAGTCTAGAACCTAGGGAACATATTTAGACAGTATTTACGAGTGCATTGTTATAGTGAACAGACGACAGTGTTATTGTGTGTGCACATTCTTGCTTGTTAGTTGCACGATCACATAACGACTATAAGGCTCACATACTTGTAACATATACCGGCACTGCTAATGAGATTTTCATGCAAAATTTTGGTTTACTTGAAAAGACATTCTCTTTTTGAAGAACTTTCTGTGGGATTAAAGATGACTTAGCATTTGGTTTCTTTGACAGCTACATGATTATATCACGACGCTACTAATGTCTTACACAATTTACATTGTTGCCTTTGTGCTGTATCTGCTTTATATCTGCACAGTTTTTCTGAATTATTTTAGAAAGTAAAACATGTTTTAGTAGTAACTTTTGTGGTATAGCTTCAATGAGACAGCCTTTTCTGTCGCACAACAATACATTACAGTACAGTACTTACTTCATCACGGCAATAAGCGTAACAACTACGATATCTATAGGCAAAGCATTTCACTTTTATTTATTACGAGGTAAGTACATCGACTTCTACATAACTTTGCTTACGGTCGACG
Source organism: Schistocerca piceifrons (assembly GCF_021461385.2). Classification (NCBI taxonomy): domain Eukaryota; kingdom Metazoa; phylum Arthropoda; class Insecta; order Orthoptera; family Acrididae; genus Schistocerca; species Schistocerca piceifrons. The sequence continues at coordinate 95,465,202 of NC_060145.1, read as the reverse complement.
ATAATTATGACACTTGGCACATTTTTTACCCTTAAGTAATAACAAAGATTATCTTACAACAAGACGCACAGTTAGCGCTACAGGACACATATTTGAGTGATTAATTTTGTACTTAAAACATTTATTTTTAAAGATTCTTGAATTACAATGATACAAAAGTTTTCCGTGATACATTTCATTCCATTGCTGTAATCTGTAATACCTGAGGGTATAATTACATTAATCCTCAGGGGGGTACACGCCTACATTGTGTACTATGTTTGGCAAGCACAAGGAGCCCTAGCTAATATAGTATTTGCTTATACAACTTTACACATCGGTACCATATTTCTCTGACACAGAATTACACAGATATCTGATTATTTAACAGAGAAACAAAAATTTTTTTACTACGTCAGTGAACATGTTTACGCAATTACACAGTTGGATCACTTCACACTTATAAAATTGTATTTTGTCTGCACTTTGTGCACTGTTCATATTTTTTCGGAACCATTGTGATATCATGAGAGCTTTGAACGGTGTATTTGGTATGGGATCATGATTTTTAAAGTACGTTTGAGGTAGATGACACTATTGAAATGAGCAGAGAATTTTTTTTTAGGTTTTGAAATTTTTGCAGAAAGCTATGACGCTTTTGAGATTTGACTGAGGTGTTATGATATTATTACGATGACGATGTGTATTATGCTGTTGAGGTATGTTCATGATCAATAAGCTGATGCTATATGAGGAATGTGATTATGCTATGTATTTATTATGATGAAATATTGAAGTGTCGCCGCAAGACTGACGTGTCGACGAATATGTATATGTGTAATAAGATAAGGAGTAATGAATAGTGGCCAGGGACTCTGATATGTGAAAAAGGATGTTGGAAACGAAGAATCGTACTTTAAGAGTTATGAAATGTGTGTACATGCGTGAATGTATCACAATGCCGCCAAAAACGTTTGGACACTGTTATATTTATATGATTTTGTTTCTACAGATTTGTAACGCAAATATTTCGACCCATGAAATTTTATTTGTGTCAAACTGTCACTGTAGCGGAAACTGATATCGTAATTATTTCGGTAAGAAAGGTAGGTCACCTTGACGTAATGCACTGTAAGCACCCAGCTGCATGACAGTCGCCTGGAAAAAAGCCATTAGTGTGTGTCTTTCAGAGGTACAGGTGGAGAAAAAAGAAAGCCATTAGGTGGAGAAAAAAAAAGAGGCCATTTCCTCGCTATTGACATTTCATTGTAGAAAACATTGCAAATACGACACGCTCAACCTTGGAAACATATGATTATGGAGCATGTACTTTGTGCTACTTACTGAAATGCTTATGAACTGATGGGAAATATTCTTACATGTGCACAGCTGATTATGATAAGTGTCTTTCTACGAGAGTTGAGAGAATTTCTACTAACTTATGAAATGTCACATGACTATTGAATGATATTTTTATGCTTTGCTTTTCATAGTTGCTTATTTCATTTAATATCTGGTTTCCAGCTGTGTTGCAGCATTGATTTTATAAAATAAAATTAATTGCATTTGCTAATGTGAACACTTTCTGCCAACAGATCTATTAAATAATAATTTTATGATCCACATTCTTCGAAATAGGAGCACTTGGAAAGGAAAGAACAATAAGAAGGGATTAATAACAGTTACGGCATACATAATTTTCTTTTCAACTACTTGGTAATTTTTTTGGTAGAGTAAGTTATCGTGATGCATCACTCTAGTGTTAAGATGTGACATAGGTATTAAACATGGCCATTTTTACTGTAATATTTTTTCTGCTTGAGCTTTGTCATGATTAGATATAAGTTATTGCATTTGCTGCTGCTGTTTGCCAGGCATAGTGTTACTGAATTTCACTTTGTATTACTCTGTTAAGCCAGTTTTACTACTGATTTATTTTTATTGCTTTGAAAATTTCCGTTTTTTGTCATTGTTGTTTGTGTTAATTTGTTATGTGCTGCTGCATTGCCTCGTCCCTTAGTTTAGCATCTGAGCTCAGTAGATTTAAGTTAGCTTAAGGTGGGGTAGGCTATGTAAGAGAACAAGTTGTGATGAATTGGAAGAAATGCATTGAGAAGCTATAAGAAAATGGTTTGACCAAAATAGTGTACAGTGGGAAAAACTATTTTTGAAAGAGGATGTGAACAGAATACAGAAAGCATGCTTAGATAGGATTTTTTTGGTGGAAACAAATGTTGAAATAAGAGGAAAGATCTACGGAATGAAGTTTTGGGTTGGACTGCAGTACCAAATGTTACACTGAAAACAAACCCTGTCCTTTCCTCCTGTGTTATTCTGCTATGTGTTTGTGTACTCTTGTGTATTTGTGTTTTTCCTGTCTTTATGTGTTTAGCTACTAAGATTTATGTTGTAGAATTTTTCTAGTACTAAGCTACATTCACTATGATGAGGAATACTGTTATCCTCAAATATAATTTGCATTAATAATATGTTATTTACTTTGTAAAGATGTTTAGACATTATTAATTCTGTTCTGTTTCAATGCTCATATGTGAAATTAATGTTTCGAAAACTATTGTCATTATTTTATATATTTACTTATGTCATAATTCCTGTAACACTGATGTATATGTTTATTTCTATTCTTTTGTAAAGCCTGTGTTATTACAAATGTTATCTGTACTATTATGTTCTTTAATGATGTCTTTTGTACCTTTGTAATTGTATTCTTATGTTGTAAATTTATAATTGTATAGACACCAGTTCTTCAAGTTAAGTATCATTTCACTGCACACGTTTCTGTTGGTCATAATAAATGCACAGTATGTGAGAAGTTGGGACTGTTAGTGTTTGCATGTGTGTTAATAATTCAGCAAGGGACTGGATAACAGAATTGCTGGTTCTAAGGACATTTCAAAAAAATTTTTTGTGAGTGCACAAATGGTGGTTCATAGACTTGCTATATTGTCCACAAGACTCTTCGATGGTGATTGTGCACCTGCACAGTCGCAACGGATGGCTGCTATCCATCTATACAAGGACTACAGTGGTCTACACCTTTGATGACTCACCAATACGATTATTTCTACAAGGACTGCAGGGGGTCTGCACTTCTGGTGGCCCCCCAATACCGTAATCTCTACCGGGACTACAGTGGGTCTGCTCTGTGATGAACTACCTACCAATATTCTTCAAAACTTCGACTGATTCTGCTGTGGGTTTGCTCTGTCTGCATGTCAAGAGTCAGCACTGTCTTTCTGTTGGCAGGACAACACTACTTCTTCAAGACTGCATTGAAATCCACTACTTCCGTGTGCAATGTCTTTTACTGCCCAGACTTTGAGGGGAAAAAAAATGCAATTTTACTATGATGAACGATCAGGACTGTCTTTATGGACTGTGAGAAAATTTTAGCTTTTGACCAACATTGTATCAATAAGTGTGTGCATTCGATTTCTTTGTTATTGTAATTGTGAAAAAATTTTAACAAATATGTATTGGCCAGTGCCCAAAACAATTTGTAAAATTTTTTGTGGGGAGCATGGGGGATATGTAAGTAGGCTGTTTAGGTTTTTATATTGGTAACGCCACGTAGAGCTCTGTATGAAAATCGCTGGGTGTGTTGTGTGCAGTATGTGGCTGGTTAGCATTGTTGTAATATTTGCTTTTGTAGTGTTGGGCAGTTGGCTGCTAGCAGCGCGTAGCGTTGCGCAGTTGGAGGTGAGCCGCCAGCAGTGGTGGATGTGGGGAGTGAGATGGCGGAGTTTTGAGAGCGGATGATCTGGACAGAGACCGTAAATTTGTAAGACTGGACGTCATGAACTGATATATATATTACGACTTTTGAAGGCTATTAAGGTAAATACATTGTTTGTTCTCTATCAAAATATTTCTTTTGCTAACTATGCCTATCAGTAGTTAGTACCTTAAGTAGTTTGAATCTTTTATTTAGCTGGCAGTAGTGGCGCTCGCTGTATTGCAGTAGTTCGAGTAACGAAGATTTTTGTGAGGTAAGTGATTTGTTGAACGTATAGGTTAATGTTAGTCAGGGCCATTCTTTTGTAGGGATTTTTGAAAGTCAGATTGCGTTGTGCTAAAAATATTGTGTGTCAGTTTAGTGTTGATCAGAATAAGTAAAGAGAGTAATGTCTGAGAACATTCAGTTTTGCTCAGCTGTTTGAAAAGCAAGTAACGTAAGAGGTTTATCAGCACAGTAATTCATTAATTTTTCTAAGGGGACGTTTCAGTATGACGTGCGACTTCGTACAGCAGGAGAGCTCTCATGGTTATCCCCAGCGCGCTGAATGCAAATTTGTCCGTCAGTCTAGGGATTCGACCTGATAAGCTGCCAGTCACGGACAGCATTCCACAGGGTGTTTTCCAACAGGATAACGATGGCCGACATACAGGTATTGTCACCCAACATGCTTTACAGGGTGTCGATATATTGCTTTAGCCTGCTAAATCGTCATATTTGTCTCCGATCGGGCACACATGGGACATCACCAGGCGATAACTCCAGCATTAACTGTCCCTATATTAACTAACAAAGTGCAACAGTCATGGAACTCCATCCCACAGTCTGACATCGGCACCTGTACAGCGCAATGCATCCACGTTTGCATGCTTGCATTCAACATTCTGGCGGTTACAACCGTCAGTACTGTACTAGCATACCACATTTGCAATGGATTTCCTCGCGCTTACATTAATGTGTGCACTTGAAATGATAGTCACATAAATGTTACCTAGACAAATGTATTTCACAAACATCGTTACTGTTCATTAATTACTTTTCGGTGTTGCGATTTTTTCTCCGTTTTCGTAATTCCCATTATCAACTGAGTTTTTCGTGAATTATGTGCTGTCGTTTGAAGAGCGAGATGCGTAGGCAGGTTTGGTACTTCGCGACGAAACCACAAGTAAACATACGCCACCGCATCAGCTCGCTTACTTACATCTCAGCACAGTACCACGCAGCCCTCTCAGAAATCATCGCTGAAAGCGACAGCATCGTCTCTCTACTGAGCCAGTAGTGCCATAATTCTGTTACACAGAATTCTGCATAAATGTCTATTGTCGGTCACGCATTGCGAGGAGAGACTAGTATCTTGCTTCCGTATCAAGCGATAAGGTAATGTCGAGTGACAGTAATGAATACTGATGACCTTGGTGTGGACATGCACTGTTACAAAATTAAGTATTTCATCTTGTTCGAGTTGTAATAAAGTGATCTAATATTTTAATGTGATGCAATACGCAACGTTACCACACGTAAGGGGAATATGAAGGGCAGATTCTATAACCGGAATCCGGAATGAGTAAACCAATTGCGACTTTACCTCTAGTTAATATTCCTTGGGTAAATGGGCTACGTGTGGGCTCTGATTAACAAGAATAGTTCAATGTAATCATAGGGTCGAACCGCGTACGTCTGATTCCATGCCCAGCAGCCAGCTCGCTGCCAATACTAACCTGTGGCTGTGATCCTGCAGTCAAACACTGTGCATTGGCTAATGCGTATCAGAAAAATAATCAAATATGCTTAATAAAAGTTATAAAAATAATTTAAAAAAGGTTCAAGAAATCATCTCAGTAATCGGAAAGTAGTCCTACTATTAATAACCATATAAGATACAGGATACTGCGTTAATAATCTGCAATAAAACTGTGTTAAATGCAATGCAGGAGTGGTAGCAGAATCCCCAAGTTAAATAGTCATTCACGACGTGCGAAAACTACGTTCATTTCTAGAACACAGTAAAGCAGATATTCGTCTGCTCAAATTATTTCAAAGTTCAGTATCACGATTAACTTATCAACACACGAAATACATAGAGTACTAACTCTTACATTGTCTACTCTCAGTTTTGAAATACAAATTGAAAAATGATAGTTCTGCACTGGAGCACATTCAAACCACACGAGATTTATAGTCGCTTCAAAAGTCAGAATATTGTAGTGGCTGTTCTCCACCCAGAATCAGTCCCCTACACATATTACCAGAGGCAGGTCTGCCTCCTTCAAGAACTCACATAGAAGTCTTCTTCGAGATCTCCACACAAAGTGCGCTCCTCAAGACCTCAACGTAAACTGTCCAAATCGCTCCCTTGAGCATATCATTCGAAAACTATCTGTTTCCACTTCTCTCCAGCAGTGTCCCGCCACTGTCTGCTTCTCCATCAGCTGGAGGTCATCCCATCAAAAATACATCGTTCTTTTGTGCTACAGACATGATTTGACTCAACTTGATCACTTTCTATCGTAAACTAATATAATACAACACTATTTAAATAAAAGAATGTCGTAAATATTCGGTCACACAGACAATTCACTATAAACGTAAATGAATGGTTGTTCATAAATATGTAAGCTAGCATGTATGTGGAAGTGCACTCATGTTAAATGAGAGCAAAATGACGATAAATATTGTTTAAACAATTATTTGTGTCTGCTTGACGCGTCATTTGGTATTCTTTTCAATGGTGGTGTCAGCTAACACATGCGATTGACCACTTCTTAAATTATTTTGGTTTTTAATGTCAATTGTAATTACATTAAAATAAAGTTACTGGCAAAATAGTAAAATTGTCGTTAAATAACAAGTATGACGAGATATGAGGTATTAATGCTGCACTCACTTGATGTGTTATTGTGGAGAACGCGATGTTCTGAAAGACATTTTCATACTGAAAAATATTTAAAAACTTAATAAATCAATAAATAAAATAGTTACAGGTCTGTGGTTTTCAGGGATGATAGCTATACTGCAGTGCTTTCATGTGAGAAATCGTTTCTTGAAAACCCGCAAAGTGGTTAAAAGTTTTTTCTTCTAGAGTTCATACTGAAAATGTTTAGTCAGTGTAAAATATTAACTCCTGTAGTTTTTAAGATTTATTATTGCTTCATAGGATGCGCTTCATTTTTCTGAGATTGCAGGAGTTTTCAGATTTGCTTTATTATGGAACTGTGATTTATTACAGAATTTCCAAGAGCTGTAAACAGCTATAAATTGGAATGCCTTGAACTCCGCCATCGATGGTGCATCTTGTGTCCTCCTTAGCGAACGACGGTCGTCGAAATTGCCCACATAGGGTTTTACCCATTTCCTAATAGGCTCTGTTCGTTTTTGTACCTGTGTGTGCACAGCCATACCAGTCGCTTTGCTCGAACAGGCCTTGGCTCGTCGATTATCGTTTAGTCGTACAAAACAAATTTTACTTACCTCCTACAAATTCTAGGTGGCCAAATAGCTCGCCTACATATGCGTAACGTTACAATTATCAACTCGGCCTCCTCCAGGAGTAAAGCTAAGAACCCTCCTGACACACACAGTGGTTACGGTTACTACAAGCCACACCACAAGTTGGGAACGGGGACAGATTTCTAGTACTTTACTGTCGAGTTTAGATTTTCACAAATGTTTTATTCGTATCTTACAGAAACTAGCATTACGGCAATAAACAGCCTTTTAAACACGCCGCTAACGGCAAGCAACTAATTTATAGCAATACAACAGTATAAAAAAAATTTCTTAAAAAAACAGAAGCTAGCAGTACGGCAATAAACAACCTTTTAAAACACGCCGCTAACGGCAATCAATTTATAGCAATAAAACAGTTTAAAATAAAAAAACAGAAGCTAGCAGTACAGCAATAAACTACCTTTTAAAACACGCCGCTAACGACAATCAAAGTAATTTATAGCAGGGATGCTCAGGCTAGACAGAATACTGACCAATTTCAATACGCCCGTAAACACAATTGCCAATCTCAGGCTGGTCACTGCACCGACTTTCAGCCAGCGAAAACTTGTTGTAAGATGGCTTAACTTGCTGACATAATTAGAGCTAACCTCGTGCAAGGGAACATTCCACCACACAGTCCTGAATGAGCGACCACATGATCAACCAACAAGAAGCATGAATTTCCTCATAACCCACGACAGAATAGCGAAACAAACTGCCAAAACTACACCACCCATCGGACAGTAACAAGAGGAGGAAAGATCACTCTTCACTTGCACTGGTGCCAGGGACAGGAAACCCGGTCGTCGGAGGCCACAAGGCAGAAGAAAAGCTGGTTACACAAATTTATTACTTAATGATTAAACCTTCCACGAACTTAACTTGCAATTATGCTCGAACAGGCAGTACACGACCTCCGATGGCAAGGATCCACACATCCGACCGCGCACGCGTCGCCAGCGTACCCAACACGCCACGGTCACGCGACAACACGCTCTATCACCGCAGTTCACGTCTTTCTGCAACGTTGACGGTTAGTGACCACTCCATGTTAGGTGTCTCCTTTTAAACTCCAGTGTTGAAACGGAGGACTTAAAGAAGCCTGTTAACGTCCCACCAAGGCGAAATGAACAACAACTACTTGTGGGGCGATTCCGTATACAACCAACACGCGGGGAGCTCTTCCGTCAACTCGACCCGCTCGTTACACACAACCGACATACCTCACGTGGCGACTCGGTACAACCGACCACGCCTGCTTCGCGCTGGAGAGCCACACTGAACTCCCGTGTCCACCACACTCTCTCTGCGCGTAACGCCCCTACTTCCGCGCCGCTACATGAGGTTACAACCGGTCAAAGATCTCACTTCCTCCATAGCAGTTTCCCTGAAGCAAAAATGCAGATATCGATAGCAGAAGGAAAAGACAACCAAGCAGCCACTTAACGACAGACAACATATCAAACAAACATGTCAGGGGAAGAAAAGGAAAACCAATGCAATCTAAACACAAGGTGTAGCACCAGTCGATACACGGCTCACCTCCACTGTACCACCGAAAGCACAACACGTTACAAAATTTTTAGGCCTAATGGTTGCGATTTGTGAGCTGCTGTATCATTCTGGTGCCATTACTGCAATACAGATACGCGCAATTACTTATGTGTGTTTCTCTACAGATAACTACGATTTTGGAAATAACTTTTACGTATGGATTTATCGTTATCCTTTTAACCTATCAGCAATATCCCATAACTATGAATCTGAATCAGAAAGTTAGTGGCATTCGGGAATAACAAAATGATTCATCAGAAAAACGTTGTTACCTCCTCCTTTGTAATCAACCTACTGCGATGTAACCGACCGTGATCGCATAAGCCCAGTGAAATTTTACATTGATTAAGGCTATCGTCACCGAAGGAAAATAAAACCGGATAGTTGGAGGAAAGTGTACAACAGCCCCTTCTGAAGGAAGAATCTATTCTAAATCTGATTTAAATACTGATGATAATTTTAAAATGGGTAAAATATAGTACAATCACGCACGAACCACACACGGGGGAAAGGGTAACACGTAATATTTACTGCAAAAATTACTGATAATACAAAAAAATTACTGATGAGCTAATAAGGGGATAATTAAACGGTCGCCAGGCACTAAGGCAAGGAATCTCCTTAATCTTAAGAAAGGTAATGGCAAAGAAATATAAGCAAATAATCGCTGGCGTGGCAACAGAAGGTTGTCACGCTTCTTCACGACACTTTACGAGAAAATAAATAAATCAGAAACCACAGGATACTGGCAGAAGTAAAGCTGTGAGTACCGTGCGTGAGTCGTGCTTCGGTAGCTCAGATGGTAGAGCACTTGCCCGCGAAAGGCAAAGGTCCCGAGTTCGAGTCTCGGTCGGGCACACAGTTTTAATCTGCCAGGAAGTTTCATATCAGCGCACACTCCGCTGCAGAGTGAAAATCTCATTCTAGAAATCACTTAGTTTTCAGTTACTTATTCTGAAATACTGAATTTTTAAAGTAAAGTTAAATAAAGTTAATTGTTAAATTCATGACTGGCGTTCACTAAAACTTCGTTTTGTAAAAAACGACTTTCAGTTTCCTCAGTGTAATGTAATGCAAAATTCAGAAAAAAGCAAGGAATTTACTTTCGATTATTGAAAGAGTGAACTGAATTTACTTTAAGCAAATGAACAATTGGTGTTACTTTTAAAGAAACAACAGTAAAATACATACTAAGCCAGCAGAAGAAATACAGAATCAATGAAATTGCACACTCTTAATTTGTGCTATATCTTTAGTTATTAGTTTTGCCAGTGTAATTTTATGTTACTTTAAGTGAATGAAGTTAATACTCAGAATTGCAAATTACTTAGCTTTTATTATGCAATACAAAAATGAACTGTCACTGAGGCAGAAAATTTGACTGAAACTGGTGATTAGCAAACACACAAAACTGGCAGTAAATAGTCAATAAATTTTTATATACAGGGTGATTCAAAAAGAATACCACAACTTTAGGAATTTAAAACTCTGCAACGACAAAAGGCAGAGCTAAGCACTATCTGTCGGCGAATTAAGGGAGCTATAAAGATTCATTTAGTTGTACATTTGTTCGCTTGAGGCGCTGTTGACTAGGCGTCAGCGTCAGTTGATGCTAAGATGGCGACCGCTCAACAGAAAGCTTTTTGTGTTATTGAGTACGGCAGAAGTGAATCGACGACAGTTGTTCAGCGTGCATTTCGAACGAAGTATGGTGTTAAACCTCCTGATAGGTGGTGTATTAAACGTTGGTATAAACAGTTTACGTCAACTACCCGAGGCGATGGATCGGCCGCCAGGCAGCCCGTGACAGAGCACTTCATCACTGGCCTCCAAGAAGCCCTGATCTTACCCCCTGCGATTTTTTCTTATGGGGGTATGTTAAGGATATGGTGTTTCGGCTACCTCTCCCAGCCACCATTGATGATTTGAAACGAGAAATAACAGCAGCTATCCAAACTGTTACGCCTGATATGTTACAGAGAGTGGGGAACGAGTTGGAGTATCGGGTTGATATTGCTCGAGTGTCTGGAGGGGGCCATATTGAACATCTCTGAACTTGTTTTTGAGTGAAAAAAAACCTTTTTAAATACTCTTTGTAATGATGTAAACAGAAGGTTATATTATGTTTCTTTCATTAAATACACATTTTTAAAGTTGTGGTATTCTTTTTGAATCACCCTGTATTTACGACACTCGGTGACTGCATGGAAAGGAAAGGCTCCGTGCTTGGTAACAATGCCTGAGAAGAGTGGCAACACAGTTGCGCTACAAGTTTTAGCTATTAAACGTTATTATTCAAGTCAGTCATACTTTGTGGAAGGAATCCCACTGTGTAATGCCTCCACAAGGTTCTAATTTTTCACGAAAGAGTCTTACGATGTTGTAACTGTGCGGAGAACGAAGAATGTAGCCGACGACAAAGCTGAGCTGCCGCTTTGCCTCTGCTGCTTCTCGATGAGAAGAACCCCGAGTCGTCTCCAGAGCCACGGGTAATTATGTGACAGGCCTTAGTTAGAATTGCGGCTTCCTCCGGCTGCCCACCCCTACCGTTCTCTCAATACTCGCGGGTTAACAGATCAGGCGCGTCTACACTGACGCGAGCATAGCTGCACCCCGCGTCTGCGAGAGCGCCGAACAGTCATCACTCAAGCTGCTCTGCTTCCTCTCTCGTCGCAGCGCGGCAGACACTCTAGACACGCAAAGATAAACAACGGCACAGCTACTGCCATTTCGTCGTTGCTATCGATACATTTAAATTAAGTTCCCTTGGCTGTTACCCAGCAATTTACAAAGTTTTCATTATAATTACAATCAGTTATAAGCAGTCAGAAATAAATACAGTATTACATCCATTACATATTGACTATAGTTTCTGTATAAAACTTACATATTCAGAAGCAGAAGTACAGTAAAAGTTATCAACGGATATTAAATGGCGAAAAATTCTGGATGAGCAGAAGTGTTTTATCTGCATTTCCGATGTTACAAGCTTTGTTGGTGGTTTCAGTTTCCCACATAGTTACTTCACTGTATCACGTAATCGCCGGTGAGTTCTAAGAACCTTTCACAACGTTTCACTAGCTTATTCACCCCCTCTGTGTGGAAGTTCTCCGTCCATAAACTGAACCAGTTGAGAACGACAGTCCTCGTCATCTTCAAAACCATTGTCTACTAACTCACTGTTTAAAGGGCAAGAAGAGGTAGACAGTTGCTGGCAGTGTTGCCATATCAGCTTTTCTAGAGCTACTTCTGGCTTCTTTTTAATAACATTCAGCTGGCAAATGATTGATGTAACTGGGGTCCGTAACTATGGCTTTTTTCACAGTCATTTGGCTCTTTTCCTACTGGCTTTTTTACTTGTGAACATGGAAGCAGTAAGTCCGTGTTAATTAAAGGAAAATTATTTAGACTGAACTAAGATTTCAAGACATGCTTTAATATTCCTTGAAAATGTATTTTTAGATTCAATTAAAAAACACAAAAAAGCAAACTAAAGTCGTGCTGGTATGTGTTTCAGGCTCATCAGCATACACATGCGCAAGACAAAAAACTTAAATACGAAATATAAACAGTTGAGGGCGTTACAGCAAAAACTGTTGCAGCATAGCTGACATCTGCAAAGTATCACAACTTCACAATAATGAAGGGAGCTTTTCCAAGATAAACAGACTTTTATTTTTGCAGAAAATATCAGAAATCATACGCTTCCAGTTGCAACAGACATAGTTCAGCTACTGAACTGAGGAGAAAAACAATGAACTTCTTTCCAGTGCAGTAGTTAGCTAAGTGTAAGAAATAATGTAATATTACAAAGCAGATATCGTGAAGTTTGGTAAATATCTATCAGACACTTTATTTACATTGTTACTGTGAGAAACAGAAAGTTTTGAAAAAGGAACTGACATGAAGGAACCCATTTTCAAGTCAAAATATCCTAGTGTTTTAAAATGGGCTTTTATTTCCAATGCATATCGTACAAAAAAAATATTGCAAAAATAAAACTGCACAGTAATACAACTTCTTTCATTTTAGCTTTTTCTGGATTCTTGTTATAGAAAAACTTTGCTTGTTTCGTTTTGAAAAGTTGGCAACACTGGTCACTGGGTTGAGGCGAGGATAGTAGTGTCGGGATTCGAAGAGTTCCCAAAGGAAATGCTGACTTTTGGCATCGGTACGGGCAACACTGTGTGGACGCAGGATGTCGTGGAGGAGAAATGGACCTGACGACAGTCTCCAGTACAGTCTATTTGGGATGATACGTCACAGTCCACTGAGGGTCACTGTTGACCTACCTGCCACAGAGAGAACCAAATTACGAGTAAGCCATTTCTGTCTCAGAAAACAGCAGACATAATTTTGCCACTCCAGTAAGGACATTAACTGATTTTTTTTTCTGGTTATGGCGAAGTTGGATAGTACCACTTAGTTCAATGTTCTGTTCATTCTGCGTTAGTTCATGAGTCCACGCGAATAGTAAACGGTTGTGAAAACACACTTGACCTGAGTTAAGTCATCAAACAGGATACAGGGACTAGTGAACACAGGTTTGTCGTAGCGAGATTGAATATCGAAATCCCCAAATCCCCCAAAAATAAACTAAAAATATAATACTTACTCAAAAAAGCAGATAAAAATTCGCTTGACGTCTGCCTGAGAGACAATCTCCACTCCTTCCAAATTAACAATGTAAGTATAGACCAGTGTCGGCAGCAGTTGAGATATTTATACTAAATAAATTAAGAAACGACGGAACTGATCCCTCTTGGTACACAAAACGGGTCAGAACACTGTTGCAGAGACAACGAAAAAAGCATGCCAAATTTAGACGGACGTAAAATCTCCAAGATTGGAGCTCTTTTACAGACGCTCGAAATTTAGCGCGGACTTTAATGCGAATGCTTATAATAGGTCCCACAACCAAACTTTGTCTCGAAACCTGGCGGAAAATTTATAAGAGATTCTGGTCGTAGCTATGTGAAGTATGCTAGCGGCAAGAAACAATCAATACCTTCTCTGCGCGATAACAACGGAAATACTATCGACGACAGTGCTGCTAAAGCAGAGTTAATAAACACAGCCTTCCGAAATTCCTTCACCAAAGATGACGAAGTAAATATTCCAGAATTCGAATCAAGAAACTTTGATGATATACCGATTAACAAAATAGTTTTGTTGAGATGCTACCAGAATTGTGAAACTGCCGTAGGACACCTTAGACCAAAGAAGACGAAGTAAATATTTAGTAAATATTCCACAATTGTAATCAAGAACAACTGCCAACATGAGTAACGTAGAAGTAGATATCCTCGGAGTAGCAAAGCAACTTAAACCACTTAACACAAACAAGTCTTCTGGTACAGACTGTATACCAATTAGGTTCCTTTCAGACTATGTTGATGCAACAGCTCCATACTTAACAATCATATACAACCGCTCGCTCGACGAAAGATACGTACCCAAGGACTGGAAAGTTGCACAGGTCACACAAATATTCAAGAAAGGTAGCAGGAGTAATCCACTACATTACAGGTCCATATCATTAACGTCAACATGCAGCAGCATTTTGGAACATTTATTCTGTTCGAACATTATGAATTACCTCGAAGAAAACGGTCTATTGACACAAACAACACGGGTTTAGAAGATATCGTTGTTGTGAAGGACAACTAGCTCTTTACTCACACGAAGTGTTGAGTGCTATTGACAAGGAATTTCAAATGTATTCCGTATTTCTGGATTACCGGAAGGCTTTTGACACTGTTCCTCACAAGCGGCTTGTAGTGAACCTGTGTGCTTATGATATATAGTCTGTTATGTGACTGGATTCGTGATTTCCTGCCAGAGAGGTAACAGTTCGTAGTAATTGACGGGAAGTCATGGAGTAAAACAGAAGTGGTTTCTTTGTTGATCCATTATGGACTGTGGGACAACAGCTGGCATGTATTTCTTGATACAATAATTTACCAGCAGCCGTATGTGTTGTAGAAATTTGTTTTATGAACTTCTTATATGCTACCGGTTTCGGCGTTACATTGATGCCATCTTCAGGCCCCACACGTCTTAGTCGTAAAATCGCTATACACGGAAGGAGCCATATAACTGGATCCGTGAGTCAAATCGCTATGCAACGGCTCGTGGTGACCATTCTATGTCGCCTTCTACAATACATACGGCTGCTGGTAAATTATTGTATCAAGAAAATGAAGTGATATCTGGCGTTCACCAAGGAAGTGGTATAGACTCTTTGCTGTTACGATGTGTATAAACGATGTAACAGACAATCTGAGCAGCCGTCATAGGTTTTTGCTGATGACGGTGTCGTTTATCGACTAAAGAAGTTATCAGAAGGTCAAAAAAATTTGCAGAACGATTTACAAAAGATATCTGTGAGGTGCAGAAATTGCCAATTGATTTTAAATAACGAAAAGTGTGAGGCCATCCACACGAGTACTAAAAGGAATGCCGGCCGGAGTGGCCGAGCGGTTCTAGGCATTTCAGTCCGGAACCGCGCGATCGCTACGGTCGCAGGTTCGAATCCTGCCTCGGGCATGGATGTGTGTGATGTCCTTAGGTTAGTTAGGTTTAAGTAGTTCTAAGTTCTAGGGGACTGATGACCTCAGATGTAAAGTCCCATAGTGCTCATAGCCATTTTTGAACTAAAAGGAATTTGTTAAACTTCAGTTACTCGATAAATGAATCAAATAAAATGGCCGTAAATTCAACTAAATATTTAGGATTTACAATTAAGAACAACTTAAACTGGGAAGAATACATAGAAAATATTGTGGGGAAGGCAAACCAAAGACTGTGTTTTACTGGCAGAATACTTAGAAAATATAACAGATCTACCAAAGAGATTGCCTACACTACGCTTGCCCGTCCTCACTTGAAATACTGTTGCGCAGTGTGGGGTCCTTATCAGGTAGGATTGACGGAGTGCATCGAAAAAGTTCAAAAAAGGGCAGCACGTTTTGTATTATCGCCAGATAGGGGAGAGAGTGTCACTGAAGTGATACAAGATTTGGGGTGGACATCATTAAAACAAACGCGTTTTTGCGGCGGGATTTTCTCATGAAATTTCAATCCCCTACTTTATCCTCCGAATGAGAAGATGTTTTGCTGACGCCGACCTACGTAGGGAGAAACGATCACCATAAGGGAAACCAGAGCTAGTACGGAAAGGTATAGCTGTTCGTTTTTTCCGCGAACTGTTCGAGAGTGGAGTAATAGAGAATGATTGTGAACGTGGTTCGATGAACCCTCTGCCAGGCACTTAAGTGTGATTTGCAGAATATCGATCCCATCTTCCACACAATCTGCCTTTCCCGGAAATGCTTGTAATTACTGGTGCGACCAGTATGGCGAAATTCATTAGCGAATTGCCAAACGTACATCAATTTCATCGGTCTGGATACTGGGCATGCCACAATATTCGTCATGCGTGTTTACGTGGCCACTTTTAAACTGTCAACGCCATCGCCTAAGCTCTCCTTGAGTTATTACTGTAGGCTCCTAAGGTATGTACAAATCCCGACGATTCAGATCAACTGTAACATTCAAGCACGCCTCGTAGTAACGCAGACACCTGAAAATTGTCGTGAACACCATCTTCCAAGACAAAATTTGACACTTCTACGTTTATTTGTATGCGGGACTGCATTGTAACTACTGAGCTACCAAGGGGGGAGGGAAGCGGCGCCGTGCACACTGGACGCGCATTTCGGAGGACGCCAGTTCGAACCCCGTCTGGACGAAGAGATATTAGGCCGTTCTGATTCCACACAACAGAGGCAGACATTTCTCAGCACATAAGAACAATACATTCAGTATTGTCAATGACGTGATTGCACTGAAACGTCTTGGAGTATGATGACACTGCTGATCAATTACGTAATCATCAGCTTTCAGCTATAAAGCAGGCAGAGACGAATGTGGGTCAGGGCTGAGCACATTCCTCATCTTTGTAGGTCTGTAACTGCTACATTTGTGGTAATGTCGCCGGTTCGGCAAAGTCCGGCCTCTAACAGTATCGACAATAACATCGTAAAGAAATTAGTGGACAGGTTTTACCTCTATCTGCCTTTCTAGTCACTAAAGTGATGTATGTTAACACAGATTGAAAATCCGTTAAAAATTTGAAACGGTATACAGTTCGAACCGCTTTACAAATCTACTGAACCTTGTGCATACCATTACATAAGTTAATTTACTATCTGACGGTTGAACTGTAACGGTATTTTACGAATGACGTATTCGTATACGACGTACTCGTCAGCTGGAGAATTATTCTAGCGCGTCTAACATCTAAATGTTCTCAGAAAGCGGTGTCTGCGTCAGTATTGTTAAACGTATCGCCAAACTTCACTTAGGCAGTCAAACACAGTGCTGTCTAAGGTGAACGAATTTTTTCTTTCTTTAAAATTCAGCTCCAGTATGATTGAATGATTTAGCCAACATTTTAGTACGAGTGACACTTTCCCCTTTCTAAGCTAATATCAATTGTAATAAGTTGGTCTCATTATGCCTTCTAAACTATAATGGACTATTTAGAAAACAATACATCACAATACACGTTCGATAACGCTATACTTCAAATATATAACTCCTTTGGCAATTATATAAAATACATATTATTTTCGTGCCATGCTTTTTCTTTCTTAAATGTGAGTTGTCCGAGAGTGCAGTTCCATTTAATATTGTTACACGAAGACAAGTGAAGTATGTGAGCTTACTGTTTGGTTTCCTTCCAAGTGTTACAGTTACATGAAGTGCGAAAGTGGCTGAGCTGAATTACGATTAAAGCAAAAAGATCAAATTTTAAGAAGAAACTTTGATTTGAGACATATTTGGTACTACACATATAGTGACGTTAATTTTCCAGCAGTTTATAAAGGTTCCGATACCGATCCTCTTTACTTTTCGCTCGAATCGTGCTCTTCCCATAGTTAAGCTATTTGCGGTGTTCTGTTACATACCACAAACATCTGGCGCCGTTTCCTATGTCGAGGATTATCGCGCAAACTCGTCAACAGTCGGGAGTGGTGTTAAGTCTAGCGTCCTTCATATGGATAAGGGGAGCATTGTTCTTAGTGTGGAACGTGTGATATTAGAGCGCGCTGCCTGCGCAACAGAAAGATTCCGTAACAAACTGCTCAGATTAGACTAGACAACCGGGAATGTTTAAAAAAAAACATCGCTTATCAGTACTGCGGCTCGAGAGTGAATATTTCGGAAGATGGAAGACTATGTAGAAAACGCGAATACGCAGAAGTAGTGTAGCGTCACATGTGGCGATAAACATGACGTTTCCAACTATTGTTGCCCTCTTCTGATTCCTGTAAGTAACAAACAGAAACAGCGAGGCATGCACCGTTTGTGCTGCGAAGTGCTTAGCGTGAAGAAAACAAAACAGGCTAATTTCTTATCATTGTCGGCATACAGAAAATAAGAATGTAAGATCATGCTTAGTCCTACTTTACTGTTAAGTGAGTATGTTATTATAAAACTGAAATTCATCGTCCTATTGCATGGATTTGCATTGTAAATACAATGAAGAGCCAAAGAAACTGGTACAAGTGTCCAACATCGCGTATGGCCCCGGCGAGCACGCAGAAGTGCTGCAGCACGACGTGCCATGGACTCGACTAATGTCTGAAGTAGTGCTGGAGGGAATTAACACCATGAATCCTGCAGGGCTATCCATAAATCCGTAAGAGTACGAGGGGGTGAATATCCCTTCCGAACAGCACATTGCAAGGCATCCCAGATACGATCAATAATGTACATGGCCGGCCTATGTGGCCGAGCGGTTCTAGGCGCTACAGTCTGGAACCGCGCGACTGCTACCGTCGCAGGTTCGAATCCTGCCTCGGGCATGGATGTGTGTGATGTCCTTAGGTTAGTTAGGTTTAAGTAGTTCTAAGTTTTAGGGGACTGATGACCTTAGAAGTTAAGTTCCATAGTGCTCAGAGCCATTTGAACCATGTGAATAACGTACATATCTGGGGAGGTTGGTGGCCAGCGGACGTGTTTAAAATCAGAAGAGTTCTCCTAGAGCCACTCTGTAGCAATCCTGGACGTGTGGGGTGTAGCGTTGTCCTCCTGGAATCCAGTCATCAACAACTAACGTCGGTGTTTACGTGCCCTGGCGAGACGTAAAGCTTTGGGTCGTGCAGTCATCAAGGGTACACAAGTGGGCCTTCGGCTCCGAAAGCCCATATCGATGCTGTTTCGATGAATGGTTCGCACGCTGACATTTGTTGATGGCCTAGCACTGAAATTTGCAGCAATTTGCGGAAGGGTTGCACTTGTGTCACGTTGAAAGATTCTCTTCAGTCGTCGTTGGTCCCTTTCTTACTGGATCCTTTACCGGCCGCAGCGATGTCGGAGATTTGACGTTTTGCCGGATTCCTCATATTCAGGGTACGCTCGTGAAATGGTCGTGCGGAAAAATCCCCACTTCATCGCTACCTCGGAGACGCTGAGTACGCCAACCGTAACACCACGTTCAAACTCACTTAAATCTTGATAACCCGCCATTGTAGCTAACAACTGCGCCAGAGACTTGTCGTATATAGGCTTTGCCGACCGCAGCGCCATATTCTGCCTGTTAACATATCTCAGTATTTGAATACGCTTGCCTATACCAATTTCTTTGGCGCTTCATACGGAATCCGACCGCGTTAGTATCTGTATGTAATGGCAAACGGTGGTAATGGTGCGTTGAAAGAGAACAGCTACGCAGCCCCGTGGGGAAAAAAGCGGGAAGAAGATCAAAGGAAGAAACAAGAACAAGGAACGATAACAAATGACTATGTTGAAGAATAAGAATGGGAGAGACGTGTAGGCGGTGGGCAAAAATATGTAAAAACAACACGTTGCCATGCCTAATAGGATGTAAGAACAGCTTCCAGTCG